>NC_077227.1:681399901-681730258 GCF_027887165.1 Monodelphis domestica
CCAAGAGACCCCAAGTTGAAAATGCACAGGAAAACAATTGCTAAGTTATATGACTGCCAGGTACAGGAGAAAATACTGTAAGCAACAAGAAGGAAAAACAACAACAACAAATAACCTTGAAGTAATGTGGAGCTATAGTCAAAATAACATGACATTTAGTAGATTCAGCATTTAAAGAATGAAGGACATGGAACACAGTTTAAGTGGGTTTACAACCAAAAATAATATTCCCAACAAAATGGAGTCTAATTACAGAAGGGCAAATGGTCATTTAATGGAATTTCAACTATTCTTGGGGGGGGAATGGAGTCAGTAGAAAACTCAGTCTATAAGAATTTACATGTGAAAGACCAATTATAAGGGACCCAACAAGGTCAAATTTTTGCTTACTTTGTATAAGGTAAAATGTTTTTTATATCTATTAAGAATGACTTCTTTAAAATTACATCATTACTTAGGTAGTCAGAAAGAGATAGATTTTTGGCCATGTAAATATAATGGAACGATCTATTTTAGATCGTTATTATAACAATAAAATAGGATAGAAGAGAAAATGATGGAGCAAAGTACAAAAGGGTAAGGGAATAAAAAGGAAGGGATTGAGTCTCCTTAAATAACTAAGGGAAGTTTTGTTGGATGTTGGGAGATAAGATGGTGGAATAAAGGATCTTCTGTTTCCCTGATTCCTCCATACACAAAGAAAGACAACAAATCACCTCCAAATAAAAGTAAGTTGGATGAATTCTTCTCACTGTGGTAAAAGGAAAAAAAAACAGTGAAGCAGCATAGCATCTGTAAGAACCAGAAGAATTTGGAACAGTCCAACATGCAATGACTCCACCAGAGGTAACAAAGCTATAGAATTGGAAGGGGTCCAGCCCAAGCCATTCCACAATTATAGAAGTCAGGAAACATATAAACTTTCACATGACAGCAGAGCTCTGGTTCTACAGGAAAGGAGAGAAGGAGGAATTGGAATTAGATATCTATATCTATCTATCTATCTATCTATCTATCTATCTATCTATCTATCTATGTACACTAACTCCTATGTGACAGCAAAGTACCTGAGATGGTAAAGCCCAGAGCAGAGGACCTATCCAGCCTAGGCTACTTGGCAGAGGCAGGGAAGCTACAGAGCAAAACCAGACAAGATCATGAAACAACACGGGGAACTAGTAACATGGGATGTTGAAGATAGCTAGAAAAAAACAGCTTCAAATCTCCACAGAGCATTCCATCAGGATCACCTCCTACATTACCTTCCATATCAGGAAAAATAAAGGCAGCCAGTCCTATCCCATGTACAAGATAGATAAATTAACAGTAAAAGACATAGCTAGAAAAATGACCAAAAGACAAAGAAAAAATGAACTAAAAAGATCAAAATATGAACTCAAAAGAGGGCTACAATGCCAAAAAAGGAACATTGTTAAGCCTCAAAGGAAAATATAAAAGAATGCCAAGCCTTAAAAGAACCACTGGAAGAACTTAAAAAGAAGTTAAAATACAAACTAATAATAAAGCTGATAGAAAAACTCAATAGCTGGGGGGAAATTCACTGAAGAAATCAACTCCTTAACAGTAGAATAGATCAAAAGGAAAGTGAGGGACAAAATATCTTGTAGAAAACAATTTCTTAAAAAATAGAATGAGACAAATGGAAATGGTGGCAAACAAACAAAAACTGAAGAAAACAATTTTTTAAAGAGCACAATTGGCAAATGAAAAAAGAAACACAAAAATCCTCAGAAGAAAATAACTTCTGAAAAATTAGAACTGAACAAATGAAACAATAAGTTAGTGAAACAATAAGATATCAGGAAACATTAAAACAAATTTTAAATAAAAAAATAGAAGAAAACCTAAAATACCTCACTGGAAAAAATGACAGAGGTGGAAAATGCATCCAGAAGTGTTGATCTCTGAATCATCAGGATATCTGAAAGCTACAATTAAAAAGACAAAAAAAAAGACTAATGGACTAAGAGAAGGGAGTGTAGAAAAAAAGGGCAATGGCACAAGAAAAGATAGAGATTCTTGAAATGGAATACCTTTCAATAGACAGGGGAGCAGTAAATTGAAAGAGTAAGAGAGGTTCCCTCAACAGTGGATAAAGGAAGAATTTTTCAAAATGGAATTTACCTCAAGAAATAAAAATTCAGTGTGGGGGGATAAGTGAGAAAATTTTGAAAAGGGGACAGAATAAGAAATATGAGGTAATGGGAAAGGAAAAAGGGAGGTACCCTTAAAAGGATGGATTGATTTAGAATCAGGAGTGCAAAGAGAGTAGTTTTAAGAAGGGGGCAAAGATTGTAGAGGTAGGGAAATATACAACTACTAATTACTTTGAACTTGAAATTCACTTAAAAATGAGAAACACACAGTTTAAAAATAAAGGTCTGCAGTAGTATATTATATTTCAGCTGATACAACAAAGCAGGGCTAGAAATTAAGAACTGACAAAGTTAAAGCTAAAACATAAACAAGAGAGATAAATGGGAAAATTAGATTATGTTAAAATAAACAATAGATAATTAAATCTTATCAATATTAAACCTGGATGCAATAAATGCTATAGCATTCAGGTTTTTAAAGGAAAAGCTAAATGAGCTACAATTGGAAATAGGTAAATAATTAATAATAATGGGAGATTTATATTTTCCCCTTTCATAACTAGTTAAATCTAACCAAAAATAATCAGAGAGAATAGAATCTTAGAGAAGTTAAATATTATAGTTATCTTGAGATAATTGAACAGGGACAGAAAGGGGACTACCTTATCCTCAGTAGTACATTATATCTTTCCCAAAATCTGACCATATATTAGGACTCAAAAATATTATAATTAATATATGGAAAAGCAGAAATTCCTGATGCATCCTTTTAAGACTATAGGGTAATAAACATTTATAAATTAGAGACCATGGAAATACAAAGTAGAAATTAATTGGAAACTATATAACAATATTAAAGAAAGGGTAGATGGTATACCCTGATGGTTTAAAAGCAATTTTTATAACATATACTATTTATTCCTAATAAAATATTAGAAAACATGGGTATAAATGGAGGAAAATATAGTATAAATGGAGTTTTTCTTAAAATGATATGAAACATCCCCCTAAAACCATGAACAAGTATTATTTGTACTGGGAATATGTGAGAAATCTTCCCCATAAAATCATGAGTGAAATAAGGATTCCCATTAGCAATAATATTGTTTAACACAGTATTATAAATGCAAGAAATGATCATAAAAGGAGAAAATAAATTAAAGCAATGAGAAGGATTAAAGGTAAGAAAACCATCTTTGGAGGTGATATGATAGTATATGTGTAAATTCATTGAGATTTAACTAAAAATGTTGGTTGAAACTATCAAAATTTTAGTAAAGGAACAGAATATAAAATAAGCCCATGTAAATCATCAGCATTTCATATATTACTAACAAAGTTCTGCCAAAAGAGATAGAAAGGGATATTCTATTTTATAAAGGACAGATAGAATAAAATATCTGTACACCTGACAAAATAAACCCAGAAACCACATGAACATAATTATAAAACATTCTTTTACATAAAGTAAGATCTAAGTAATGAGAACAATATTAACTGTTCATGGATGGGCAGAACCAATGTAATTAAAATGACAATGGTACCTAATCTATTCAATGTCATCCATATTAAATTATCCCAAAATATCTCATTGAGCTAGAAAAAAATAGTAAAATTATTTTGGAAGAACAAAAGATAAAAAAGAGCAAAAAATTAATGAAAAAATGTAAAGGAAACAGGGCTAGCAATACCAGATTTTGAACTTTATTATGAAGCAGTAATTATCAAAACTATTTTGTGTTTGCTAAGAAATAAAAAGTTTAGCAGAACATACAGCAAAGGATAGTAAAAGATTATAGTAACTTTCTAATTAACATAAGTATAGATCCAGTCTACTTAGAGAAGTTACCATTTGTTTACATTACTGGGACTACTAGAAAGTAGTTTGGTAGAAACTAGGTATAGACCAATATCTTACACCATTTACACACTGTTGTGTGTATTTATGAGCATATTTTCATGTTTTCTCATAATTATATTTATTCATAAATTTCAAGAAGGAAGTAACATTAAAATACATTAAGTTCTTTAAATTGTAAAGGCTTTTTTGACTTTGACCTTGGGATCAAAGGCTGGTCTAAATACCAGTTTAACTGAGAAATATTCATCTCCAAACTGACTATGATCTGAAGAAATGTATAGTCAAACAATTTTAATATGTTCTACTACGCACTGGATGAGTTGCCATCCTAATATACAGATCAGACCTTGCCACCTCTTTACTAAATAATCTCAAATCTCTCTATCATCTTCAGCCTAAAATTCCAAATATTCTGGTATTCAAAGCCTCTCAATTCTCTTTTCAGACTTCTTACAACTTACTCCTTTCCTCATTACTTCTTACTCCTCGGACCTCCTCTTATACTTTTTGATACAGTGACACTGGTCTCCCTGATTTCTCTTGAATAAGATATTCCATATCCTTATTCTGAGTATTTTCACAGGCTAGCTCATATATGGAATGTTCTCTCTCCTCATCTCAACTTCCTGGCTCCTTGGCTTTTGCCACATACCAGTTAAACTCCTATAATGTTTTTCCAGTTGTAGGCTATAACTAACTTTTTAAGACTTGTGTCAGCTTTGGTGTCTCACTGGGAACATGTGAAGTAAGTAGTAGTTTCATATAATGGAGACTCAAATGAAGGAAGTAGTCCTTTTTATTTAAACTATCATCCTAAAAAAAATTATCTTCATTTTTTTAACATGGGACAAATTATTATACCCATATTCTATAAATTTCCCCCCAAAGACCTATACCAAACTTTACTAAACTTTAAATTTTGTTTAATTTTTTTGTTTTTGGAGAAAATTCCCCTTAGCAATTCATCTCTATACTGTTTTATATCTCTTAAATTTACTGTAAATTCCATGAAAGCAAAAGCAACGCCTTATACAAAATGTGTACTTCTCCTCAATCTAGTTCAGTTCTTTTCAATCAGTAGGTGCTCAATAACCATATTTCTAACTGTGCTTGATAGAATTGAACAATATAACTTTGTGAAATTAATTTTTTAGTAGGGGGCTGAATTACAAACAAGTGTTTGCATTCTACCCGGGCAAAAATGTGTATAGACTGTGTAGATTGTTTTTCTCTTTCATCAGATAATAAGAAAAATACAATCTTTTTCCTATACCTCATATGCCATGATTCTCAATGGAAAGTAACCAGTGGAATACAGGCCTTCTATTGTCATATTGTACATATACAGCAACATTGAAAGGTTTTGATCAACAAAGAATATTGAAGTAAGGAGAGGAGGAATTGATTTTATCTCTGTACTTTCAACAGCTTTTTGGGTTTTCAGTTTTTCCAAGCTGCAAAATTTTCTCCTTTGTTGGCTGACAAATGTATTTTAACATGGATTCTTCATCTAATTTTAAGAACTTTGTATTATTATTATAAGCTTTTAAATTTGGTAGCTAACAAAACTACCCTTAAGGGTTAGTAGCTTCAAAAGTAGAATGAATCTAAGAAAAGAAATATATCAATGATGCTTTTGATACTAGTGATCAAAGGATAAATCTGTACACTTTGAAATATAAAATGTTATTACTTGCCCTCCTTTCATTGATGTCTCTTCACAAAATGCCTGCTGTTCGTTGGACATGACAACAAACATTTTCCCACAGTGGTTTTAATGTCCTCTGTAGAAGTGACCTGCTGTGTCTTAAAACCATTTTGTGGTTCTTTTTTCCCACTTTTTTCCTTCAATTTATCAGCTTCAGGTTACCTTGTTTCTCTTTCACATATTTTACTAATGTCTTAATAGTGACTAATACCAACGTTATTTGCCCTTTGAATACATTAGTAATGAACTTTTTCTACTCTAAATCTAAGATTGATCTTTATAAGAAAAACTCATATTTTTTAATGCACATGTGCTCCCAGGGATTGTATATGGAATGACCCAAATTTTTTGTCATTTTTTCCTAATCTTTGAATAAGGAGGATGAAAAGTACAGCATGTTGGAAGAGGTTGAAAAGTAAATGCTATATACTTATTAGGAATATGATTTGAATACAGAAAAAGAGTCTGCTTAATCTTGATTGCAGTAGGATTTTTTGAGCATCCTATTTCAGTGAAAAGACTTCTCATGTTAAAATAGAAACTTTTAAATGTATACTTAAGGAATTTTGTGTTGATATACATACAAAAACATTGTTTATATAGTCTTTATTTTTTCACTTAAAAGTTATTTCTTAGAGATATGCTGATCCTTTAGGTTTTTATCAGTTTTCATAATTTGGTTTCATAAGTTAGTTGTAGGATCAAGTAACTTTTTTAACATAGTAAAGCAAATGCCAAAGTGAACTAGGAAGATAATTCAAATGGGGACCTCTTTCAGATAGACAAATCATCATCTCCTAAGAATAGCATTATTCTCAAATTCATAGCTCTGAGCTAAGAGCTAAATCCAAAGACTACATTGGCTAGTATCAGAAAAATAAATTAATTTTCTGCTCATTGAATTAAACTTGGAGACTTCAGTGTATTAAACAATTCTACTAAAGGTCAAATATAGGGCTCTAAACATTTTCTCAGTATTTCATGAATCAGGGGTCCTGACTGAATTGCTTTTTAGTGCCATAAAATATGCTAGAACTTCTCTTTTTCTTTTCCAAGAGAGACCAAGAACTGGATTTTTCCCACTTATTTTTGTTTATGGTATATAATTTGTTTGTTATCTCATTATTAAATATTTGAGAAAATATTTTATTAGGATTATACATAGAAATAATGATGCACACGTTTATTTCTCTTTCTGAAAAATATGTTTAAGGTAATAACTATTTTGAGATATTTGTTGCTTCGTTTTATATGCCATCTATTGAACATTTGCTGCAGTTCTCATTTATTATTTAGACAGTTGGAAACAGATCAAATAAATGACAGTTTTGTGGGAGGGAATCAGGCTGTTTTACTGGTGTTCGATATGGCACAACATGCTTAGTTGAAATATATCCTTGTTTAACTGCTGAATAAAAAGTCTAAAAATCTCTTTAAAATATTTTAAAGAATTTTGATGGCTAATGGAACAAGGTAATTGAACATTAAATTATGAACTTCACCCTTTATCACTTCCTCTTCCTCATTAAGGAACTAGGACAGGACATACAAGGACATAGTCATAAAGAACTGGAAGAGAGTATTTGAAGGAGATTTTTAGAAGTAAAATTTTTTGATTGGCAGTTATTGTTGTAGTTGTGAGGCTGAGGAATGAGAAGTAGACTTCCATTAATTTGCAGACTCTTTTGACTACATACTTGGATTACTGCAGTAATGTTCCAGTGGATATGTCTGCCTCAGATCTTTGCCTTTCCAATCCATTATCAATTCATTCTCTTAAGTAATTTTTCTAAAACATAGGTCTGTAGTAGAAGGATTGAGAGGGGAGGATTGAGAGGGGGAACAATTAAGAGGGGGAACAGAGGGGATATGTCTCCTCAGAGAATAGTTCTGGGAGATGGAGGACACCCACTGTCATTTCCCTTCAGAAACCTGGGGTCACCCCACTGTCAAGAAGAGATGTTGTTCTTGGGGTTAGGCAGTTTGGATCTCTGGAATCCTGACCTAACCTTCCCTTTTTGAGGAGAGATGTGATTCTCCCCAAATCTTCTGTCCCCTTTCCTAGCATCAGAAACCAACCAGACCTAATTCTAAAGTAGCAAACAATTTATTGGGGTTCATATAGGGAAGGAGAGGTAGGGGTGTCAGGCAAGGAAAGTGGGGGTCCACTTCTGTTACTTCTCTACTCAAAAAAAACAAAATGGTTTCCTGTTCTAAAACTCAAATTCAGATTCCACTGCTTGCCATTCAAATCCCTTTACAATATGATTCCCTCCTATCTTTCCGTACTTCTTATACCTTATTCCCTGATACTTAATATTTGATCCAATAACATTGCCTCCTGGCAGTTTCATGAACAAGATATACCATTCCTTGGCTCAGGGCATTTTCTCTAGCTGTCACTGATGTCTGGAACTCTTTCTCCTATGATCACACTATTTATCTCTCTGACTTTCATTAATTCCCCCAAATCTTGCCATCTACAAGAAGCCTTTCACAGTCCCACATAATTCTAATTCCTTCCTTCTGTTAATCATGTCTCATTTATTTTTCTTCTAGTTTGCTTTGTATATATTTGTTTGAATGTTGTCTCCCTCATTACTTTGCAAACTCCTTGTGGTCAGGGACTGTTTCTGCTCTCATTCATAACCCTAGTGCTTAGCCCAATGCCTGGCCCATAGCAAGCATTTAATGTAAGGCTTTATTGGTTGATTTAAAAAAAAACTATTTTAATAATCCTTGTGTCATTATTTCAGGTAATATTTTGGCTATTGTTGTTGATAGTTGGTTGATAGGTAGAAAATTTTGATTACGTAAGTTTCTCTTCATGGAGCATAACTCCTAGAAAAGTGATAAGGGGATAACTGAAAAAATATTAGTTTGAAAGGATTATGTTTTAAAGACGAGGAGATCTGCGCATGTTTGTAGACTGGTAAGGATGGAGGAGGCAATTAAAGCAACTAAAAGTGATGGGTGATAAGAAAGGTAGTGAGGCTACCCCACTCTTGCTAGTGCAATCAACAAGCAGCAAGCAAACTCTGGTGGCTCCCGTGAAGAAAGGAAACCTCACTGTCTCTGCTTAATGTGGGTGCTTTTACCCCAGTGGCAGATACCAACAGGGTCAAGAAACAAAGAGTCCTGGGAGCAACTGAGTGAGATACAGCCTCAGACGATTTTGGAGGTCCAGGCTGATAAAACATCACTCTTTCTCAGGCTAAAGCCTCAGCAAAAGAGGAGTTAGGAGAGATGGCATACCAGTATAGTAGCTGAATAGGGCTGGTTATGGCCACTCCCAGGAAAGGAGAATTCCTGACTGCAGTTCTAGGGAAAGGTAAAATAGTGCATGCAAAAACTGGAGACCGCCGAGATTAAATCTGATTGCTTGCAGAATTTTGGGACCTAGGTGGAGAATCTCACAGATTGGGGTGTAAGCCTAGTAAACTGGAAATATACCTCTATCTGTATTGTAGAGAATAACTAAGTAAACAAATAAGCAAACTAAACCCCAAGACATCATCCCCTTTGTTCTAAGAACAGAGTTCAAATTGGTTATAAATCTAACTATTGGGCATTAAAATTAAAAAATAAAAAAGTAAGCAAAAGAGAAATTATACAATTGAAGATAGCTACTATGGGAACAGAGAAGACCAGGATTCAAATTCAGAGGACAGTGAAATTAATATATCCACTTCTAAAACATAAAAATAAAACATCAAATTGTCACGAGACCAAAAAGAATATTTGGAAGAACTTAAAAAACAACTTCAAAAATCAAATAAAAGATGTTGAGAAAAAAATAGAAAAGGAATAAAAGTAATAAAATCAAATCAAGAACATTCTGATAGAATGGTCACCCAATGGAAAAAGGGATACAAAAAACTCACAAGAAAATAATCTATTAACAATTAAAATTGGATAAAGGAAAGCTCATAACTTCTTAAGGTAGCATGAAATAAATAATCAAAACTAAAGAATGAAAAAAATATGAAATATTTGATTACAAACACAAATGACCAGGAAAACAAATTAAGGAAGAATAAGACTTATTAGAGTTACTTCATAAGTATAACAAAAAAGAGTTTTGACATAGTACAACAAATTGTCCTGGAATCTACCAATCATCATGAGAAAGAGATATCAAGATGAAAATGCACAAGGAAATCATTTGCTAAATTTTAAGAAGAAAATACTATAACAAAAAAAAACATAATTCAACTACTGTGGACATACAATTAGAATAATACATGAGAGCAGTTTCAACATTAAAAGAATGAAAACCATGAAACACAAAATTTCTGAGAGCAAAGGAGCTGAGTTTACAACTAAGAATAAAATACCCAGTAAAGCTGAGCATAATTATTCAAGGAGGGGAAAAAAAGGACATTTAACAAACTAAAGAAATTTCAACCATTCTTGGGAAAAAAAAACAGAAATCAGTAGAAAATTTGATCTGCAAAGATCATAATAAGATAAACTTGAAAGAAAAATTATAAGGGATTTAAAGTAAAAAAAAATTACTTGTTATTTGGGAAAATGTCATGACTACTTTAGTAGTTTGAAAGAACATTTATAGATAAGAGACTTGAATTCAAATTGGATAAAATGGAATGAACTAAAAAATAATAAAAATGGGACAGGAAGAAGTAAAATGGGAAAATATCTTTTACAAAAGGGGCAAGAAAGGAAGAAATGACACAGAGAAGGGGAGATAGAAGTGGAAGGCTGGAAGTACTAGAACCCAATCCTTATCAGATTTAGGTTAAAGAATGTAAAGCATATTCAAGTAGAAAGGTAAAAGTCTTTTTTTACTTACAGAGAAACAGAAGGATAAGTAATAAGGACTAAGAGTATCCTTAAGAGACTAAGGGTCTAAGAGAAGGGAGTATATAAATTAAAAGAAACTAGGGCAAGAGGATAAGATAAGATAGAGATTCCAAGTAGTGAATATAGAACAAGAAAAAGGAGGACAAGGTGACTAGATAAGGAATAAATTCTTATTAATAGATAAAGGAGGGATTTTTAGAGGGGAGTTCATTCAAGAAATAGAAGGGCAGAATGGGCAGATGAGGGAAGAACTTTTGGAAGGATGGATAGAACTGGTAGACAAGGTAGAAAATATAAGATAGGTCTTTTAAAAGTATGGGTTGACCAGGGGAATTGTGTGTCAGCTATGGCAGGGGTTGGGGTGAGGGGAGGAAAAGAACATGAATCTTGTAACCATGGAAAAATATTCTAAATTAACCAATTAAATAAAAAATTTCCAAAAATCTAAATAAAATATTTTTTTAAATGGGCTGATTTGGAAGTAGGAGGGCAAGGGGAGAGGATAAGGAAGGGGTTGTAAGAAGGGAAGGGGATTAGAGAGGTAGTGGTCAGAAAAAGGAGAGTGCACTGATGAAGGTATTTGCTGAGGGATTAGGCCCTGTCAGCTGTATTCATTCCCAGATGAGTGGAGTCCTTAAGTTGTTGCTACATGGGAATGGGAATTGGCTGCTTACAGTTTCCATAGCAGAACTGCCTGCAGGGTCTGGTTGGAAAACCTGATACCTGAGGTCAATCACAAACTGAGGCTTAAGATGGGAACCAGGATTACCTCTGACTCTGGACTATAAAAATTACAAATAACCAAGTAGGATCTAGGAAAATACACACACACACACACACACACACACACACACACACACACACACACATCCTGAAAATTGAGATAACCTACATTTACAGCAAAGGAATCATAGAATTCCAGAAAAAAAAATTGGCCTATATATGTATGAAATTGGGAGTTGTGACTTGCCCAGGGTTGCATATATCAGATGTGTCTAAAGTCAGATATGAACCCACAACCTCCCATCTTGGTGCCTGGTTCTCAATCTAATGAGCAACCTAGCTCTCTCCATGAGTATATCTTCTTTTAATCATATGTTGGGGCAAAAAAAATTTAAAAAATTATACTTAATTATAGAAAAGCAAAATAATTAAATGTATCCTTTTCATATCATAAAATAATAAAAATTGAACATCATCAGGGACAATGGAAAGAAAAGTAAAAAAAAATTAAATTGTGACTAAATAACAATCTCATAGGACTCAAGTCATAGAAATAATAAATAATTTTGTTTAAAGTTAATGCTAATAATGAGACGACATACAAACACCTGCAAGATACAGCAAAAGCAATGATTAGAGGAAATTTTTTTCTCTCAATATTTTATCATTTAAATAACGAGGAAAGGATCAATGATCAATAAATTAGGAATGTGATTTTAAAAACCCAAGAAAAAGAACACTTTTAAAATTCTCAATGAAACAACAAATTGGAAATCACAAAAATCAAAGGCAAGATCAATAAAATTTAGTGTAAGAAAGCCAATGAACTAATTAATTAAATTAGCAGTTGGCTTTAAGAAAAAAAATCAACAAAATAGATAAACTATTGGTTTATATGACTTTAGAAAGAAAATAAAACCAAGTCACTAGCATTAAAAATGAAAAGGAGGAATATACCACCAATGAACATAAAATTAAAGCTATAATATGAATTATTTTGCTCAATTATATGCCAACAAAATTAGCAATGCAAGTAAAATGGAAGAATATCCCCAAAAATATAAACCATGTAGACTATTGAAGAAAGAAAGAGAATATCTAAATAAACTTATTTTAGAAGAATAAATTGAATAGGCAATAAATGTAATTCCTAAATAAAAGAATCAGAACAGGATGCATTTAGAAGTGAATTATACCAAATATTTCTAGATCATTTAATCCCAAAATAAAATAAATTATTTGAAAAAATAGGTAAAGAAGAAGTCTTATCAAAAACTTTTTATGAAATGAATATGGTTCTGATACCTAAACTGGGAAGGACAAAAACAGAGAAAAAATTATTCCTATTAAAAAAACACTTGAAAGCATATGTATAAATGATTTTTCCTTAATATTATAAAAAAAGCTTTACTTACAATGTTCAGCAAGTATTATTAGTAATAAAAACAAGCTAGAAGCCTTCCAATCAAATTACCAAAAAACGACTTCATAGAACTAGAAAAATAATAACAAAATTAATCTGGAATAAAAAAGTCTAGAATAACAAGAAAAAGAATGAAACAAAAAGTGAAGAATGGTAATACCAGATCTCAAACTATACTATAAAGCAGTAATCATCAAAAAAGTCTGGTACTGGCTAAGAAATAGAATACTATTGTGCTCTAAGAAATGATCAGCAAGATGATCAGGAATGAAACAAGAATGTCTATTATCCCTAATATTTATTATTGTTCTAGAAATGCTAGAAAAAGGCATTTTTATTTTTCTGTCATTGTGTAGGGGATGGTTATCAGTTTCAAACATTTTGTACTTCACCATCTTGGCCTCATTTCTGCATAGATCCCAATTTATTTACTGGGTTACTTTGGTTCCAAAGCCACTGCCACTATTATATCTAAAAATGCTGATGATTTATGTAGGTTTGTTTTATCTCTTGCTACATTGATAAAATTTTTGATAGTTTCAACTTTAAGTTAAATCTCTATGATCTTCCACATATCACATCATATCATTTGAAAAAAAATATGGAAAGACAGCAAAGAAGACTCAGCTCACTGTGGTAAAAGGAGAGAGAACTGAAAAAGCCTGAGAGAAATGGCAAAGGGGAAAAAAAAACATAGCCGTCTCATTCCAACCTCAGCAAAGTAAGAACAGAAATGGAGTGGCAGAGGGAGGAAAGCCTGTCTGCATAGTCAAGTAGAGAAGCCAGTCTTGACCTACCACAGGCAGAACTGGGAGGAATTCAGTCCAACAAGGTCCAGCCTCAGTCAGGATCAGGCAGCACCCAATTGGAACCAGATGAACTAAACAGCTGCAAACCTCTTCTTAGCCAGGCCTATCATCCCATCTCTGTAGAGTGCTCAATATGAGACTGAGGCAACTGAGCCCATCTCAGGCATAGTTCAAGCTATGAGCAGTTCTTCCTTCACTCTAGGAACAGAACTAAGCTCTAGTATATAAACATATCAAAAATAGATTGAAGATATATATTACTAACAAAGACCTGCAAAAAGAGTTAAAACACGATGTTCCATTTACAATAACCACATACAAAATAAAATATCTGGGAATATATCTGCCCAAATGCAGGAGCTACACAAATGTAATTACAAAATATTTTTAAACCAATTCATATTTAAATAATTGGAAAAATATTAATTGTTCATGGGTGGCAAAGCCAATATAATTAAATTGTCAATCCTACTTAATATATGTATTCAATGCCATCCAAATTCAATTACATATATATCTCTCTTATTAAGATAAAAAATAACAAAAGTCATTTGGAAGAACAAAAGGTAAAGAATATCAGGTGAAGTTAAAATGCAAAAAAAGGAAGTTTAGCTTTATATGATTTTAAACTATATTATAAAGCAATAATTATCAAAACTATCTGGCACTTGCTAAGAACTAGAAAGGTATATCAATGGAAAAGAATAGACATAAAACAAAAAAAGTAGAAAAAGATTAGAGTAATTTTGTATTTAATAAAAGTAGATATCTAAGTTCTGGGTATAATGATTCAGTATTGTATAATTGAAAAACTGTTATCCTAAAAAAAGAACTACATTTCCTAGGAGCCCACTGACTTCCTATCATTACATACTTCCTGTAGATAGGGGATATTAGGCTGGTACATGGAAGATCCCACTTCTTTGCTTCCTGTCCTGAGCTTGATGGTGGTAAGGTGGGTGTGTGAACTGGCTTATCAACCATGGACACATGGTTTTTATTTTGTATCTTCTTTATTCCTTGATTTCTAATGATTGTTAATAAATCTTTTAAAATATAATATTTTTATTATAGATTTAATGTTTACAGTTGGTGACCAAAAGGGACAAGAAACTCTCAATTTTTTTAAAGATAGCCCAGATAATTTTTTTAAGCCACGTTTCTCCTGCCAAGTCATTTTGCCCACCCCACCCACCCTTGCATACTCTAACTCTCTTTGGAGCTGCTGCATTTTTCTTTTCCTACTTTTTGCACGGTTGCTTGCTCTCCTACTGTTCAGATTTTTTACCAGGGAACACTTGGCGAAGAAGAGATAAACCACCTCTCTTGCCCACTTGCTTGAGTCCTTTGTTCAACATCACCAATCATATCCCCATCAATCCATGTGATCAGGCAGTTGTTTCTCTTCTGTGTTTCTACTCCCACAAGTCTTTCCCTGAATATGGATAATGATGTTGTAATTTGCCATTCTTTTGACTTTGCTTTATTAATTCTTGTTGTCATGTGAGATCATTTACTTCTACTTGCCCAGTTCTAGTTTTTAAAAACTGGTTTTCAGTTATGATCTTTTGATTTTCCTTTTTAATTTGGTCTATCCTGCTTTTCATGGCTTCCAGCAGGTCAATTCTGGTCTTCAGTTTGCTCATCATTTCATTTGATATCTGAGCTTCTTTTTCCAAGTGGGAGGTTCTGTCTTTTAAACTGTCATTTTCTTTTTGAACTATTTCCCATGTTTCATACCTAGTCTCTTCTACCTTTCTCACTTTATTCATCATCTCAAATCTCTCAAATCTGAGCTCCTCCAGTGGTTTTGGCCAATTTCAATTTGGGGGGGGGGGGGAGGTTTGGATGTGTTTGTTGTTTGTCATCCTCTGCTGTTTCCTCTGTATTCTGGGGATTTTCACCATAGAAATTATCTAGAGTCAAGGTTTTTTTCTTGTGTGTGTGTGGTTTTTTTGGTTTTTGTTTTTTTGGTAATTACAGATCGTAATTCCTGGGTGTTGGTGGAAATTTCTGTGCTACTTCATTCTTCCCTTCCCAGTCAGAAATCTGAGTGAGGAGGGCTGTTTATTGAGCTACAGAGAGGTTTTTGCCTGAGGCGATTTTTTAGTCTCCACTGTGTCTGCTGTGTGCAGCCCTCTCTGCCCTATTTCTGTGCCCAGGCTCTGCCTCCTGGGGTCCCAAGTCTCGCTGCTCTTTGGGGTAAGTCTCTGGTGTCCTCAGTTAATCCCCTGAGAACCTAGAGATTTCCTATGTTTGCTTTGACTCTGGCGTGTTCACTCTGTCTCTGGCACCCTAGGTGGAGTGGCAGAGGGGTAATCAACTTGCACTTTGGTAGGAATAATTTTATACCCTTATAGTATGGAAATGCCCAAACCCTTTTTGTCCTTTTGAGGCTCTTTCTATCTGGAGGTGGGGGGGAGAGGTAATTCATTGTGTCTACTCTGTAGCCATTTTATAATTGAAGTCCCAGAAATACCTTTAAGTAAGAATAAAAAGCATCTCCCAATTGACAAATTATCAAATGATATGAACAGCCAATTCTCAGATGAAGAAATTAAAACTATCTTTAGTCATGAGAAAAAATGTTCTAGATCACTACTGATTAGAGAAATGCAAAACAAAACAACTCTGAAGTGCTATCCCATTCATCAGATTAGCTAACATGACAGAAAAGGAAAATAATGTGTTGGAAGTAATGTGGAATATCAGGACATTGATACACTGCTAGTGGAGCTGTAAACTAATAAAATCATTCTAGAGAACTATCTGGAACCGTACTCAAATATTCATAAAGCAATATATAACTTTGACCCTACAATACCACTTCTAGGTCTGTATCCCAAAAATATTAAAGAGAGGAAAAGAAACTACCTATACAAAAAGTTTTATAGCAGCTCATTTTTTTGGTGGCAAGCAATTAAAAACTGAATTGATGTCTATTAAATTGTGGTATGTGATAGAGATGGAATACTATTGTGCCATAAGAAATAAAAAATAAGATAATCACACACACACAGACAAGAAAGGCAGATAAAGTGATACAAAGTCAAGTAAACAGAACTAAGAAAACATTTTATACTATAATAATAAAGTATAATGATCAACTGTAAATGAATTAACTATCATCAATAGGCAAGAATCCCATACATTTCAAAGAAACTCATGACAAAAAAAGGATACCCATTGACATAGAAGGAACATATGGAGTCTGAATGCAAATTGAAACATACCATTCCTTGCATTTTTTTTCTCCATGAACTTTTCCCTCCTGTAAGCAATATGTGTTTTCTTTCACAACATGATAAACATGGAAATATGTGTTATGTGACAATATATGTATAATCCATATATTACTTGCCTTCTCAGGGACTGGGAAATTAGGGGGTTGGGTGGGATTTCAGGTGAAAACAAGAATTGCAAAAAAATCAGAAAATAAATCTTAAGAAATTTCATTGACATATAATGTGGAAAAAATATATAAGTAAATACAATGACCTTTTCATACTTCTCAAAAAAAAAAAAGAGAAATATTCTTAAGGAGAACATTATAGACTATAAGAATGATGGACTACGAAGTGGTAGGAAGGAAGACTGAATTAACCTCCAATGTTTTTGAGTCAGGTAATAGAAAATCCAGTAAACTTGTAGATAAAAATGACAAGGACCGGGAAAGTGTTGTATCAGGGAGCATAAACTTCAATACAAGAGAGTACATTGAATGATAATGAGACAGCTAAGGAATAAAATTGCAAAGCCCTGTATGCCAGGATAAGTAGGAAAATAAAAATCTAGTACTAGAGAGAATTCAAGGAGATATATAGTCCTTGATGAAACCTCATATTTCTCACCTTCCTAAAATTGGCTCTGATACTCAATAATGCCTATAGTTTGACATTTAGGTTCTTATGTCTTTCTCTCATGTCCAAATGGTAAGATCCAAATGGTCCTCTGTAATGCTTACCCAAAAGGAGGGATATAATTCTTCAAAAGTAAAATTCAATAGTGTTGCAACAGTAGTAAACTTTGTCATTCATACACTTAACCTCATTCCTATACTGCAAAATATATACTAATATCAAATATTTAACTTATGAATTGTGTTCATTGTTTTATTTTGTTTGTTTTAAGGATTCTTATTGAAACAGCACATCACAGGTTGCTACACATGCAAAGGTGAAATGATAATTAATCGTTCTTCCATTTAGTTATGATTTCTATATTTGAATCTTAGATATTTTGGTTTGTTTTCCTTGCCATGGACTTAAGTGCTCAAGAAAATAGTGTCTGATTTGAAAGTTTTCCACTAAAAATGTCTCCCTTTTTCCACATGCATTTAATATTAAGTTCTGCTTTATTTTTCTAAAATATTTTTACTTCCCTTCATTCGGGAAACATTATCAATCTTTTAGCAGTAAACTCCCAATAGCTGTTTTGACCTCCTTCTCTAACTACTGTGACATTATAATGAGGTCTTTAAGTGCAACTGTCATTTCAAGCTGATCCTGGTTTTAATTCTATTAGATATTCAACTAACATTGCATTTTATTTATGTTTGAGCACTTTCTTGCAAAGGGAGATGCTTTTAAAATCTTTCATTTCCTAATCAATAATTATTAACTGAACTAGCTGCTGTTTTTCTTTAATGAACAGATTTTCTAGGCAGAGTAATACAACTATAATTTTATATTCTTCACTTCATCCACAATACAGTTTTACAGGATTCAGACTGATTTTTCTATTCTATGTTTATACGGTATGAAGGTATATATTTACAATCATATAAAAGTAAAAAAAAATTAAAGGTTCTAATGCTGTTTTTCCCTTTGAGATAGTTGAATTATATAACTAAAATATATTTTCAAATACCCCTTACTTTGGTATATCTATTTTATTAAAAGTATTTATACTAAAGTTCCTAAGTACAGAATGTTTATGGAGCTCTTCTAAATGTTATCCATGCTTCCCTCCATTTCTTTTCCAAAGATTTCACTTACAATTGTAAAACAATTAGAATATAAAAATTATTATTTTATTAGACTATTAGAATATTAAAGAGACGAATAATTTGAGGGGTCATGTATTCTGAACTCTTTTCAGTCCCGGAATCTTATAGAATCACAGAGACAACCAGGCATCATAGCACACCTGCAATACCTGTTACAAAGGAAAGCTGTTGCAGGCAGATGGATCTTGACTTAAGGAGTACTGAGTTTTAATAGGTCTAGAGCTGATCAAGTTTCCAGAGTAAGTCCAACACCAGCATGACGATAGAGATCAAGGGGTCATGAGGCTTTCTAAGGAAGAGTGAATCAACCCAGGTTGGAAATAGAGCTCAAAAATAGTCTTAGGCTTATGTGAAGGCTAAGTGGGGCATGAGTGTTCACTATACTTCCATGCTGGAAGACTTATTTTTAAAAAGTCTACAGACAGCTGATTACCAAAATTTTAAGATATTTCCAAGAATGAGCAACTCGCTAAATTCTAATTTAGTTCATTCTTTTTTTGAAAAATTCTAATTGTTAAAAAGTCTTGCTAGATAAATGGAAATCTATTTTATACCATTCGTGCACTCATATTAGCTCTACTATTTGGAATTATCCAGAGTAAGTTTATCACTGCATTTTAAACATTTGAAAACAATAATCACATGTTCTATACAGTATTGTTTTTCCATTATAAACATTCCCAGTTCTTTAATTGTTTTACATATAACCCAAATGCCAAGCCGGTCAGTATCTATCCTATAATACCATGCCTAGAACTGAGTGTCACACTACAGATGGGGTCTGACCCAGGCAAAATGCAGTGGGACTAACTATCTCTTGCCTTGCTTGATCGGCTTTCTGTACTTCTAATAATGTATCCTTAGCTCCCATTAGCTTTAGACCTGAGAGTACAGCTTTTTCAGCAAATGATATATTATTTCAACATGTCTTTCTACCACTCCTCTGGGATACCAATTAAAATCCTCCTGGAGAAGAAACACCTCAGGCTTGACAATAGGGCATAATGTGACTCGGCCGTTTAGGTAGCACAGAGAGATCAGTTAAACACTGTGAGCTGTTGGATGCTCTCTCCTTCACTGCTCATTGAAATGTCGATAAAGATGTGTCAGAAATACAGACAGACTGTCAAATGCAATACAACTCAGGCATTTCCTGGCCAGGAGAACAAAAAGGCAAACTTTTAGTAATTGTCTGAATTCATAAATCTTTGTAGCTTTTCCATGATGGGCAGGGACTGTGATGGGATATTTCACTGTGTGAAGAAGTGCTGTTGGCTAAAACATAGTAGGACTGTGGCTTTCTCATTTAAGATAATCTTATCAATTTCAGGTGCATTGCCTTGTTTTGTTTCTATATTGTCTATTGATAATTTATCTACGCCTTCTTAATAAATATTCCATCCTATCACTAACTTTGATAGTAGTGATATCACTGCTTGGCAGATGCCATGAAGTGTCTCGGTTTCCCTGTGGTGGTTGTTACAATTCTTTTGATGCTGGCAGAGAATGCCCAGGTAGTCTGCACCATGATGAGAGCTTCCAAGTGAAGCTGGTGTCTATGAAGAAGTGGGTGAGTTCTTGGAGCAGCACGGGGGCTTTTGTCCCTGACTGAGAGCCCAGAGGAACTAAACTGTCCTGTGCAGCCACCCGGGAACAAACTCTGTCCTCCAGTTGGACACAGAATCACAAGACTGCCAGTATCTTCAGAGACTTGGTACCATGGCCCAAGATTGCTCTTAAATCCATATAAATGTAACCTGCATGGACTCCTATTAAAATAGCATCAAGGCCTCTCCGAATGCCTTCTGGGTGAGCCTTACCTCAAACTAACCTCACTCTTCCCCTGCTGCCACATTTCTGGAGATAGATAATCTGTAATACCACGCCAGCCTCCAGGCTCTGGATTCTTGGCTTTCCTCTGCTATTTCTGATACGGGGGAGGCCTCATTTCAGAAATGTCACCTGAGAACCTGAGCAATAGCTATCTAGCTAGAAAGTAGTGTTTGCTGAGCCAAGCTGTCTGAGAAGATAACTGTGAGGATAATTTTAGCATTGTGACTTAAACTCTAAATTTTAATGGTGGCCAGGGGAAATCCTAAATTATAAAATATGCAAATCAGCTGGAAATTTTATGATTATTTAATTGATATAGTGGAGAAGATTAAGAAGAAGGGAGAAAAGGGTGATGGATCTCTCCCCCCGCCTGACTGGTACTGGGTGGGAAGATTAGAAGATCTAGAAAGCAAGGGTTTGGAGTGTAAAGGAGGAAGGAATCAACCTGAACTCCAAAAGGGCTCAGCTGAGATGCCTGAACCTGAATCAGGTCAAGGACAAAACTCACTGCCAAAAACCCAGACAAATAACTGCCACCACTTCCAAGATCTCGGAATGCCTAGCACACTGCCAGCCAGAGTCGCCTCTCCAGGGAAAAAGAAGAGAGAGGAAGTGATGTGCCTTATATATATGGTTTTACATCACTTTCCTGTGTCTTATTTTTACCAATGGTAGCTTAGATTGACTTAGGGCAGCCCAGGAGTCTTGTCTGCTTTTTCTGCACATGTCTGTTGAAAGCCATCTCTTCAGATAATTGAATCTTTGAGTTTGGTGTAGACCTTTTTAATCTTGTTACTCTAAGGAGAGGGAGAAATATAGAGTTTCCAAGACCTGATTCTGTTATTCCAAGTATCTCCATTGCTACTGATCAGGAAATATCTAAATCAGATCTTCTAAAGTACAGTCTGAATAGGGTGGAGTAGTTTTAAAATTCAAATAATGGACACCCCAACTCCCAGCAAATGTCGGTCAGAATCTAGATTCCTCATTCCACTCTAGGATCAAGACCTAGAGAAAGGCACAGTTGAGGAGTCTCAACCACAGCCCTTGTGAGGACCAGCATTATCCCCCTCTTTCCACAGTCACATATAGCCTAAAGAAATCAATATCCTTATGGCAATAGAGAGACTTTCGTCTCTGTCAGTGTCATCATCACCAGCAATAGCACCCTTTGTGGAGAGCTCTAAAGTCATATTGGGCTAAACCTTGAACAAAGAGATTTATGTAGTCATATCCCCTTGCTGAGACTTCCTCCTGTGTACCAGTCTTCAGAAGTCATGCCATCCAGGGAAAAAAGAATGTATAAATACACCAAGAAAAACAAAAGATTTTTTTTCCAGGGTGGCATAACTAGTCATTATCTGAAATTAGTTTTGTGTTCTGGTCTCCTTGTTTATGGCCCAATACTCTATCAGTTATAACACCTAGCTGCCTTATGGGTACATCTCCTCTCTGGACCTTTAAACTTCCTTAAAATGACTTTAACATTATTTATGCTTCAACAAACAGATGCATTAATTGTTAATAAACAGTATCATTGTATACAAATGATCTAAGCAGGATATCATTCAGGCTTAGCATGCAACTATTCTAGAAAGTTCATTGATATAAATTTCTTTATTTTTAAAGTCTTACTTTCCATCTTAGAATCCATACTATGTAATGGTTTTAAGGCAGAAGAGTGTCTCTTGGGCAATGAAGGTTAAGTGATTTCCCCAAGTCACATAGCTAGGAAGTCTCTAAGGTCAAATTTGAACCCAGGATCTTTCATCTCTAGTCATGAATTTCTATCCACTGAGTCAGCTAGTTGTCCCCCTTGATACCCATTTCTATCATACTAGTATTCCAAAAGAGATCCTCACAAATTTGAAGCTAATGTTTTAGAACTGATATGGTAAATTTCAGCTAAAAGTACTATAAAGCGTCTTTTAAAAATTGAACATGACTAATATTTTTTCCTTCTTCATTGTGTTCAAGCACATTGGACTAAATTTTTCTTTCTATTCACCAGAAATGCTCAAATTCTTTTATTGTTTCCTAGAACTTTATTTTCTATTTTGCCCTTATACCATTGAGAAAAAAAATAAATCAAGAAATGGAAATTTATCATTGAAGAAGACAAGAGTTAAGTAAGTATATAAGTTTTGGGGGATGTGTATATATTAGACTATTAAGTGGGAAAAGGTATTTCTTAATTTTAAACCAATGATTTTTTTAATATAGGAAAATCATGGCAAGGAAACTACTTATATCATTTTAGATAAATAACTATTCTTCAAATAATAGTCTTGGAAATTTGTTTGGGTAACTATGAAATTAAGTATGTTGCCTTAGATCACAGAGCCACTAGATTGAAGAGGTGGAAATTCAAGTAATGTTAGACTCAGAAGTCAGTGCCACATGCATTTTCCCATGTTGCCTATAGAATTCTTGGATCACACTATTTAGCACTAGAAGGGAAGATGAAAGTAAGTTTGTCTTTTGTAAATCTTGAAATTTCTTAGACTTGTAAATGTTAAAAATTTCCACATTGAGGAATCCTCCATTGGAACAAATTCCCTACTGGAAACATTCCCCATTTTGATGTGAGAACTGGCCAGGATCAGAAATGGAAGGACCTCTACTCCACCAGTACTTAAGACTGCATTAGGGGAGAAAACTCCTTGCTAAACAATGAAAGTACTTGGGCCCATGCTTATAATAAGGCAAGGAGTTCTTTGAGCCATGCCTGTTTTTTAGAATTGATACAATGGGATGCTAGGTACCTAAAAGGGATGGGCAAGTTTTCTCTTAATGAGATTAGTTGACTCAGCTGTGTTTTCTCTGGTTCAGACTTACTGAGGGGATTAGTCGAGACAGCAGGATTTTCTCTGGTTCAGATTTACTGAGGAGGTTAGTCTACTTAGCAGGAATTCAGATGGGCTGTCTTTTAGAAAACATCTACAGTGATTGGTAGATGGAAGAACTTAGGGGAGGTGACATAGGATAAAACCTCCTATATAAGAAAAGGAATCTCTTGAGCAAGGGATCCTTGGAGGCTTGGAGAGGCTTGGAGATCCTTGGATCCTTGGAGATAGATCCTTGGAGAAAATCTTTTTGGAGGATCTCTGATGAGAATTGCTTGGGAAAAATCTCTTGAGAGAGGCTCTGGAGAAGGGAAGCTCTTGGAGGACTATCTCTAAGGAGTTCTCGCTGGAGCTCCTCTGAGGGGACTCTGTCCCTCTGGAGGCTCTGGAGAAAGGCCCTTTGAAACAGTCTCTGGCTAGGATCTCTCTTTGAGGAGGACTCTGGCTGGAACTCTCTCTGGTGAAATCAGCTGAGATGGAGCTGGCCTGCTGTCACTAGAATCCTTGCTTAGACAGACCTTGAGGTGAGTGATAAAAGACTAACTGACTGATGTCTCTCTTAAGACTCAGGTCTAGGCCATGTTGGCTTAAGGCCCTTCATACTTATTCCCTTTCTCTCTCTCTCTCTTTCTTTGATTACTCATTGTATTATTAATTAAATTTTCTATAAAATCCAGTTGACTTGGGCATATTCATGATTGGGAATATATTCCCTGGTGACCACCTTATATTTGATTTAAAAAACAAAATACTGTAGTGAAACATATTTTCTGTGGTCAGATTTACTCACTCTCTCTTATATCTATCATAATTTATATCTTCCACCATTTTAACTCACTACAGTTTACAACATCAACCATTTTAATTATAACACTGTGACACACCTATACAATTTTATATATCAGAAAACTGAAAAAAAAAAAAAGTTAAATGGCATGCCTTAGATCACAGAAGTAGTAAATAGTTAGGATTTGAACTCAGGTTCTCTAACTCTAAAATGAATACTCTTTCCTGAGATTAAGCAACTTCAGGATATATTGATGGAATGAAAAATATAGGAGAGAAGTATCTAATTCAATTATTTCTATATAAAAATTGATGAAGTTAAAAGTGTCATGAATTTAGTAGGAATCAATTAACATGTGCTTTAGAGTGTGCTTTGGCACTATTTCAGAGTGTGACCTTAAGCAAATCAAGTCACTGCTCTGAACCTCTGTTTCCTCATTTGTAAAGGGACTGGATAATTTATAATCTCTTTATCAGCTTTAACATTTTGATTGTGGAGATAATTGACTTGTGAGTTAGTCATGTACTTTATGTCACCTGTTGAAGCAGGGAAGTGGTACAATGAATAGAACACTGCATCTGGAGTCAGAAAGACATGAGTTCAAATGAAGCCTGACACTTCCTGGGTTTGTCATCTTGGGCATGTCACTTAAAAACTGTCTCCCTCAGTTTCCACAAATGTAACAAGAAGATAATAACAACACCTCACAGGGTTGTTGTAAGGATCAAATGAGATAATATTTGCATGAATCACTTTGCACATTGTCTAGCTCATAGTAGGAGCTTAATCGAGGAATATTCACTTTTTTCTTCCCATCTGTTTAGTATAGAAGGTGAAGAGCAGTATCTCTTTTCCTCAGACATCACTTTTTTAAAATATCCCACTGTAAATTAATCTGGACAAAATAGCCAACACCAGGAAGAGAAAGTTTAATTAATTCCCTTGCAATTTTTAAGTTACTTGTTTGTTTATTTTTAACCTTCATTTAAAAATTATTTCTGAATTCTCCTTTTTCTCTCATAGCAATCCCAACAATTTTAAAGGCAAGAAATGAGAAACAAACTATACATATGAAATCACTAAAAACATTTCTATGGTGCAGAAAAAGAAAAGGGAAAAAGTTGAAAAAATTGGAGGTGGATAGCATTTTTCATCCTGATTCTTTTGATATTATCTTAGATAATTTTATTGCTGAGAATAATTTATTAATTGATCATTGTAAAATATTGTTCTTCCTGTGCACAATATTCCACTGGTTCTACTCACTTCACATTGCATTAGTTTACATAACTTTTTCCAGGTTGTTTTTTCTCTGAAAATCTCTTGCTTGTCATTTTTAATAGAACAATAATATTCTTTCACTGTCATGTACCATAATTTGATTCGCCATTCCCCAATTGATGGCCATTCTGTCAGTTTTCTAATTTTTTTTGCCACCACAAGAAGACCTGATATATATATATATATATATATATATATATATATATATATATATATATATATATATTTCTATATTTCTATAGATTTTGCTTTTCTCCCCATTAAAAAAAAAACTCTTTGAGATGAAAACCTAGTAGTAGTATTGCTGTGTAAAAGGGTATGCACAGTTTTAGTCTTTTGGGCATAGTGGCAAATTGCTTTCCAAAACAGTTGAATAAATTCACAATTTCACCATCTGTGCATTGGTGTACCCATTTTCCCATATCACCTCAAACATTCATCATTTTCCTTTTCTGTCTATTAGTCATTCTGCTAGATGTGAGTCTGTACTTCAGATTTGTCTCAATTTGCATTTCTTTAATCAATAATGGTTTGGAGAATTTTTTCTATAGGTATATATATATGTGTGTGTATATATAAATATATACACACACACACATATATATATATATATATATATATATATATATATATATATCTTTAGTTTTGTTATCTAAAAGCTGACTGTTGGAGCTACATGCTGAAAACTAAGATGATACAGGAAAGGATTGCTCCTCTGATGCCTCCACATACACAAAAATAGAAAATAAATTGCCTCAAAACAAAGGAAAACTAGAGGAACACATCACACTGGGGTAAAAGGAGAGATCAACTCAAGCAGCACATCCTCTATAAAAACCAGCAGATGACTTTGTATAAATGAAAAATCTGTTACCCTAAAAAAAAAGACCTACATTTCCCGGGAGCCCACTGACTTCCTGTCATTATGTACTTCCTGTAGACAGGATATTAGCGAGTGGGTGGTCTTCTTGGGCCTCTTTCTTGGACTTGCAGCCAGTATGGTGGTGGTGGTAAGCTAAGGAAGGGGATTTTGAAATGGCTAGTCATTCCTGGGCACGTGGTTTTTATTTTGTATCCTCTTAATTCCTTGATTTCTAATGATCGTTAATAAATATCCTAAATTATGATATTTTATTAATGAGACTAATTTTAATTTTTAGTTTTTGGCAACCAGAAAGGATGAGAACAACTCTCAATTTTTAAAAAAATAGCCTAGATAAATTTTAAGCCACATTTCTCCTGCCAAGGCTTTTCGCTCACCCCACGCACCCACCTTCACAAACTTCAAGAGAACTTGAACTCTTTGGAGCTACTGCCTTTTCCTTTTCCTACTTTTTGCCCAGTTGTTAAAGGATCCATTTTAGTAGCTGAAGTGAAGTACAATTATAATCCACACCTCTCGCATTTGAAAAAAATGTAAATGGATGGGACATAACAGTCTCATACCAAAGGATGTGGGAAGTTGATCTCAGGGCATGGTACCCCTGCATGGCTCCCAAGAGGAAGCATCTCTTATTTGTAACTCTTCAGTTTAATTTGCTTCCACCAGAACAGTCTAGATTTCTTAGTAATGTTCTAGAGCCAAATAAGTTTTACTTTGTTTTAAAATATCTCAACCAAGGTTGAAAGATTTACTACACTTGAAAAACCTGTGACAAGTATCCATTAACTTTAAATGAAATATAGCAGACTCATGTAAAATATGATAGTGGTTTTCTTTGCTATTGTCATTAAATGGGTTATTATACGTTTGGGGATTTTGATACTTCATGAATGTTCATTACATGCTGTATTATTGTTCTTTGTAAAAAAATTGTTAGTGGATCATGGCCAAGTTTGAAAAGGAAATGGACCTCGTTTTTGGGTGAGAAACCATTATATTCTACATTTTCTTAACTGACAGTGTGTCAATGATTGTAATCTATATATTTTTTATTTTAAAAACTCTTTTATTGTTGTTTTTGCTTGCATGTGTAATATACTGTTTCAGTTCATTTTTTCCTCTCCTTTTTGTATTTAAAGCACATGTCACCAGTACTGAAATTTTCTTTGATATTTTTGATTTTTTAGTAATATAAGTTTTAAATATATTTGTTATTATATTAATATATACCCAAAATGCTTTAGACTATAAAAAATATTCCATTGATTGTTTAAAAAAATTATGGGACTTTGCTAAATGATTCTGTATGATTCCAGGAGAATGGAATACAAAAAGAGCCATTGCACAAATGTGCCAAAGAAGCACAAAGCTACTTGCATAGTGCCAATTGAGCACAAGGTCAAAGATACAAAACCAATGCTACGTGAATTAATGGCAGTCTGTGCAAAGAGCGCAAGGACTTAATCATGTGTGAGACTCAAAGTTGAGGCTGTTTGACATATGTTAAATGCAAGTCTTCCTTATACAACACACTCTATATAAAATACACAGTATTGAATATTCTGGCTCCATCCTGGCTCCCATTTGCTCCTATAATCTAGTCCCTTTTCTCTCTTATAGTATGGCAACTTCCTTTAGTCATGGCTGCAAATGGGTAAGTGAAATATTACTACATTTTGTCCTACAGACTTGTGGGATAGAAATTATGTTAATTGGGCCCTAATTCAAGGACCTGTTATAAATTCATTTTTCTTTTACTTAGAATTTTTACAGATAAGACTTTGATAGTGTATATTTCATGCAGAAATTATTTTTTCTTTTTTCTTTGGATTTTTAAATGTTTTTGACTTCTCTTGTAAATTGATTCATATACCTCATAACTTAGCCACATATATACCTAATTGATTCCTGTGTTTTTCAACACCCTCTTCAGGGCAGAATATATTATTATTCTAAAATTCAAAGTTGAAATTCTTTTTGAGAGTAATTTTAGCACAAGAAACATGCTACTTCTCCAAATCTTTCTCCAAATACTTTCTCCAAAAGAAAATGAACTGTTTGGAGAAGACGCCATTAAGATGCCTACAAAGACCGCATGCTGCACCTGAAGATCCAGAGTGAATTTTGGGATATAGTGATTTGAACTGTGTGGGGTTGAATGCTTTTGTTTTTGTATGTATACTCTTATGCCAAAGGGGACTGCCCCCTAACTGGCTTTTTGTCAATGCACCTAGCAATCACTGGTTTTATTCTCTTTTCCTTTTATTTCCAAATTATTGTAATTTCAAAGTTGGTTATGTTTGCAAGATCCACTGAAAGGACTAGTCTTCCATGAATCTCAGGGGAGCATGCATAATTGAAAATCTGTTACCCTAAAAAAAGAACTACATTTCACGGGAGTCCACTGACTTCCTGTCATTACGTACTACCTGTAGACAGAGGATATTAGTAAGTGGGAAGTCCTCCTGTGCCTCTTTCTTGGGCTTGCAGCCAGCATGGTGGTGGTGGTAAGCTAAGGAAGGAGATTTTGAAATGGCTAATCAGCCCTGGGGACGTGGTTTTTATTTTGTATCCTCTTTATTCCTTGATTTCTAATGATTGTTAATAAATCTCCTAAATTATAATATTTTATTGTTGAGAATAATTTTAATCTTTACATCTTCCAGAGGAAAGGAAGCTGTGGAATGGGAAGGTGCCCAGCCTGAACCATTCCATATAGGTATAGAAGGCAGAGCAGGTATGAAACCTACACAGTCTCAGGAGAAAGCAGTGTCTTGGGGCTACAATGGAACAAAGTCGGGCAACTAGAACTACAATAATCTACTTACTCCCACATGGCAACAGAATACCTGAGGTGGTAGAGCTCAAAGTAGGGGATTTTCCCAGCCCAGGCCACATGGCAGGAGCAGGGAAGAAGCAGAACAGGAATAATACCAATCTGGGGGAAAAAAAACAAAAAACAACAAAACATTGTGAACCTCGGGTGATGAATATAGATGGACAACATAGATGTAAATCTCCCCAGAAAAAGCCAGGAAGACCACCTCCTAAACAGAAACATTGTGAAGTGCTGCAAATACTACAGAAGAATACTCTGTAAGCTTAGAACAGAGCACTCTCTATGCCAGGAACAGAGAAGAACCTGAAAAAGATAGATAACAGGAGAAAAAAAATCAACTAGAAAAAGTAGAAAAAAACCGTGGACTCTGAAAGTTATTTTGGTGTCAAGGAAAAAAATACTTACAAAAAGGACAACAATGCCCCAAACCAAAAACATTTAAAGCCTTAAAGGAAAGGGTGAAAGGACATCAAATCTCAAAAGAACTCCTGAATTTTTTAAAATAAGTTAAAAAAAAACAAATAGTAAGAGAATCAGCAGAAAAATTCAATAGTTACAAAAAATTCACTGAATAAATTAAGTCCCTAAAAATTAGAAAACATCAAAAGGACAGTGAGGCCCAGCAATACCTTGAAGAAAACAACTCCAATGAAGAAAATAACTTTCTAAAATTTAGAATAGGACAAATTTAAGCTAATGAAACCATACTACATTAGGAAATGAGACAAAATTTTAAAAGTGAAAAAAAAATTTAAAATGTCTCACTGGGGAAAAAAAAAACTGACCTGAAAAATAAATCCATCATTATAACCTAAGAATCATCAGAATATATGAAAGCACAAGTTAAAAATAGCCTAGGCACCATGTTACAAGAAATCATCTAGGAAAATTGCTTCCAAATCTTTAAAAGAGTGGGAAAAATAGCAATTGAGAGAATACACTGATCATTTCCTTAAAGGAAACCCCAAGATAATAATGTCCAAGGTCTACTGAAGCCAAACTACAGAACTCCCATTTTAAGGAAAAAAGAACTAGAAGCTCTCAGAAGAAAACATTACAAATACTGAGGAGCCACAATCAGGATTACATAGGACCTGGCAGTTTTTACATTAAACGATCATAAGGCATTGGATATGATATTCCAAAAGTCAATGGATCTAGGACTATAACCTAGAATTAAATACGAAATAAAGCACAGTGTAATCCTACAGGGGAAAAATTGATGTTTATTTGAAATAGGGGTAAGAATATTCTGACCTAAAAACTACCTATCCATATGCACTGACCATTTATCATTTGGGGAATAAATTATATTCTTACAAATTTTACTCAGTTCTCGCTATATATTTGTTAAATGAGCCCTATCAAAGAAACTTCTTCTAATTCCTCTCCCCCTCCCGTACTCTGCTTTCATTCAAATCATTGCTGCATTAGTTTTGTTTGTGTAATTTTTTAATATAATATAATCAAAATTATTAATTTTATATCACATAAAGTTCCCTATTTCTTGTTTGATCATAAATTCTTTCTCTTATGCATCTATCTTCCAGGAAAACTATTTTATGTTCCCCTAAATTATTTATGATGTCATGATTTATAAATCATGTACCCACTTACACCTTACTCTGATGTGCTATAAGAAATATAATATGGGTTTGTGTCCAGTTTCTGGTTTTCCCGTTTTGCCAGCAGATTTTTGTCAAATATGGAGCATTATTTTCCAAAAGATGGGATTTTTTTATTAAACACTAGGACACTGTGATTATTTACTACTGTGTATTATGCACTTAATATATTCCATTGACACACCACTCTATGTCTTAGCCAGTACTAGATTGTTTTTATGATTACCACTTTGTAATACAGTTTGATATCTGGTCTATATAGACGACCTTCTTTCACATTTTTTCTTTATTGATTCCCTTGATATTCTTGACATTCTGTTCTTCCAGATGACTTTTGTTATTATTTTTTCTAACTCTATACAGTAACATTTTTGTTAGTTTGATTTGTTTGGCACTGAACAAGCATATGGATGTAAGCTCTCTGTGTTATGTGTGGAATATTCCTACTTGCCTAATAGATGAATTTATTATGAATTATTCTAGATGAAATATAATGTTGAAATTGTATGATTTGTTTTCAAACAAATCTTGAGTATAGTTGCTGACAATAACGAAAAATTAATAGATTTCATATTTTAACTTTTAAGTTCAATGAATTATTCATTGAATTAAGATTATCTAGATTTGCTTATACCATATGCAATATATGATTAAATTATTTTGCTAATGAACTACAAGATTTCTGAATTTCAAATATATCTATGGAATACAGATATAGTTTTTGAGAAAAAAGTATTTTTTTACAATAACAACATATAGATAGTACTTAAGGATCTTTTATCTCTGCTTATGCTTATGTGAGTTAAGAAAGCCACATACCATGGAAATGAATGTATAACCTTTTCACTTTAGATGAGAATTCTATAAATGTAGTCTACAGTCCTAGATTCATATGTTTTGTACCCAGAATTAAAGGGTAGGATACTTAATCCCAGAAGCCTCACAAAAAAGTTAATGAAAAATTTAAATGAATAGATCTAAAATACAAGTATAAATTCTAGAAAATTTCTTCCTTTTAGAAGCACTAGGATGTAAAGATGACAATAGACCTAATGTCATTAGTTTTCCCTCATGATTGTTTTTTTGGACAAATCATATGATGCTTACAGACGATAATATAAAAATGGAATAAAATGTTCATCTTTGAGGATCAAAACAATTGTAATAGTTCTGAAAACTGCATTGTGGAATTCTACAACAGTAGAAAAATTAGGACAATTTGAGTTGAGATTCTTGAGTTCATATCATTACACCTAAACTCACTATATGCAACAATAGACAGGTTATAATTCTCTGAAACATTCAAATATAATTAATACTCAAATTATATTTATTACAATGAAACTGTTGGAAACAATTTTGAAAACAAGTTGTATATGATTTTTTTAACATGGTCCAAAAGCTAAGAATGCTTTTTACACCTTAAATACAATAAAACTTTATTAAAAAAAAAACATTCTTAACTTATCAGCCAAAATAAATAAAAACAAACAAAATAGGAAAGAGGCCAGTTACTGACTTCTAGACTCATCCATTACATTAAATCCAATACATTAAAATTTAACAGAGCAAATATACTTGATTTTAAAAAAATCTTTGAAACTGCAAGATGGTGAATGCATGACTAGGAATCAGTTTTTATGAAAAAGATGTCAATATGAGACAGTTTAACAAGACTCCACAGTATGTTATGTCCCAAAGGTAATATGTTCTTTGCATACATCAAGAAAAACATAGCTTCCAGGAAAAAGAACTTGATATTCCCACTACACCCTGTCTTTTCAGAACTCACCTGGGGCATTTTGTTGAGTTCTAGGCATTATGGTTAGTTAGCATAATGATAAGCCAAATAGCATCCAGTATCCAATCAAATTCTCCTTCAAAGTATATCTAAGCCTTCTGGCACTAGTTCCTGAGTGTCCAAAAATGCTTTAGTTCATCCGAGGATTTTCACTTACACATCATTACAATTCCTCCAGAATTCACCTCCTTAGTGCCATCCCCCTGGGTATATACCATTTCAACAAGCTAATGAGGTTTTCACAAGTGTCTGACCCCCATTAAATGACACTAAAATTGCAATTCCACTTTCTGTCCTGGAAAGATACCACTTGCTGCAACCTTTTCTACCACTGTCCCACTGCAGAAATCAAAGGAGGGACACACGTGACTGAGAAATATTTCATATATTTCACAGATATTTCTTGTATGCATTTAATTAAAAGTACATGCTACCCATTTTTTGGAACCTTCATGTTACCTGAAACAGCAAGCATTGTGCAAAATCATAGATTTCTTTTAAGAGAAGAAATTTTGGTTTATGTGAATGTCCTAAGAAAATGAAAATGAATGATCATTCATTAGTGGCTCTTTGGTATCACAGCAGTTTATAGCTGAAAGATCTATTTCAAACTCCTTTTGTGCTCCTTAAGAAAACAGAGATCTAAATATATGAAATAATTTCCCCAAATTCATCCAGGTGTTATGCAGCAAAGAAGTTATAGAGTTTGAAAAATATAATCATTTGGAGGAATAAAAGTTGTATGTAAATCTCAGTTCTAATTTGAAGTTGGGCAAGTAACAAGAATTTTGGGTCTCAATATGCTAATATGTAAATTGCCTGGATTGAGCAAGATAGCCTCTCAATTATGTTATACCTTTAAATCTATCATCATTATTATTATCATCAAACGTTCATAATCTAATGTCAAATGCAATGCTTTCTGCATTATCTCTATTTTAGGAGAAAGTTGTGCTTCAAGCAGGAGTTCCATTAAATGTCCTTTGGGTAAACTTACAAATTTGAGATTTCATGGTTCTTATGAAGAGACACTGGGATTCGGTGGCTAAGTTTACCCAAATATTTAGAAATAACAGAAATGATACTACATATTATAAAGAAATGTGTATAAAAAAGGAAATTTGTCACGAGGAAGAACATATGTCTCCTAATGGATGAACTATCTTGGGAATTTTCTATAGGGAGAGTGCTATCACCACAGTTACATGTTGGCTGGAGATTTGTGTTTTGAGAAATCAGAACTTTAGCAGACATGTTCTCAGGAGTGTATTTCCCATAGCTCATGTTTTTTTTGAATACGGTTTAATTTAGGAAGTGTTAGAAAAGTAGAAAAATTCTGGCCTTCAGTTGTTTCTTCATGGCCTTCCCTCATTGTCTGTCTCAGTGGGTAGAGTTCAAAGTCTATCACTCCAAAAATCAGGTTCTTTTCTTTTTGAGGTTTTCTCTTCAATCTGTTCCTTGCTCATTCTGATGAGTCACCTCAAATCAGAAGTAACCCTTTTTATTGAACTGAAACCATTTAGAAATATTCTGATTTTAATAATTTAATAGCTAATTATCCAAAGAAAGAGTGACTGAAAACAGATTCTCGGTTTTCTTCCATAACTGAAATTGTTACTATGGTCTTATGTTCCTGCCAGGTGCATCCCAGCTGCTAATTAAACTAGGATGAATTAAGGTGAAATGGATCTGCTTGCACATCTGTGATAGTTCTCCAAACAAAACAGACAAAATGCTGATAGAACTCTACTCTACCCTGAAAAAAGATTTTTCCCTCCTCTGTTTCTAAATTATAATTGCAATCAGCCAAGCTCTGTCTTTTGATGCATAAAATGTAGCCAGTGAGTATAAAAAGAGAAGAGCTGGAGCCCCTACTGTGCTACCAAAGGAGGCCATATGCAACATGAAGTTCATTTTACATTTAGCTTCTGGATGACTTTTAAAGACAAGCAATGATAGGATATTTAAAGGTCTATTACACAAGATATCATTTAAAGGATAAAGTCACCAGAGTTGATAGATTCAGAGTGATGTTATTATAGGATGGAGTCCCAGATGACTGGTTTAAAACTCAGCTTGGAGTAGAATTTTGGACTTTTGTAAGATTGGTGTTTAACTCAGCATCCAATTCTTAAATCACATTGCTCTTTCTTTATAATTTAGGAGTCGGAAGTCATCACTGAAATATTATAAAATGAATTAACTAATGGGCTTATAAAAGGAGACCCCTAGCTTATGAAAGGGCTTACTTCACCAAATGTTTGCTTCAAAAGTTTCAGCTTTTTTAATTCAAATACATTTTTGCAGAAAAATAATACTCTATATTGTAGAGTATTACTGTTGTGCAGGAAAAAAAATGCATCACTTGGAACCAAGTGATCCAGATTCAAATTCAGATATCCATCTCTTGAAATCTACTACTTGTATGGTAATGGAAAAATTATTAAACCCCCTTAACTCTGGTTTTGTAAAATATAGATCAAATGCTTCAGTTCTGTAAAATAGAGATCAAATACAATTTTACACAAAATTCTCAAAGGAAATAACTCTGAATATTGTAAAATGTGTTATAATCAGCATGGGTCATTTGGAGCCTTGTAAGTTAATATGGAGGCATTACAAAAATGCATATATATTTTCCCATAAAGGATTCAGTATCTCATTTCCAACAAAGTGTTTTCTACTCTTCTCAGACCACTGAAAACATTTGCTCAGCAGAGGAAACTATATTCACTTCATGTGATATACTGTTCTTCTTGTCTTCTCCTCTCCTATCTTAAAAAAAAAATTGTATCATTTCCTAGTCTAAATGCTTTTGCTCCAGTCCATGCACAAAGATTTGCTCCTTTACACCAGGGTAATTTTCTCTTCTCTCCCACCAACTTCATGAACTTGCTTATTAAATAACTGAGTTTCACTCATCTTCAATATCATTTTTGTTTAATGTGTCAACAAGGGATCCCCCAATCAGTTTATAAATTATCATGAACAATTTGTTGGGATTAGAAGGCAAGGGCTTTTGTTAGAAGGCTATCTATGATTGAGGTGGATATGCACAATATTGTTATTATTTTGCAGTGTTTCACTATGCCAGACCCTTCCTGACCTCGTTTGGGGATTTTCTTAGCAAAGACACTGGAGTGGTTACAGTTTTCTTCCTAATCTCATTTTATGGATTAGGTTTACACAGCTAGTAAGTTTCTGAGGCCAAACATGAATTCATTTCTTCCTGACTCCAGGTTTGGTGCTCTATCCACCAGGCCACCTAGCTTCTCAGATATGTAATACAGCCTGATGCTAAGTAGATTCAGAGAATCATGCTGATTGATGATCAGTGACTGAGACTGTCTCTATAGTGACTCTAAGCAAGGTGAGTAGGAGTTTGCAAGATGATGAGATTATCTAATGATGAGTTTACTGGGAACATGAAGAACAAAATCAAGAAATTCCAAAATGAGTGTGGTCAGATGGGAAATGACATCTCTAAGAGTATGTCTATTCTATCTCCTTTCCTTAAAATGAGTCTTTCTTTTCATATGCATATTCTTAGCACTTAGCAAAGTGCCTAGCACACAGTAGGTACTTAATAAATGTTTATTTATTATTGACTGGTAGCTAAATTCACAGGAGATGGAATAATCTCTTTCCCTTGTCTAGAATGCTGTTCTTTTAGTGAATATTCTCCCCATTTAACTTTCAAAACAGAGTTCAGTAAAGAAAGAAAGAATCCCCCCCCCCCAATCTCCTTTTTTATCCAGGAGTAAAAAATGTGCTCTTATAAGAAAAGCACAAAAGAAAGAGCCTATACTTACTAGACAAGTTTCTAACAGTTCTCTGTGTCCATCTGACTGCCTGTTTTGGATGCTCTCTGTCCCTCTGTCCATCTCTGACTCTGTCTCTCCTGTGAGTATCTCTGTCTTCTTCTCCCCTTAGAGTATATTGCTTGGGCAATTCCCTCCTTTGATGGTCCCCTAATTAAGGGAAGGGAGGGGAAATATTCTCTCTCTAAGGTTTCCCTTCTGCAAGCAATGGTTATGGCATTCATGGTATCATGTAAGGGTCATTTAAAAGATATTCCCCATTTGTACTCAAGGTGGGAATATAATGAACCAGAAAGTGTGAGAAAAGCTTAATTTCTTTCTTTCCTGTCATGACATAAATGCAGTCTGGAACATAGTCTAGATGCCAGTACTCCATTCATGGAAAGGGCATGTTTTTTTGAGAACTACATGAACCCGAGAAACTAGTTGGAGAACCTGCATATTTTCAATTACCAAGGCTTCCAAAGTCTCACATAAATTGTACATAGTAGTAAATATTTGTTGAATTAAATTCAATTAAACAGATACTATCAAAAACTCTGAGAAAGGACTTATTTTTTCTTCACTATTTTCTCACTTAAATTCTTTGCCAGAAAATAAATAATCTTATCTTTAATGACAAGTTCAGAAGAAATGTGGCGTAGTTACTAAAGAATTGGACTCACAGTCAGGAAGACCAACTACATACTCGCTATCTGACCCCTCAGAATGTCATTTAACCTCTTAGTGTCCCAGGAAGTTCTTTAATAGTTAAGCTGTAAAGATGAGGACAACTGTCTATCTTAAATTAAGTTCCTCATCTATATTGACAAAACATAAGTATGATAATTCTAATAATGTTAATACTAATCCATCTTCTACTAGTATTATCATTACTGCTACTTACCACCACCACCACTACTTATGATGATGACTACTACTACTATTACTACTACTACCACCAGTATTGCAACTACTGCTATGATTACTGCTATGAATATTGCTATGACTAAGATTATGACAATGAGTATTACTACTATAATCCAGGGTAATTTGTTTTCCAGTTACTTGCTAATTACATATAATTATGTAGTAAAAATGATTAAATAGAGGGAACATTCTGGAGACCATAGGTGCATAGTATCAAAGACCTAAAGCTAGAAGGGATCTTAGAGGCTATCAGGTTCTAACTTATGAAGGTTAAATGGATTGGCCAAAGTCACAAAGAAAGCAAGCATCAGAAGTGAGTTCTGAACTGTGGTCCTCTAACCACAAACGAATCTAAGTCTCATTTGGAAATGAGAGTTTGAATAAATGATCATACCCCTGGAAAACAGGACATGGCAGACCTCAACTCTTGAGGTACTTATTGACCTTCTTTCTGACCAACCTATACTAAACAATATATCTGTGCTTTGTTTCAATTATAATAGTAAAAGACAAATGTTTTAGTGGATAGCATATAAGGCTTGAAAGGAAGAAAACCTGGGTTCAGATCTGACCCAGAAAATTTCTAGATCTGTATACTTTTAGAATATCACTTAATCACCTTAAGCCTCATTTTTCTCACCTCAAAATAGGTAGACCTATCTCACATGAGTTGTTGTAAGGATCAAATAACACAATTCCTATATAGAACTCTATGGCCTTTAATATGTTAGAATTCGGTTACTGGCACAACTAATTTTATCATAATTTTGCCTCCTTTTCTTCCACTTTGACACCCTAGTGACACATAATCATGTATTTGTGAGAGAGCTCTAATATTTTTGAAGCAGTATGATAGTCACAAAGAGAGGTACAAGGCATAAAGTTTATGGTGTTTACGTTTTTCCTATGGGGAAGTTTCATAGAATATTAAAAATTTAGAGTTGGAAAAATCTTGTAGTTCCAATGGCCTAATCCTTACCTAAAACAATGTTGATAATACATTATTCAGTGGTTCAAACTTTCTTGTGATGGAACACTCCCTTCTAAGATAATTTACTTTTACATGGCTTTATTTATTTTAAAGTTTCTTCTTAAATTATATGAGTATTCCAAGTCTTAATATGCCCATCTGAAATCTCAAAATATTCTATTAAATTCTTATTTCTACAGAAAACAAAACCTAACAATAAAAACAATTCCCCCCCCAAACAACTCTGATCACTTTTCATATAATATACCTTCAAATACTTAAAAACATTTTGATGTTCATAATAATTTTATTTCTCTTCAGGATAAGTATCCTCAATTTCTTCACTTAATCATAATCAGATAGGCTCTATTTTCTTTACACTAAACTATTAATTGTGTTTGTTATTCTATTTTATCTTTTCTCCTTCTCTACTATCTATACTCAAAGTTTTAAAAAATTGTTATAGAATAACTCTTATCATTGTTTCCTATCCACTATAGATAGTGAACAATAAAACACACAGAATTTTAGAGATAAGTATCAAAAAACTATAGAAAATATTCATGAAATTTATAAAGTTTATAAAAACCTAAGAAACAAAGACTGATGTGTTGAGATTGTCCACTTCTTTACATAAAAATGACAAATATCAGTTCTACAAATAGAATAGTGTGGCAATTAGCAGAATTTGGAGTGAGATGGTAAAAATACTTAGATAGTCCTCCTATTTTGATTTTTATTTTTTCCAGATAACAAGGTAAAATCATTTTAAAAATATTTTGTGACATTTTACATCTGTATTTTCAAGCTCCCTCCCACATTACCTCTTAGCATCACTCTTCTTCACTTCATATAAGTCTTCCAGCATTTTTTGTGATCATCTGGTTTTTCATTTCTTAGGCCACAATAGCATTCTTTTATTTATTTGTTTGTTTGTTTGTTCATTCATTCATTTATTCATTTATTTATTTTTGCCAGAGTAACTCATCTCCTTTTATTTTTTTTTTAATTTGGTCAATTTAAAACATTATTCCTTGGTTACAAAAATCATATAATATTCTTCCCTACCCTCCTCCATCCCTCCCATAGCCCACGTGCAATTCCACTGGGTATCATATGTGTTCTTAATCAGAACCCATTTCCATGCTTTTGGTGTTTGCATTAGGATGTTCATTTAGACCATATCTCCTGGACCCATGTAATCAAGCAGTTGTTTTTATTCTGTGTTTCTACTCCCACAGTTCTTTCTCTGGGTGTAGATAGTGTTCTTTCTCATACGTCCCTCAGAATTGTCCTGGATCATTGCATTGCTGCTAGTGGAAATGTCCATTATGTTCGATTGTACCACAGTGTATCAGTCTCTGTGTACAATGGTTTCCTGGTTCTGCTCCTCTCACTGCGCATCACTTCCTGGAGGTTGTTCCAGTGCCCATGGAATTCCTCCACTTTATTGTTCCTTTAAGCCCAATAGTATTCCATCACCAACAAATACCACAATTTGTTCAGCCATTCCCCAATTGAAGGGCATCCCTGCATTTTCCAATTTTTGGCCACCACAAAGAGTGCAGCTATGAATATTCTTGTACAAGTCTTTTTCCTTATTATCTCTTTGGGGTATAAACCCAGCAGTGAATAGCATTCTTTTAAAATTATATACAGGGGGCAGCTGGGTTGCTCAGTGGATTGAGAGTCAGGCCTAGAGACAGGAGGTCCTAAGTTCAAATCTGGCCTCAGACACTTCCCAGCTGCGTGACCCTGGGCAAGTCACTTGACCCTCATTGCCTAGCCCTTACCACTCTTCTGCCTTGGAGCCAATGCACAGTACTGACTCTAAGGCAGAAGGTAAGAGTTAAAAAAAAATCATATACAACTTGTTCAAACAGTTTCCAATTGATGTACATCCCTTCAGTTTCTAGTTCTTTGCTTCCAAAAAAAAAAAAAGAGCTGCTATAAATATTACTGTACAAGTAGGATGTGACCACCATTTTTAATCTCTTTGGGATACATTCCTAATCATGTTAATACTGGATTAAAGGATATATGCAGCTTAATGCAATGCAAGTGACTGAATGTACTTTAAAGGTATCATCCATAATCCAGTATTTAAATGTAAACGATGGCCAGCTATGACTAGAACAGATACTCTGGGTAGCTAAATGATCCAGAACCCTAAACTACAGTTTGGGGGATTTAATAATCTCCGGAATGCTATTTTTACAATAAAATATTCTTACCAGGAATGTGATAGCAGCTAGTCATTATTAGTAATTATATTCAAGCCCTTTATACAAACCAGGATGGTTAGGATCCAGTTAGCACTAGTAGTGACACCAAAAGACCCATAAAAGCATTTGAATAAAAATCCCAGCATTCACTAAACACTTAAATATTTGAGTTCTCATAGTATACCAAGTAAATCAAGCTTTTAGGTTGCTGTATGAACTAGCAATGAGGGATACTTATTGATACATGTACTCTCATTGGTTATGGGCTAGGTAGTTGAAGGAAAACCTTACAGAGTAAAAAAATCAATCTTACAATACATGTTCTATGCTCTGAGAGAATGCAGATTATGAAGCATCATTTTGCTGAGTAAAGATGGTTAAGTATGAATGGGTTATAGGGAAATAAGCAGCTTTTGAAAAACCAAAAAAAAATTGATCTTCAATAGGAAAATAATTTAAAGTTTTACATGTCTATAATGATAGGTGTGATTGTTACTATATTTTGACCCATTAGTTAAGTTAAGCATCGATGTTTTGTCACAAAGAATACTACAAAATCTAATATGTTAAACAACAACAAATATAGTCCTATTAATGAGAAAATTTCCTCAGAGTACTAAAAGTTCATTTTTGATTTGCATAAATTGTCTTTTTTAATGTAACTTAAGAATACAAGTACTTTGTATCTTTAACTTTTCATTTATTTACTTTTAAAAATTTAATTAATGAATTTATCAATAGTTACATGATTAATGTTCTTTCCCTCCCTTCCTCTTACCCCCCTCCCAGAGCCGACAAGCAATTCAACTGGATTTTACATATATAATTTATCAAAACCTATTTCCATATTATCAATATTTGCAATAGAATGATCATTTAAAGTCAACATCCACAATCATATCCCCATCAAACCATGTGATTAATCATATATTTTTCTTCTGTGTTTCTACTCCCACAGTTCTTCCTCTGGATGTGGATAGTGTTCTTTTTCATAAATCCCTCAGAATTGTCCTAGATCATTGCATTTCTGTCAGTAGAGAAGTCCACTATGTTCAATTGTACAACAGTGTATTAGTCTCTGTGTACAATGTTCTCTTGGTTCTGCTCCTTTCCTGGAGATTGCTCCAATTCACATGGAATTCCTCTAGTTCATCATTCCTTTCAGAACAATAGTATTTCATCACCATCAGATATCACAATTTTTCAGTCATTCCCCAATCCATGGACACCCCCTCATTTTACAATTTTTGCCACCACAAGGAATGGCTATAAATTTTTAAGCATGTACTTTTCCCTATAATCTAAAAGGATTCATTTCCCCCATTGCCTAAAAGATAATTTTCCCTATTTTCCCTATTATCTAAAAGAGTTTGTTTTTAATTGCACACTGATTCCCTCTTATTAATCAATGAGAAAGATATTGTACTGAGCAGAAGTAAATCTTCCCATTTGAAGAAATAAGAGTTACCTAATCTAATAATCTGTAGGTATAAAAGTCTTTGGAGAGGTGCCAGACTACTTTTTCTTTATCAGCTTTCCAATAATGAAGCACAGAAAATATTGAAATCAAAGGGAATTGATGAGATGGGAAATCAAGCCATTGCATGGAAAAGGGAAATAATTTGTATTTATTATGGATGAGAAAACATGAAATTGGCCATTTTATTATCATTTTTTAAAAATTATATTAAAGCAATTGGGGAAATGGTTAAACATTAGAGTCATCATATTCTGGTTAATAGGTAGTTACAATACTTTTCCCTCAAAGGCAACAAACCATTGTCTAAAATGCATGACAACTTCATCCATTATACATTTCTACAGTTTTCAAAAGATCATTATTCAAATTAAGCTTTATATTTGGAAAGTTGACAAAGTTTTTTTTTTCCTTCAATGACAAATGAAGCAACCTACAAGTTAATAAATACATATTTTAGAGTCATAATGAAAATATTAAAATAGAAAAGCATATTAAGGAAATATAATTGTGTTGAACACATATTTAACCGAATGTCATACTAGGTTAAGTTGATTAATACTAAAAATATATGGACAATGAACAAATATGACATAAAATAGAAAATTAATTATTATTTTCAAGTGTAAATAAATATAAAGGTTAGGGAAAGTCTAGTGTACATGATCCATTGAGACTTAAGGCAAGTAAAAAATCTATTCCATAGCTCATAGGAACAATGATTGGATTTCAAAAAAATGTATTATATTTCTTTGTTAATTGAAAGTTTACCTGAAAATCATGATCCTGGTTACTACTTTGTTTTATTAGCAATTTGATGTTTTTACCTCATGCTTTCTTTTTTTACTGATTAGGTTAAATTCAATTTTCTTTTCCATGAGTTGTACTTCTATTTCATTCTTTTCCACCAATTGATTCATTCTGTGCTGAGTTTTATGAAGCAAAGTTGGGTAAAGGAGAAGTGGTTTTGGACAGGATCAGACTAGTGTTTGAATCTCACTGTTTTTCCCCTTCCTCACTCTATCCCTCCTTTTTTTTATCCACTGCCTATCTTTCTCTTTGCAATAAAATCATATTTTTTTTCTGCAAAAGCAACTGCTAAATTTTAATTTCCCTTTTGATTTTAAGTCCTCTGTTATAAACTACCTACTGTATAAATCTACAGGGACATATCTTAGTCATCTAAGATCCCATGTGTCAAAATAACTCATTATTTTCAATCCTAAAACTAGTTATATTCTAAATCTTTATTTCTGTTCAGGGGTTCATCATTCTTCTATTCTCTGGAATCTCTTTTCCATTCTCACCTCTTCACTTTCCTTTGTCCCTCTTATTGAACCAGTTGACAAGTCTTGTTGATTCTGCCTTCCAGACGTATTGTAATCACCTTAAACCTTATCTCACATCAGACTGTTTACAATTACTTCCAATTGGATTTACCTTGTTACAATATTTCACTTTTTCATTTTATTCATAAACCTGACAAATTTCCATTCCTTAAGCAGATTTCTAACCTTTCCATTCCATTGCTCAAAAAGTTTCAGTAGCTGCAAATTATAGTTGGTATTAGATACAAATGTCTATATTTGTCATTAAAAACCATTAACTAGCTGAATTGAATCTATGTTTCTAACTTGTTGTTGTTGTTGTTGTTCATATACTTTCCTTTTCAAACAACCTGAGTTTCTTGTGATTCTCTGGCCACAAAATTTCAGCGCCTTCCACTGTGCTTTAGAATACCAGTTATCCTCCTCTTTATTACTCCAACCTCCTGAGATTTATGGATCAGCTGAAGGCTTTCCTGATCCACTCAGTGGTTAACCACCAAATGTCTTTGTGTTTTTTCCTTATGTTTGTACAGGTTGTTTTCCCAGGACAACTTAATCTGAATGTGAATAGAGATTAGTATATTTTTTTTCATAATCCCTAGAGAAGGTTACTTAGAGACTAAGCAGATGTCTGTTTTAAACTTTATAATCCTTCAAATGCTTATATAACTATCTTCTCTAATACAACTATCCTAAATCACTTTATTTCATTTTCCAAGGCATTATCTCCTTTTCCTTTCAATAATAGTAGCTCTTCGCTGGACATGCTACAGGTTATCAATGTCTTTACAAAAAATGATACCCTGAACTGGACACATTATTATTGGCATGGTCTGATATTATGAAAGGACATTGGAGACATCACCTCTCTTAATCCAGACACCACGGTTTTTGTAAATTAGTTTCTTTCACTGCCATATCTTATTCTTGACTGAAGTAAAGTAAAACATTTAGAAGGGCTATTTTTTTTCAAATAAACCATTGTCTATTCATGTACCTCTCATTCTATATTCTTTGAACAAAGATTTAATTTGGTTTCTTTCTCCTGAATGGCAAGTTTTCAATTAAATGGTGCAAAGCATTCTTATATAAACAGTTAATTACAAAAAAAAAAAATGCATTCCTTTCATTCATTCAAACCTTAAGGATGGAGAGGGGTTATGAAAAAAATCCATTGCCAAAAAGCAAAGAGATGCTTTTTCATCATTATAATTCTTTCCACATGATAGGGAGACCATGCTCCTAATGCAATCTTGTTTTGATTATTTGCTTTAGGTGGAATTAAAACAGGAAAGTAGGAAATTTTGCTGATTCAGGATAAAGCTTGCCATGCCTTAACTTATATGAGGTAAGTCTTTTGAAATACCTGACTATAAACTGAATGTCTCTTTTCTGTGGGCCACTCTAGTTCAGGTTTGTTGTGAAGAAATCACTTCATAAACTTTAAAGAGTCATAAAAACCTGAGCCTATCAGAACTTATGTTTTCATGAAATCCTCATAGGTATAATTAAAGACATTAAATTTTAAAAATCATTTGTGTACTGACCACTAAGTCAGGGAATTGGAGATTTTTGTTTTAAAATTTACATTTCCTATAGCACATTCCCATTGGAAATCTCAACTCTAAGATTTACTGAATATTAATTCAAGTTAAAAAGGTTGAAGTGTGTAGAGAAATGCCATTCATAGAAGCATGGGGGAATATGATTACAATTAACATGACAGGTTATGATTATTTATGTTAGTCTTTTTTTATTTTCCAAATGAAAATGATAGCTTCATTTGAGATTAGAAGCCAATAGATGTAACCAAAAAGAGGTGAAGTGAATAATGATTTTGCAAGAATTTTAAGTGGTACAAAAAGGTTTTTATTTATTCAGGATTGGAAACTAGCACAGAACACCAAGAGTGGTACTGCTTAATGCACTACAGGAGGGTGATTGTCTTTTAATAGGATTAGATGACATCATCACCCAACTTACATTATCTTGTCACAATGTCAAGTGTAATAATTATATTGTACTCAATTTTATACAGTAAAATGAACACATGTAGTCATATTATTAGGCATCATGTCATAATGGACAGATTGCTGGCCATGGAGTCATAAAAAAGAGTTAAAATCTTGTCTTTGATATTTATTAGATATTGATGCTGAATAAGTCACTTCACCTTGATGTACCTTAAGTAACTTCCTAGGATACAGATCATCTTAATAAGCTTGATTGCTATGCTGGGAATTATCACTGAGTAAATAAAAAATCATATATTCATTCATATATATATATATATATCTGCCAATGCTAAGATTTTCATTTTCTTTCTTTATCAGAGTCCTTCATTCCCTCTACTGATAAAAAAACCAGTAGTCTTCAAATTTAAGCTATTAAGTGCCTAATAAATTCTTATTTAATTATTGCTAAAAAGATAAAAGATTTTAAGGCATTGTTAATGTTGTTAGGGAAAAAAAAAGATTTAACAATCTGCCAGAGAAGGAGAAGACATTTCTAAAACAAAGACAATTTTTAGTGGTAATTCATAGGAATCTTTGGCTCAGGTACAGCTTACAATAATGTTAAAAAAAAAAAGTGACCAGTCTTCCCTTTTATTCACCTAGAAAGTATTCATAATACAGTTGCTAACACTAAAGGAATTGTGATGGAGATCATTTCCATCAATCAATATTTGTCAAATGTTTATTTATTTTTTGTTTTATTAATATTAGAAGGAATGCCAGAAAATAATACTTTACAATCGTCTACTAGGCTTATATTGTACTTTGAGTGAAATGAGTTTGAGAATTCATGTCATATTGAGAACACCTGCCTTCATTACAGCAAGGGTTTTAACCTGGGTTCTATAGACCATCAAAGTTCCCAGAGGATTGATTTCAGTGCTACTATTAAATTGAGTTGGGAAAATATTACACCTTTATATTACTAACTTCTAACTGGGATTCTGCCTTCCCTTTAATTATTTTAAATTATTATTTTAAAAGGGGAGCAGAAACTTCATTAAACCACCAAAGACATTATGTACACACGTGTGCACACACACACACACACACAGACCACACATAAACATAGGACATTATTTAGAACTCCTTCCCTAAGGATAAGAAAAGGAAAAGATTCCTAGAAGGGAATACATATTGTAAGAGTTAAAATTTGGGTGAAACTGAGGCAGGTAGAAATTAGTTTCTTTCTGCAAGGAGTATTATATTTTTAGAGTTTTATTAAAGGTTGAGAATTTAAGAAAATACAAGTAAGAAAGGCATGTGCTAAGTGGGCTGAAAGGCCCAATTCAATTTCACTCACATCATGAGAGATGCGTCTGCTCCGAAGCGGAAGTAGGAAAGGAGCCAGTAGGTGGAGAAATCCCTTTCAATAATAATTTGTGATCTCGCCCAGGTGAGAATCTCAGTGAGATTAGAGGGCATTCTGGGAGCTAGCAAAGACTCCAGGGGTTTGGAGTCCAGAGTTCAAATCTCCATTTTTTACAATATCAAGAAAAAGGAGAACAAAATGAGTGGATAAAATAATAGGACAAAATAACAGAAAGGATTTTAGAAGAGAATTTAAATCAAGAAAACTTTTAAAAGTATGATTGAGGAATAAGGGAAGGCCTTTTGGAAAGAGGTAAAAAATAACAACTGTAGGAGGGATTATAGAGAAAGGTACAACGGGAGGAACTTGTGGAAGGTTGAGTTGATTTAGAGCCAGGAGGGCAAAAATAAAGAATAAGGTAAAGGTTATAATAAAGGGCATAAATTGGAGAGATAGTGGGCAGGAGAAATTAAATTATGAGAAAGGATACAGCAAAAGGACAGGAAGAAAGGGCCAAATATTGAAGGAAAAATAGGATGGAGTCAAATACAAAACTGGCAATTATAACTTTGAATGTGAAGGGGTTAATCCACACATAAAACAAACCACAGAATGGATCAATAACCAAAAATAACAATTTGTTTATATAAAGAATATTAAAAAATGAGAGAGACACAGAATAAAAGAAAAGGCTAAAGCAGAATATACTATGCCACAGGAATAGCATGCCACAGGTGTGAGGGGAAGGGAGGAGAGGGGAATAGAGAGGAAGGGAGGGAAAGAAGAAAGGAAGGAAGAGTAGCAATCATGCAATCATGATCTCAGTTAAAATTAAAGTTAAAACAGATATAATTAAAAGAGAAAAACATGGAAACAATATTATGTTAAAATATAACATGGACACTGTAGCATTATCATTATTATATCTATATGTACTAAGTGTTATAGCCTCCAAATTTTAAAAAAGCTAAGTGAATTACAGATGGAAATACATAACAAAACAATAATAGTGAGAAGATTCTGATAAATCTGACCAATAATAAATAAGATTAATGACTAAGAAAGTAGCCAAGGAGATGAATAAAATTTTAGAAAGTTACATATGATTGATGGTTATCTGGAAAGAACTGGATATGAAGGACACCTTCTTCTTTCAGCAGTACACGGTATTTTTTGAAAAATTGACCACATAATTGGGAACCAAAACGTTATAGTTAATTGTAGAAGAGATATGAAATTCAGTCTTTTCACATCATAATGCAATAAAAATTGTATGTAATAAAGGAACGTGAAAACAAAAAGCAAAAATTAGAGTCTAAATAATTTAATTTTAAAGAATGAGTGGCTTAAAGAATAAGTAGCAACAACAAATAAACAAACAACTTTATTAAAGAAATTATAATAATGAGACAACATGAGAATTTGCAGGATAGAGCAAAAGAAGTAATTAAAGGATAAACACACACACATATTATAAATATATTATATATATATACACATATATATTGTATATGGAGAAAGAAGAGATCAAACAATTAGGAATAAAATTAAATTTAAAAACTAGGAAAAAAACAAATTAAAAATTCCCAAACAAAGAACAAACTAATGGAAAATTGTGGTGGAATTTCCATAGACAGACTCTCAAACAGAGGTTTCATATCTAAAATATATAGAAAAGTTTGGCAAATTTATAAGGGTAAAAGACATTTCCAATTAATAAATGGACATAGGATATAAAGGGACAGTTTTCTGATGAGAAAAAATAAAAGCCATATATAGGTATATGAAAAATGTTCTAAATCATTACTAATTAGAGAAATGTAAATTGGAATAATTCTGAGATATCTCACACCAAACAGACAGACTAAAATGACAAAATGACAAGTATTGAAAAGGATGTGGAAAAGTGGGGACACAAATATATTGTTGGTAGAACTGTGAATTGATCCAACCATTTTGGAAAGCAATTTTCAATTATGCCCAGAGAATTATAAAATTGTGCATAACTTTGACCCAGCAATAATCCTAAGGATATGAGTAAAAGAAGAAAAGCATCTACATGTGCAAAAATATTTATAGCACCTCTCTTTGTGGTGAAAAAGAACTGTAAATGGTGGTTATGTCCATCAACTGAGTAGTGGCTAAATTATTTATGGTGTATGATTTTGATGGATTATTACTCTACTGTAAGAAATGAGGGGCAGATACTTTTTAATTAGAAAGAATTACATGAGACAATGAAGATTGAACTGAGAAGAACCAAGAGAACATCACACAGAACTACAGATTTAATATTTGAATAATAACTTCTGAATGTTTACCTGCAAAGAATGAATTGAGACCTGAAAATATGAAATGCATAATCTATATATTTTTGCTGGATGATGCTTTCTAGGCTATGAAGAGAGAAGACTGGGTCTGAATAAAAAAAATGAAATAATCTCTTCCCTAGATTGTTGAAATTTCAGACCTTTAGTAAGATATTTCAATGCTTGATTATACATGTTATTTCTGTATTTTTTAAATTTTCATTTATCATTTTTAAAGATGAGTATTTAATCATTTAGACCATATGAGGTTGGGAATGAAATAAGAATCAAAATGTTATATGGCAAGAGTCATTATGACATTAAATGCAAAAGTTTGTATTCCCCTTAAGATAATGCAAGAAGAATTTAAAAAATACTTCTTGATGTCAGATCATAAAAAGATTATGAAGGGCTTAATAAAATGCCTACTAAATTTACATGGTTAATAAATGCTATGTGATTGATTGATCAAGATAATTATTTTAATTTTTTTCTTAATAGAGAAAGTGACTGTGAGAAAATAAAGTACCAAAGTTGCTTGACATTCTTCGATTTTGTCATATTCATATCATTTCTTCTATTTGTTTTCACTTTTTTCCTCATTGCTTATGTTCAGTCTAAAAATCCCCTTTGTATTCCAAAACTAAATCATATTGTAGTATACATCTCTGAGCAAGTGTTTTATTCCTGTCTTGAAAATTATAGTATAAGACTAAGTCAGTTATATTTATATTTTTTGTTAAGGCATTTACTCCATAATCATATCCTTCATTAGCACAGAAGCCTTGGGAATTCATGGAAAGCTTTTAAAGTAGATAATGGTGTATTAAAGCAGTTCCCATCCATTTTATGTAATTATTTGTTTTTTTTTCCCAATTCTATGTAAAAACATTTTTTATCATTCTTTTCCCAAAATTATGAGGGCCAAATCCCTTTCCTACCCTTCCCTCAGCTAAGATGGTAATGCAGTTTGAATTAGCTTATACATGTGATCATGCAAAACATATCCCTATATTGGTCATATTATAGAAAAAATAAAAACACAAGAAATTAAAGTGAAAATTAGAATACTTCTATATGCATTAATTCCGCATCATTTTTTCTCCTGGAAGTTGATAGTATTTTTCATCATATGGGCTTCAGAATTGTCATGGATAATTGTTCAAACAACTTTGTTTTTGGTGTATACAAAGTTCTCATTTTTCTCACTTAATTTTGTCTTTGCAGGGCCTTATGAAATCATCTTATTCATTGTTTCTTATAGGACATCAACAATATTCCATTAAATACTATACCACAGTTTGTTCAGATATTCCCTAATTGATGGGTTTCTAATGCTTTGCCACAACAACAAAAAAAAGGTGCTATAAGTATTTTGTTCAAATAGGTCTCCCCCCCCCCCCTTTTTTTTTTTCCAAATGTCTTTTGAATGAAGACCTAATAGTAGTATTACTGAAACAAAGAGTATATGTATTGCTTTATAGACCTTTGGGCATAGTTAAAAATGACTCTCCAGAATGGTTCAATCAATTCACAATTCCACCAACTGCATTAGTTTTCCCAGTTTTCCCACATCTCCTTGAAAATGTATCACTTACCTTTTCTGTCACATATTAGTCAATCTGATAGGTGAGGTGGTATCTCAGGGTTGTTTTAATTTGCATTTCTCTAATAAATAGCAATTTATAGCATTTCTCATATAACTATAGATAGCTTTGATTTATTTATTTGAAAACTTCCTGTTCATATATTTTGATAATTTATCAACTGGAGAATGACATTAATTCTTATAAATTTGACTTTACTCTCTTATGAGAAATGAAAACTGTATTAGAGATATATACTATAATATACCTTTCAGCTTTTGAATTTCCTCCTAACCTTTGCTGCATTGGCTTTGTTTGTGCAAAAAATTAATTTAATATAGACAGAATTGTCCATTTTTGATCTTGACAGTTGCCCCAGATCACCAAAAACAAAACAAAACTAGAAATAGCTTTCAAAGCTAGTGCAACTAAACTAAGTTCTAAAACAATTATTCCCTTTGTTCATGTAGGAGATTACAACAATCCATTTTATTGAGACAGAACAATGGAGAACTTTCAACAAGATTCATCTTGAGAAGGATAAAGCTCAAGAGGAAAAAAGGGTCTCAAAAAGCAAAATGATTGTCGTAGACAATTGATCAATGTGTATTTAGACCTAGATTCTTCTCTAGATTACTATTGTGCCAACAAATTGCATAGCTTCTCTACAACTAAAATCTTCAACTTTAAGTGAACTAATTTAAACATGTGAATATGAAAACTTTCCTTCTAGGCCATTCTAATCATTTATTTCCCTTTTCTTCACTCTAATTCGATAAGCAATAGATGTTATCTACATGTAAGCACGTAAAGGAATAAGACACGTTTATAGCAATCTCTGCTCTCAAGGAGCTAACATCCCATGAAGATAAGATGAAATTCAATATGCTTAGAAATGAGTATATTCTGAGGATACTTGAGAAAGGAGAGTATGAGGAAGACTTTGTGGAAGAAATAATTTCTGAGTTGAGCTTTGAAGGATGACCAGATTTTTGAAAGTGAAGATGAGGAATGAAGGTATTTCAGCCAAAAAAAAATCACCTGTGTCATTACCTAGTGGTAGAAAATGGGGAATCCAGCTCAGGGATTGACTGGGAGAATACTATATTTGGAACAGAGAGCTCAAGAAAAGGGAATATTATTAATTATGACTGAAATGGCAGGTGGATACTGAATATTATTAAATATGACTGAAATGGCAGGTGGATACTGAATTATAGAGGTTCATAAATTACATATTAAGGGATTTATATTTTATTCTCTAAACTGTGGAGAACTACTAAAAGATTTAGGTAACAACTGTGACTTAGTGAAATTATTTTAGCAACTATGTTGGGGCTCAATTAGAGACAAGAGATTAAGAAGGAAGATATTTAGAGAGTGTTAAAATTGTTCCAGAAAAAAAATGAGATCCAAAACTAATGGTGGTTGTGTAAATAGAGAGACTACATTCAGAGGGAGAGAAGCTGCATCAAAAAAATCAAAAAAGAATTGCTAATTGATTAGCATGTGCACTATATGGTACAGTAAGAAATTGAGGATAAATTGCTGGTTACCAACTTATTTTAAATAGGAAAAATGAATAGAAAATTTTAAAGGAAGGATGCAATAAGTGTAGAGACAGAAAATTAGTTCTACTTTCAATACATTATGCTTTAAATGCTTATTGAACATTTATAATGAGATTGTTAGCAGGGAGGTATTGCTCTGGGAATTGAGTTAAGTAGATCAAGATGGAGATATAAAATTACAAATCCCCAGCACAGAGATCATAGAAGGACCCATGGAAATTGATGAAATCTTCATATTAAACAGAAAAGGAGACTTAGAAGGGGCTGATTGAGAGTTAGGAGGAAGTAGTGATATGGAAAAGTATCTCTAAATGATACTTAAAAATGAAGAAGGTAAAAAGACAGGATAGTTAAACTGGATTATTAATGATTTAAATGAATGAGTTAGTAACCAATCATGTTACAAACGAAAAGATAGAATGAATATTGGTCTATTATTCTGATCAGGATACTAGTCAATATAAAGATATATTATGACAATCTACATAAGATAATAGGGCAAAAAAAAACCCAACAACATATATAGGCTGGTGAAGGTCATTGTTCAAATTACAATGAACTAGAGTCTAATTTCAATAAAGCTAGCTATATCAGGAGAAGAAAGTGTCTGGAATCCTCATTCTTTTTCCCTCACAGTTAAAATATATTTAGTACCCTCATATAAAATGGTCCTACCTGAGTAAGGAATTGATAAGACAAGTAGCTTAGAAATGATTGGTCGACGAAGAAGTAGAGGATATGAATAGACTTCTTTCTGGGAATTTGTTAATGAAATCACTTTAAAAGACTGATATATATTAATTTAAGGTCGCCAAGGAATTCAGCTATGTAATTCCTAAATGAAAACTCAAGTCAGCCGTCAACCTTTTATAGAGTTTAATTACAAACAGGAGGAAGAAAGGAATTAGAGAGAGAGAGAGAGGAAGAGAGAGAAAGGGGAGAGAAGGTATTGGGCTTAAATACCCCTTCTGTTTAGGCTGGGCCAAAAGGCCCAAGCCCTTAGATAGCTGGGGCAAAGAAAGGAGATCAGTGCCTATTACTCACATGACCAAAATGGAGAAACAGTCTCAGGGGCCTCCACCTCCAGCTTCCTTCAGAGCAAGCTTCTCAGAGCACCTCTCCAACCACTCAGAACCAACACTCTCCAACCAACCCCTCAGTCCTCAGACCCCCCTATCTTTAAGGAAACCATCCAAGTTCCTTCCCCTCAGTTCTCACATCTACCAATCACTGTCCATCATTTTCCCTGTGCCAATGGTGGCTCTAGCTTAACCCAGGACCGCTCAGAGGTCTGTGGCTTTGCACATGTCTGTTGAAGGTCATATTCTCAAATAATTAAGTCTTGATCTTTTGCTATAGCCCTTCCTAAATCCTGTTACCCTGAGTAGGGTAGAGATTGGAATAATTAAATTTTGATCTATGCTGCAGCCCTTCCTAAATCCTGTTAGGACTGAGTAGGGTGGAGATTGCAATTTCCAAGACTTGGTTCTGTCATTCCAAGTATCTCCATTGTATCAATTCTAAAATCAATCATGACTCAAAGAAATTCCTGTTCTATGCTTAAGCATAGGTCAAAGTCCTTTCCATTGTTCAGCAAAAGGTTTCTGTCCTAAAGTAATCTTAAGAAGGGAGGAGGAGGAACCTCCCATGCCAATGGGGTTCACATTCCAATAGAGTTACCACTCTCAATAGGAAATTTTTCAAGTATGAAATTTCCCAATGGTGAAATTTCCAACATTTATAAGTCTAAGAAATTTTAAGGTTTACAATTGATAGCTGAGAGAGATATAGGCTAATAATGAGAATGCAAGTTCAAGTTAAGTTTTTGTTCCTTTATTTGTTTTTAATATTATGACAGATAAATTTCAGTGAAGGCAATTCAGAAGTAGTAAATAAATGAAGAAGACACTGAAAATGAGAGAAAGAGTAAAGGGGTAGTCGATTGGGGCAATTTCTATAAAAATACAAGTATCTTACAGTTCTGTCATTCAAATACATTGCATTTGATTTTATAATTTTTATCCATATGATTTTACAATTTCCTTCTCTAGTCATGACAAAGGCAATTCATTACATAGAGAAAGCATCATTGCTTTCTCATAGTTAAGTGACTATTAAATCAAAATGAACATTTGGGGAGAAATAAGACCTAAAGAAAGAGTTCATTGATTTGAAAGTGTTCAGGGGGAGGACATCCAGTCAAGATGGAAGCTTAGAGAAAGCTAAAGTTCAGAGCTCCAGAAACCCTTCCTTACCGATCTCAAAACTGAATGCTCGTAGGGCACCAAAATTCAAAACAAACAACAGAATAGACCCTGGGAACACTCCTCCTGGACCTGGATCAAAAGGTAAGGCCCCCCCAAAAGTCAGAACCCAAGATCACTTGGATCTAAGGGGTAGGCAAAAGGAAGGTCCCAGGACCCATCCTCCCCAAACCAGAGTGCTGAATCTGAGGCAGCAGCAGGAACCTCAGGGCAGGCAAAAGGGCCTTGGGAGCCAGCTATTCTGAAGGCCTCACCCTGAAAACAACCTGAGCCAGTTGCGGGGGCAACCAGACAACAGGGAAACAGAGAGAGGCAGGGGGAGCCTGTAGCCCCCTGACCAGATCCTTCCATCTGAGTCTCACCATAGGTCCCTGCCTCAGGGCATACTCAGTCTGAGGTTAATCCTATCACCAGCCCTCAGAGCTCCTGGAAGCCATGGCCCCTCCCCCTCAGAATGCAGCCTCCTCTGGCCAGCAAAGGCATTGAAATACATCTGAGAGTGTCAAGCCAGGCAAGAGAGAAGCATCGGGAGGGAACTGAGAAGGGTAGTAACACAGAAACACCGAAACACCAGCAATTCCGGGCTTCCTGGGGAAGACAGACAATTTGCATAGGGCTAAAGCCACTGAACACCAGAAAGATAACAGAAGAGCCATCCCCCCTCATTGAGATAGAGATGGCAAACAGCACAGAAGCAAAAAAAAAGCCTCAAAACAACAAGAAAAACAAGAAGGGGGCAAATTTGGACACATTTTATGGAGCAAAAATACAAAATACAGAGGAGATAGTAGAGGAAACACAAGCAAATGCACCAAAACCATCCAAAGGAAATGGAAACTCTCCACAAACCCACGAAGAATTTGAATCGGAAAGGATCAAAAAGATGGAAGCCTTCTGGCAGGAAAAGTGGGAATTAAAGTAAAAGAATTTCATGCAACTACAAAACCGGTTTGACCAAACTGAAAAGGAAAACCAGGCTTTAAAGTTCAGAATTAGGCAACTGGAAGACAACGAGCAGGTAAAAGAGCAAGAATCAATAAAGCAAAGCCAAAATATCAAGAAATTAGAAGAGAACATAAAATATCTCATTGACAAGGTGACAGACTTGGAAAATAGAGGAAGAAGAGATAATTTAAGAATAATTGGACTACCAGAAAATAAAGAAATAAACAGCAAACTTGGCATCATAATACAAGATATAATCAAAGAAAATTGCCCAGAGATTCTAGAACAAGGGGGCAATACAGCCACTGAAAGAGCTCACAGAACACCCTCTACACTAAATCCCCAAGAGACAACTCCCAGGAATGTAATAGCCAAATTCCAAAGCTTTCAAGCAAAAGAAAAAATCCTACAAGAAGCCAGAAAAAGACAATTTAAATATAAAGGAATGCCAATCAGGGTCACACAAGACCTTGCAAATTCCACTCTGAATGATTGTAAGGCATGGAACAAGATTTTCAGAAAGGCAAGAGAGCTGGGTCTTCAACCAAGAATCAGCTATCCAGCAAAACTGACTATATACTTCCAAGGGAAAGTATGGGCATTCAACAAAATAGAAGATTTCCAACTTTTTGCAAAGGAAAGACCAGAGCTCTCTGGAAAGTTTGATATTGAAAAACAAAGAGCATGGAATACCTGAAAGGGTAAATATGATGGAAAGGGAAAAGGAGAAAATTGTTATCTTTTCATTTATTCAAACTCTCTTCTATAAGGACTACATTTATATCAATCTATATATATAAATATATGGAAAATGTTATGTATAAATAGGGGGAAAAGAAAAATCAAATAGAATGATCTTTCTCACACAAAGATTCACATGGGAAGGGGAGGGGAAGAAAACTCCTATAAGAAGGAAAGGAAGACAGTTTTTACTTAAACCTTACTCTCAGGGAAATCAACTCTGAGAGGGGAAAGCATCCAGATCCATTGGGATCTTGAATTCTATCTTACCCAACAAGGGTAGGGAGAAGGGAAAACCAAGGGGGAGAGTGGGGGAGGGAAAACAAAAGGGGAAGGAAGGAGAGGGGGGAGGGGGAGGGAAAAATGGAGGGGCTAGAAAGGGAAACATATCAAGGGAGGGGACAATGGGGACTGATTTAAAGTAAATCACTGGATTAAAAGGTTAGAGCTAAAGAAGAAAGGTTAGAATTAGGGAAGGATACCAAAATGCCAGAGAATTCACTAGTCACAATCATAACTTTGAACATGAATGTGATGAACTCACCCATCAAATGTAGACGAATCACAGAATGGGTTAGAATCCCTAACCCTACCATATGTTGTCTTCAAGAAACACACATGAGGTGGGTAGACACCCACAAGGTCAGAATTAAAGGATGGAGTAAGACCTTCTGGGTCTCAACTGATAGAAAGAAGGCAGGAGTTGCAATCATGATATCTGATAAAGCCAAAGCAAAAATAGACCTGATTAAAAGGGATAGGGAAGGTAATTATATTTTGTTAAAAGGGACTTTTGATAATGAATAAATATCACTAATCAAAATGTATGCACCAAATAATATAGCACCCAAATTTCTAATGGAGAAACTAGGAGAATTAAAGGAATAAATAAACAGTAAAACAATATTAGTGGGAGATTTGAACCAACCATTATCAAAATTAGATAAATCAAATCAAAAAATAAATAAAAAAGAGGTGAAAGAAGTGAATGATATCTTAGAAAAATTAGAGTTAATAGACATATGGAGAAAAATAAAAAGGGACAAAAAGGAATACACCTTCTCAGCACCACATGGCACATTCACAAAGATTGACCATACACTAGGTCACAGAAACATGGCACTCAAATGCAGAAAAGCAGAAATAATAAATGCAGCCTTTTCAGATCACAAGGCAATAAAAATAATGATCAGTAACGGTACATGGAAAACCAAATAAAAAATTCATTGGGTATGGAAGAAGTGGTGGGAGGGGGGCGGGGGGAGGAAAAGATAATGATCATTGTTTCCAATGAATAATGTTTGTAAATAACCAAATAAAATAATGTTAAAAAAAAAGAAAGTGTTCAGGGGAAAAATTTATTTTGGTCATTTATTGGGTCAGCATGATTGAAAATAAATAGTACTTCATTAGTTGAGTTAAATATTTCAGTCACTTTTCAAGTGCTCTATTCCCAGTCAGTGACAAGAGTTGTATCATAATATACTGACCACTAGAGAAATTTAACAAAAACAAAATATATCAAGTTTATTCTGTTCAAAAATGAGAAATTTTATATTCACTTTAGTATAATTTTAAATTTATCTACAAATCTGTTGAGAAGACAGAAATTTATTTAAAAGGAGAGAAGACAACTGACAGGAAGTACATTAAATTAGATTTTTGATTTAAAGAATAAAAATTTTAAACCACTACAGTCAAGTTTCTGGGACAAGATTGATCTGAGATGCTATTTAACACATATTAAGTATTCATTATAGCCTTGAAGGGATCTTGTCACTATATATTATGTGTCTTTATAAATGAAATTGAAGCAAAGGGTTCTTTTGAATGTGATATCCAGCATGTAGGCCACCAATACCGAATCAGAAGGTAATACAGGATGTAGCTGAAAGCTAGTAACCTCTGAAATATATGTTTGGCTCCCATTTCCTAGTGAATGTCATTCCCAATGAGAGGCTAAATCTAGTGGGACAAATCATTGGGTATTAGGACTGGAATCTGAAAGTTCTGAGTTCAAATACAGCCTGAGACATTTAGTTGTGTAAACAAGGGTAAATAATTTAACTTCTCTCTCCCTCTGTTGCCTCATCTAAAATACGTGGAACAAAATAATATAAATTTCAGAGTTGTAAAGATCAAATGAGATAATTACTGCAATGTATTTTGTAAAATTTAAAGAACTTTGTAAACATTAGCTATCATTGACATGAATGATAGTCAATATATTTTATTAATGCAATGGTACCTTGATACAGGACCACCTTAAGTTATGAGCGTGGTGAGATATGAGCAGTCACAAACAGAATTGTTTGCTTTAAGTCATGAGCGGATATTTGAATCACATGTTTCCGCCCCCTTCCACTAGAAAGCAGCAGCAAAGGAATTTTTTTTTTTAGCTGTGGCACCATGTTTATTATGCATATAAAAATTACACCAGCTTACTCAAAACATATGCAGGAGAGTGCAGTCTTGCCTGCATACACTACATTGAGGTAAAGACCCCACACAGATTCACAAAAGCCTACACATAACAGCTGCGATAGATAATAACGCAACATCTACTTGGTGGGAATGGGCGGAGGAAAAAGGAGGGTTATGACTGGTTCTTGGCACACAACTTCTGTTGGAAGGGCAAGTTCTATTTTCTTCTTTTAAAAAAAAAAGTCTAGTTTTCAAATCCCAGCAGTATCCCTCAACTGCCTTGCTGCTTCATACGTTTTTAACAACCATAACAACAACAACAAAAATGGACCAGATTAATGGCATTTCCATTCATTTAAATGGGGAAATTCGATTTGACAATGAGGAAATTGAGTTAAGAGCTTAGCCATTAAGGAATGTGGCAAGGTACTGTACTTATTAATAATGAATGTTAACTAATAGCAATCAAAAATAATAATTTGACTATTGATACCAATTTAATGTTTGCATATTTAAATATTTGCCATTTAATTCTAAATTATCTTCTTGCATTGTTCAACTTCTTAAAAATCCTTTTCTTTAGAGACATGATAAATGACTTCTTATGAATTATACCTTTTTATAGCTATAGAAAATATCAGTAAATTAAGCAATGAGTTAAGTAGTCTGTGATTTGAGAATAAAAGACATCATATGATTGTACCATATTATTCTGAGAAGATGCAACTCTTCTAAATCCTTTCTGATATCATGACATATTCTTCCCTCTTTTTTCTGTGTGCATCATTATATAAAATGTTATAAATATGAGATTTCTGGGAGTCAAGATAGAGAAATAAGCAAGGAAATCCCTGAGATCACCCAAATTCACCTCCAAAACAGTGAAGCAGTAAAAATAAAATGATGGAGTAAAACAATTTTCCTTCCCTCAAAATCTAGGGTTTCATGGAAGATGTTTCAATGGGGTGAGCATGGAGGACAATTCAGTATCCAGTCAGCATCCAGGCAAGCAAGCAGCAGACCTCAACACAGCAAGGTAGTCAGCTCACATTCTCCATCACCCAAAATTATGCAGGCCTAAAAGGAAGCCAGGTAGACTCTATTGCCTGGTGCAGGACTCCTAGATTATCAACCCTTTACCCCCAACATGTGCATTGGAAGAGACCTGAGCACAAACCTGGGACAGAGCCCCTTTCACTCCAGGAACTGAGCCCAACTTTAACTATACTTAAAAGTCACTAAATAGACTCAGAAGAAAATAGCAAAAAAAAAAAAATACAATAGAGTTTGATGATAGAAAATTAATACACTGATAGGGAAAATCAAATCACAACCTCAGAAGACAACAATGTCAAAAAGGAAAATGTGAAATGATGAAATCCAAAAAGAACTAGAGTAGTTAATAAACTATTTTAAAAATAATATAAAGGAGAAGGACTTCCGGTTAAGATGGCGGCTTAGAGAAAGCTAAAGTCCAGATCTCCGGAAAACCCTTCCCGACCGATCTCAAACTATAAGCTCCTAAGGCGCCGAAATTCAAATCGATCAACAGCACAGACCCTGGGAACCCTCCTCCTGAACCTGGACCCGGATCAAAAGGTAAGGCTCCCCTCAAAAGCCAGAACCCGAGATCACTCGGACCTCAGGGGTAGGAGCACAGAGTCCAAGGCTCCCAGAAGCCGCAGCCCGGCCCAACTCAGAGAGCAGGGTCCTCAGAACAACAACCCTCAGGGCCTTCTATCCGAGTCCCAGTGAAAGTAACTGCCTGGAGCTCCCCCTGCAGAGAGCAGGCTTGTCTGAAACAACAGCAACCCTCAGGGCGGGCAAGACAGCCTCACGGGCTGGATCCTGCTATCCAATTCTCAGTGAAAGTCCTTGCCCTCAGAGCTTGGGGAAGCTGCAGCCCATCCCCCCGCAGGCCAACGAAAAAGCCTCATGGCCAGCGATTCTGAAGGCAACTTCCGGAAAGCAACGTGGTCCTACCCTTCCATTCCAGTTCCAGTGAGGCATATTCAGTTTAACCCAGGGAAAGCTCATAGAACTGACCATCTGCCCAGGACTAAAGCCTCTGAACACCAGACAGAGATAAGAAAAGCTAATCCTCCACATTCAGAGATGGCAAATTCCACAGAAGCACAGAAGCCCCAAAATACCAAGAAAAATAAGAAGAAAGGGGCGATTTGGACACATTCTATGGAGTCAAAATACAAAATACAGAGCAGATAGAAGAAGATATACAAGAAAATTCTCCAAAATCTTCCAAAGGAAATGGAAACTCTCCACAAACCCATGAAGAATATGAATCAGAAAGGATCAAAAAGATGGAAGCCCTCTGGGAGGAAAAGTGGGAAATAATGCAAAAGAAATTCACGCATCTACAAAACCAGTTTGACCAAACTGTAAAAGAAAACCAGGCTTTAAAGCAAGAACTAATAAAGCAAAGCCAAAACACCAAGAAATTAGAAGAGAACATAAAATATCTCACCGACAAGGTGATAGATCTGGAAAATAGAGGGAGAAGGGATAATTTAAGAATAATTGGACTCCCAGAAAAGCCAGAAATAAACACCAAACTAGACATGGTGATACAAGATATAATCAAAGAAAATTGCCCAGAGATTCTAGAACAAGGGGGCAATACATCCACTGACAGAGCTCACAGAACACCTTCTACACTAAACCCCCAAAAGACAACTCCCAGGAATATAATTGCCAAATTCCAAAGCTATCAAACAAAAGAAAAAATCCTACAGGAAGCCAGAAAAAGACAATTTAGATATAAAGGAATGCCAATCAGGGTCACACAAGACCTTGCAAGTTCTACTCTGAATGATCGTAAGGCATGGAACATGATCTTCAGAAAGGCAAGAGAGCTGGGTCTCCAACCAAGAATCAGCTACCCAGCAAAACTGACTATATACTTCCAAGGGAAAGTATGGGCATTCAACAAAATAGAAGACTTCCAACTTTTTGCAAAGAAAAGACCAGAGCTCTGTGGAAAGTTTGATACCGAAAATCAAAGAGAAAGGAATACCTGTTATCTTCTTCTTTTACTCAAACTCTCTTCTATAAGGACTACATTTATATCAATCTATGTATACTAATATGTGGGGAAAATGTAATGTATAAATAGGGGGTAAAGAAAGACCAAATAGAATAATTGTTCTCACACAAAGATTCACATGGGAAGGGGAGGGGAAGAAAACTCCTATAAGAAGGAGAGGAAGAGGGGGGGGGGGTTACTCAAACCTCAATCTCAGGGAAATCAACTCTGAGAGGGAAAAACATCCAGATCCATTGGGATCTTGAATTCTATCTCACCCAACAAGGGTAAGGAGAAGGGAAAACCAAGGGGGGGAGGGGGAGAGGGAGAACAAAAAGGGAGGGAAAGAGAGGGGGGAGGGGGAGGGAACAAAACAGGAGGGACTAAAAAGGGAAACATCAAGGGAGGGGACAAGGGGGACTGATTCAAAGTAAATCACTGGACTAAAAGGTAGAGCCGAAGAAGAAAAGGTTAGAATTAGGGAAGGCAATCAAAATGCCAGGGAGTCCACAAATGACAATCATAACTTTGAACGTGAATGGGATGAACTCACCCATAAAGCGTAGACGAATAGCAGAATGGATTAGAATCCAAAACCCTACCATATGTTGTCTTCAAGAAACACACATGAGGCGGGTTGAAACCCACAATGTCAGAATTAAAGGATGGAGTAAGACCTTCTGGGCCTCAACTGATAGAAAGAAGGCAGGAGTGGTAATCATGATATCTGATAAAGCCAATGCAAAAATAGACCTGATCAAAAGGTATAGGGAAGGTAATTATATTTTGTTAAAAGGGACTCTAGACAATGAGGAAATATCATTAATCAACATGTATGCACCAAATAATATAGCACCCAAATTTCTAATGGAGAAACTAGGAGAATTGAAGGAAGAAATAGACAATAAAACCATACTAGTGGGAGACTTAAACCAACCATTATCAAATTTAGATAAATCAAATCAAAAAATAAATAAGAAAGAGGTAAAAGAAGTGAATGAAATCTTAGAAAAATTAGAATTAATAGACATATGGAGAAAAATAAATAGGGATAAAAAGGAATACACCTTCTTCTCAGCACCACATGGCACATTCACAAAAATTGACCATACATTAGGTCACAGAAACATAGCACACAAATGCAAAAGAGCAGAAATAATGAATGCAGCCTTCTCAGATCACAAGGAAATAAAAATAATGATTAGTAATGGTACATGGAAAACCAAATCTAAAACCAATTGGAAATTAAACAATATGATACTTCAAAACCGTTTAGTTAAAGAAGAAATCATAGAAACAATTAATAATTTCATCGAGGAAAATGACAATGGCGAAACATCCTTTCAAACCTTTTGGGATGCAGCCAAACTGGTAATCAGAGGTAAATTCATATCCCTGAATGCTTATATTAACAAACAAGGGAGAGCAGAGATCAATCAATTGGAAATGCAAATGAAAAAACTCGAAAGCGATCAAATTAAAAACCCCCAGCAGAAAACCAAATTAGAAATCCTAAAAATTAAGGGAGAAATTAATAAAATCGAAAGTGATAGAACTATTGATTTAATAAATAAGACAAGAAGCTGGTACTTTGAAAAAACAAACAAAATAGACAAAGTACTGGTCAATCTAATTAAAAAAAGGAAGGAAGAAAAGCAAATTCACAGCATTAAAGATGAAAAGGGGGACAGCACCTCCGATGAAGAGGAAATTAAGGCAATCATTAGAAATTACTTTGCCCAATTATATGGCAATAAATACACCAATTTAGGAGAAATGGATGAATATATACAAAAATACAAACTGCCTAGACTAACAGAAGAGGAAATAGAATTCTTAAATAATCCCATATCAGAAATTGAAATCCAACAAGCCATCAAAGAACTTCCTAAGAAAAAATCCCCAGGGCCTGATGGATTCACCTGTGAATTCTATCAAACTTTCAGAGAACAGTTAATCCCAATACTATACAAACTATTTGACATAATAAGCAAAGAGGGAGTTCTACCAAACTCCTTTTAAGACACAAACATGGTACTGATTCCAAAACCAGGCAGGTCAAAAACAGAGAAAGAAAACTATAGGCCAATCTCCCTAATGAATATAGATGCAAAAATCTTAAATAGGATACTAGCAAAAAGACTCCAGCAAGTGATCAGAAGGATCATTCACCATGATCAAGTAGGATTCATACCAGGGATGCAGGGCTGGTTCAACATTAGGAAAACCATCCACATAATTGACCACATCAGCAAGCAAACTAGCAAGAACCACATGATTATCTCAATAGATGCAGAAAAAGCCTTTGATAAAATACAACACCCATTCCTATTAAAAACACTAGAAAGCATAGGAATAGAAGGGTCATTCCTAAAAATAATAAACAGTATATATCTAAAACCAACAGCTAATATCATCTGCAATGGGGATAAACTAGATGCATTCCCAATAAGATCAGGAGTGAAACAAGGATGCCCATTATCACCTCTACTATTTGACATTGTACTAGAAACACTAGCAGTAGCAATTAGAGAAGATAAAGGAATTGAAGGCATCAAAATAGGCAAGGAGGAGACCAAGTTATCACTCTTTGCGGATGACATGATGGTCTACTTAAAGAATCCTAGAGATTCAACCAAAAAGCTAATTGAAATAATCAACAACTTTAGCAAAGTTGCAGGATACAAAATAAACCCACATAAATCATCAGCTTTTCTATATATCTCCAACACAGCTCAGCAGCAAGAACTAGAAAGAGAAATCCCATTCAAAATCACCTTAGGCAAAATAAAATACCTAGGAATCTACCTCCCAAGACAAACACAGGAACTATATGAACACAACTACAAAACACTCGCCACACAGCTAAAACTAGACTTGAGCAAATGGAAAAACATTAACTGCTCATGGATAGGACGAGCCAATATAATAAAAATGACCATCCTACCCAAACTTATTTATCTATTTAGTGCCATACCCATTGAACTACCAAAATACTTCTTCACTGATTTAGAAAAAACCATAACAAAGTTCATTTGGAAGAACAAAAGATCAAGGATATCCAGGGAAATAATGAAAAAAAAAAACACATATGATGGGGGCCTTGCAGTCCCTGACCTAAAACTATATTACAAAGCAGCAGTCATCAAAACAATTTGTTACTGGCTAAGAAACAGAAAGGAAGATCAGTGGAATAGACTGGGGGAAAGCGACCTCAGCAAGACAGTATACGATAAACACAAAGAACCCAGCTTTTGGGACAAAAATCCACTATTCGATAAAAACTGCTGGGAAAATTGGAAGACAGTGTGGGAGAGACTAGGAATAGATCAACACCTCACACCCTACACCAAGATAAATTCAAAATGGGTGAGTGACTTAAACATAAAGAAGGAAACCATAAGTAAATTGGGTAAACACAGAATAGTATACATGTCAGACCTTTGGGAGGGGAAAGGCTTTAAAACCAAGCAAGATATAGAAAGAATCACAAAATGTAAAATAAATAATTTCAACTACATCAAACTAAAAAGCTTCTGTACAAACAAAACCAATATAACTAAAATCAGAAGGGAAACAACAAATTGGGAAAAAATCTTCATAGAAACCTCTGACAAAGGTTTAATTACTCATATTTATAATGAGCTAAATCAATTGTACAAAAAATCAAGCCATTCTCCAATTGATAAATGGGCAAGGGACATGGATAGGCAGTTCTCAGATAAAGAAATCAAAACTATTAACAAGCACATGAAGAAGTGTTCTAAATCTTTTATAATCAGAGAGATGCAAATCAAAACAATTCTGAGGTATCACCTCACACCTAGCAGATTGGCTAACATAACAGCAAAGGAAAGTCATGAATGCTGGAGGGGATGTGGCAAAGTAGGGACATTAATCCATTGCTGGTGGAGTTGTGAACTGATCCAACCATTCTGGAGGGCAATTTGGAACTATGCCCAAAGGGTGCTAAAAGAATATCTACCCTTTGACCCAGCCATAGCACTGCTGGGTCTGTACCCCAAAGAGATAACGGACACAAAGACTTGTACAAAAATATTCATAGCTGCGCTCTTTGTGGTGGCCCAATACTGGAAAACGAGGGGATGCCCATCAATTGGGGAATGGCTGAACAAACTGTGGTATATGTTGGTGATGGAATACTATTGTGCTAAAAGGAATAATAAAGTGGAGAAGTTCCATGGAGACTGGAACAACCTCCAGGAAGTGATGCAGAGCGAGAGGAGCAGAACCAGGAGAACATTGTACACAGAGACTAATACACTGTGGTATAATCGAACGTAATGGACTTCTCCATTAGGGGCAGTGTAATGTCCCTGAACAACTTGCAGGGATCCAGGAGAAAAAAACACCATTCATAAGTAAAGGATAAACTATGGGAGTGGAAACACCGAGAAAAAGCAACTGCCTGAATACAGAGATTGAGGGGACATGACAGAGGATAGACTCTAAATGAACACTCTAATGCAAATACTATCAACAAAGCAATGGGTTCAAATCAAGAAAACATCTAATGCCCAGTGGACTTATGCTTCGGCTATGGGGGGTGGGGGGGAGGAAAAGAAAATGATCTATGTCTTTAACGAATAATGCTTGGAAATGATCAAATAAAATATATTAAAAAATAATAATATAAAGGAGGTAGAAGAAAATGGGAAAAAGAAATGAGAGTGATGCAAGAAAATCATGAAAAAATCAATATTATGGGAGACAGAAAAAACTGAAAAAGAAAAACTCAATGAAGAAAAGGATGCATTAAAATGTACAATTAGACAATTGCAAATGGAGGCAAAAAAGCAATGTAGCCAAGATTAGAAGGAAAGCAACCAATTAGAGGGAAGAACTATTAATACCTTTCTCTGAAAGGACATAATTTCTCAAATATCTCATGAATTGAAACAAATTTCTCAGAATAAGTGCATGACCCAATTCATAAATGGTGAAAAAATATAATCAGGAAGTCTTGGAAACAAATCAAAGCTATTTTAATAATATAAAATGCCCCATATCACTATTGATTGGTGTCATGCAAATTTAAACAACTCTGAGGTATCACCTTACACCTATAAGATTGATTAATATGACCAAAAAGGAAAAGGAAAATATTGGAGGGGGTGTGGAAAATTGAATCACTATTGGACTCTAGGCTAGGTGGAGTTCTGAAGAGCAATATGTAACTATGTTCAAAGAATGATAAAACTGCATACCCTTTGATTCAACAAAACATCTACCTGATCTGTATACCAAAGATAATTTTTGAAAGACAACAATCCATATGTACATAAATATTTGTAACAGCTTTCTTGTAGTGTCAAAGAATTGAAAATTGAAAGGATATCCATCACATTGGGAAAGATTGAACAAGTTGTAGTATATATGTATTATAAGAAATAATGAAAAAAAAGGGAGGGGATGATAACAAGCAGAGGTACAGAAAAACCTGGAAAGACATATGTATTGATAATTAATGTAAAGTGAAGTGAGCATAACCAGGAGAATATTGTAAACAAAAATATCAATACTGTATGATGATTAGGATTGGGTGACAGCTATTCTGATCAAGGAAATGATTCTGAAAGACTGATGATAAAAAAAATGATATCAATCTTCAGAGAAAGAACCAATGGAGTCTGAATGCAGATCAAATCAAATTATTTTACTTTTTAAAATTTTCTTGTTTTCTTTTTGTTTGTTTGTTTTGTGAGCATTTTTGGTATGTTCGTTTTTATTACTCAACATAAATTATGTGAAAACATGTTTTTCATGAATATGTGTGTAATCTATGTTAAATCTCTTGCCTTCTTAATTAAGAGAGCAGGCAAGGAGGGAGAAAAAGAATTTGGGTCACATAGTTTCTTTTTTTAATTAATGTTAAAGTTATTCAATAGAAAATTACCAAAAAAATTTAAAAAGAAAATAAAATTTTATCATTAACTTCAAGCCCCAAACAAGTACTAAATACTTAATATTTGCCAGGCATTGCATTAAGGAAATACAAAGAAAGTGAAAAAGCCCTTTTATTTTGAATTCATTCTTTAATTAAGAATAATTGTGTAAATATTGTGTAAATAATAGGGAAAATTGTGTAAATAATTAGGCACACACCAAAAATATACAAAAAAGATGGAAAATAATCTCATAAAGGAATCCACTCAATCTGAGAGGTTTAGAAAGACATAGAAAGAAATAAGATTAAAGTTGAATCCTGAAGAAATCTAAGCAAGCAAAGGATCAGGCTTGAGGGAGGAGAGCATTCCAAGTATAGAGAAATGCAATGTTAAATCAATGAGAAGGGATATGTATTATGATGTTTAAGGAAAATAAAGTCAGAATAGCAGAATTTTAGAGGACTAAATGAGGATTAAGTATAAGAAGAAGTCTGCAAAGGTAGGAAAAAGTTCACTAATAAAGTACTTTGAATTCATAAAGCTTATAAAGCACTTAAAATGTCTATCGGATAAATTTTAATTTGATTCTGGAAGCAATAGAAACCACTGTATATCAATGAGAGTTAAGCTTGTCATCTGATGGGCAGGAAAATCATTTGGCAAGTGAGTGGAAGACAAATTAAAGTGAGGAGCCTTGAAGGGGTATCAAACAGAAAGCTGCTGAACAAGTATAGATATGAGTTGAAGAGGACTTGATCTTAAGTTGGTAAAGTAAATTTTTTGACATTTGGTAATTGATTGCATATGTACTTTGAACAAGAATGTTGATTCAAGAAGACAATTGTAAGAAGAAATTTAATTAAATAACTTTTAATAACAAGGATTTCTCTATTGTAGTCTGTTAAGCTATAACTGTGTAATTTAAATAAGAAATAATAACAGTATTACAAGCCTATGAAATGATGAAAGTGCCTATACCCTTTTGATTTCCTTATCACACACTCTAGACTCTAGTCTAAGTGCCCTAGTCAAAACCATTATTCTTGGAATTTGTTAACTATTTCATCCAAATACCTGGCCCTGTTAATGGGTTCTTTTGAGTAGTTGTTCAAAGCCCATCAAACCCATTGTTATTTGGACATCTAATATAGTCATATAGTCTGGCCAAGGCTTGCAGACCTCTGATTTCTGTATTCTTTGCCCACAAAATAAAGTCAAATCATTGGCTTGAGACGTAGGCTAAGTTTTTTTTTTAATTATTTCTATCACAATGAAGTTTTGAGTCTTGTTTACAGGAAGGATTTATGGTAGTTTCATTGAAGGCAGTTCAGAAGAAGAGAGGATTTGCAGTGAAAAATAGATTCGTTTTTTGCATGTTGATTTAGAGGTTACTAAGAAATATCTACTTTTAGGTATACAGAAAGAAGTGGGTTTATAAAACAATGTAGCTCAGGAGTGAGGCTAGGCCTGGGTATATGCATACTCATATTTACAGATATGGATACATCTATACAGATATACATTTACTTATATAGTGAATATACATATATGTGTATATGTATTGTAAGGGGTAAATTTAGGGGTAATTGAATGAATATATTATACTAGTAGTCGCCAGGAATTAATTCAAATCCCATTAAAATATTCAAGTCAGTTTGGGAATTTTATGGTGGTTTAATTAATATAGAGGGAAAGGAATTAAGAAGAGAGAAAGAAAGAGTATAAGATTTCTCTGGCCTAGTCTAAGCCAAGGGAAGTTCAGAGAACTCAGCCAAGAGGCCTCCTCAGATGATTAAAACTAGCTCGGCTTCCATTCATGAGGTCTACTCCAAGATGAGGGGCCTCCTAAGAGGATAGTGCTTTTAGTAGGTAAAGGAAAAAGTAATCACCTAGCACGCTCATACCAAGAGGCCAAAATGCCAAACGCTGCCCAGCACTCCCTACGTTGCCAACAGAGACCAACGTCTCCACAAGGAAGAGACAGGGTGAGAGCCACATCTGTGTGAGAGAGCCAGAGCCACATCCTGCAAAAAAGCCAGAGCCACATCTCCTCAAAAGAGACCAGGGAGAAGAAGTGACATGGAATATATAGACTTTTTATTTAATATCACTTCCTGTGCCTCACATGTACCAATGGTAGCTTAAGCTTGACTTAGGAAAGGCCAGGGGATCTGTCAGTTGTTTCTTATTTGTCACTTGCTAGCACATGTCTGTCATAGGCCAACCTCCTCAACACTTAATACTTAAGTGGGGGTGTAGACATTCCTGTTTGTTAGAATTTTAAAGATTTAATCAGGGTGGAGAAAATCTAAAATTCATAGTATACATACTAGAATAATCTGCAAAGGGATGATAAAAGAAATTTCTCTTACAGGTTAGTTATATATAATTGTCATAGAGATTGCAACACCCTCCTCAGAGGCTATTACTACATAATTGTCATAGGGATATAATTGTAAAAAAATAATTCCAAACCTAATGAACTGTTGGAAGAAGATACCATAAAGATGTCTGAAGAAAACCTCCACAGTATCAAAACATCCAGAATGAACTTTGAAACATGATTGATTGAACTGTGGGGAATTAAACATATTTATTCTGAATGTAAACTCTTATGCCAAAGGGGACTTTCCCCTAATTGGCTTATTGTCAATGAGCCTAGCAAACATTGGTTTGCTCTCTCTTTCTCTTTCATTTCTCTCTTATCTCTAACTATTTTAGTTTCTGATTATGTAAAACAATTCATTTGGGAGACTAGTGCCTATACCCTATTCATTTCTTTATTGTATATACACACTAGAGGCTGTGTCATGAGGAAACAACCAAAGAATCATAGGGGGGGATTGTGAAAGGGAATTCTTTTCTCTCTTTGTCTATTCTGAGTTAACACTTGGGACAAGGGGATTCTTTATTCTCTTTGCCTAGTTGGAGTTGACACTTTGGTTAATATTAACAAGTACCCCTACTTAGTACCTCACTAGAATGAAGACAGGATTAACTCTTTTTGTCTACCTTTTAAATGGAATCAACAGAGACTTCCAGGTAAACATGGCTAAAGTTTAGACACAAGAATCTACCTCTCCTCAGCACCTACCGATATAGACTACCTCAAAAGGCCAAAAAAACTGAATTCATATGAATGAAGGGACTCCACAGTAGGGCTCATGTAAACCTCAAATTTCCTTAGACTTATAAATGTTGGAAATTTCACCATTGGGATATTTCATACTTGGAAAATTTCTTACTGATAGTCTATTGGAATGGGAACCCCATTGGCATGGGAGGTTCCTTCTCTTCCCTTCTTAAGATTACTTTAGGACAGAAACCCTTTGCTGAACAATGGAAAGGACTTTGACCTATGCTTAAGCATAGAACAGGAATTTCTTTGAGTCTTGATTGATTTTAGAATTGATACAATGGAGATACTTGGAATAAATCTCCACCCTATTCAGTCCTAATAGGATTGAGTAAGGGCTGCAGCCTAGATCAAAATTTAATTATTCCAATCTCTACCCTACTCAAGTTAACAGGATTTAGAAAAGGCTGTAGCAAAGGAGTAAAGATTTAATCATTTGAAAATATGACCTTCAATAGACATGTGCAAAAGCCAGAAACCTCTGGGCGGTCCTGGGTTAAGCTAGAGCCTCCATTGGCACAGGGAAATTGATGAACAGTGATTGGTAGATGTGAGGACTGAGGGGAGGCAACTTGGAGGGTTTCCTTAAAGATAGGGGGTCTGGAGACTCCGGGGAGGAGGGAGAGTTGGTCGGTGTGGTTCCTGTGTCTCTGAGAAGGCTTGCTCTGGAGGAAGCTGAAGGTGGGGGCCTCTGAGACTGTTTCTCCATTTTGGACACGTGAGTAATAGGGACTGATCTCTTTTCTTTGCCCCAGCTATCTAAGGGCTTGGGCCTTTTGGCCCAGCCTAAACAGAAGGGGTATTTAAGCTCTATTCCCTTCTCTCCCTTTTTCTCTCTCTCTATCTCTAATTCCTTTCTTACTCCTATTGTAATTAAACTCCAAAAAAGGCTGACGGCTGACTCGAGTTTTTCATTTAGGAATTACATAGCTGATTCCTTGGAGACCTTAAATTAATATATATCAGTCTTTTAAAGTGATTCCCTTGTTACACTCAGCATTGAAGGTATGTGGGATATGGGCATTTCTACACTATCGGGGGTGAAATAGCTTCCACCAAAACTCAAGCTGATCTACTCTCCCCCAGTTCATCTACAGAGTCAGTGTGCTAGACTCAGAGCCAGAGAGTGATAGAATCAGTAACTGAGTGAGGGGCACCTCTAGTTCCTTGACAGCTGAAGAAGACCACCAAAGACCTACCCCTGAGGGCAGCTAGATTTGAGACCCCAACAGGCAGAAGAACACAGACCTGGGACATGGAGATAGTGCAGAGAAGGGCTGCAAACAATAGAAACTGCAAAGACTGGACAGGTGGCTTCAGGCAGATTTCTTGATCCATAACTCCATACACAAAGAGCCTGTCCTCCTCACTCAGGCTCTGGACTGGAAAGGAAAGGAAAAACCAGCTTAGTGATATCAAACAATGCCCAGAAAATACAATTTCCAACCACCAAGAAGATTAAGAAGAAGGCTTTTACCCTGAATAAATTTTATGGAGAAAAGAATCCAGACTGCAGAGGAAACAGCAGAGGAAAAGGAACAATTAAATGCATCCAAACCTTCCCCCCCCCCAAAAAAAGGGAAATTGGCCAAAAACTCTTGAAGAATTTAAATTTGAGATTTTGAGAAAAATGGAAAATTTTGGGAAGAAAAGTAGGAATAGTTCAAAAAATAAAATAACATTCTAAAAGACAGGAACTCCTGACTGGAGAAAGAAGCCCAGAAATCAAATGAAATGATAGATAAATTGGAGAACACAAAGAGCTGGAAGCCATGAAAAACAGGATATAGACAAGCCAAAAAGGAAAATCAAAAGATCATAGTGGAAAACCAAAAGGTTATAGCAGAAAATCAGTTTTTAAATACCAGAACTGGGCAGGTAGAAGCCAATGATCTTGCAAAACAGCAAGAATTAATAAAAAAAGTAAAAAGACTGACAAAATAGAAGAAAGAATGAAATATCTCACTGAGAAGGTAACTTATCATGAAAACTGGTCTGGAAGAGACAATTTGAGAATTATTGGTCTACCTAAAATCCAAGAAATAAACAGAAATCTTGACATCATACTACAATAAATTATCCAAGAAAACTGTTCTGATATTCTTGAACAAGAGGGAAAAATAGACATTGAAAAAGTTTCTAGAACACCCTCTACACTAAATTATCAAAAGACAACCCCCAGGAATGTACTTGCCAGATTTAAGAGCTTCTAAGCTAAAGAGAAAATTTTACAAAAACTAGAAAGAGATAGTACAGATATTAAGGAACACAAATCAGGATTACACAAGATCTGGCAGCTTCCACACAAAAGCACCACAAGGCTTGGAATATGATATTCAGAAAGGCAAGATAATTGGGTCTTCAACTATCGAAACTGACTATATGCTTCCAAGTGAAAGTATGGGCATTCAACACAATAGAAGATTTCCAAATATTTGTAAATAAAAGACCAGAACTAATCAAAAAGCTTCATATCCAAACACAAAAATCAAGAGAAATGTGAAAAAACCTAATAACAAAGAAAGGGGAAAGAAAAATTGTTTTTATTTAAAATTTCTTCTTCAAGGGCTTCAATAAAACAAAACTTCTTATATTAATATATGGAAAAATGTAATTTGTAACTCTCAAAAATTATATTTACCATTTTAGTAATTAGAAGAATCATTAGTAGGTAGAGATTAGGGTTATAAGTGGTCTATGATGATATATAAAAAAGAAAAAGGGAGGAGGGGAATAGAGGTGGCACCAAGAGAAACTTGAAGGAATAAGATAAATAGTACAATATATATCACACAAAAAGGCACATGGGAAGTGGTGGGGAAGAATACTATTATAAGAAGTAGAAGAAGAATAGGCTAATAGGTAATACTTAAGCCTTACTCTCAGTGGAATCAATTCTGAGAGGGAAGAACATCTAGATCCCTTGAGGTATTGAATTCTATCTTACTTTACAGGGAAAGTGAGAAGGAAAAGACTAAGGCCTGGGGGAGGAAGTGGAACAGGGAGTACAAAGAGGGAGGGAAAGAGAGAGTGGAGGGAATTTAACAGACTCTAAAAAAATAAGAAGAAAGGAACAAAAAGGGAAGGGGCAGAAAGGGAAATAAATTAAGGGTGGGGATTAGGGAGATTAATTAAAAGCAAATCATTGGTTTAAAAGGAAATAGTGAAAGAAGAAAGGGCAGAACTAGGAGAAGATATCAAAATGTTGGGGAATACAGAAATTTCAATCATAACTCTGAATGTAATGGGATGAATGCATCCATAAAATGAAAGCAAATAGAAGAGTGGATTAGAAACCAAAAGTCTACTATATGTTGTTGACAAGAAACACACATGAGGCAGGTAGACACACACAGGATGAGGGTTAAAGGGTGGAGCCAAATCTATTGGGCTTCAAATGAGAAAAAAGAACGCAGGAGTTGCAATCATGATATCGGAAAAAGTCAAAGTAAAAATAGATCTGATTAAATGAGTTAGGGAAGGTAATTAATTACACCCTGATAAAAGGCAGTATAGATAATAAGAAATTATAAGTACTCAGCATATATGCACCAAATGGTAAAGCATCCACATTTCTAAAGGAGAAACGAATGCAGTTGATGCATTCCCAATAAGATCAGGAGTGAAACAAGGATGCCCATTATCACCTCTACTATTTGATATTCTACTATAAACACTAGCAGTAGCAATTAGAGAAGAAAAAGAAATTGAATGTATTAAAATAGGCAATGAGGAGACCAAGTGATCACTCTTTGCAGATGACATGATGGTCTACTTGAAGAATCCTAGAGAATTAACTAAAAAGCTAGTAAAAATAATGAACAACTTTAGGAACATTTTAGGATTCAAAATAAACCCATATAAGTCATCAGCATTTCTATATATTTCCAACACATCTCAGCAGCAAGAATTAGAAAGAGAAATTCCATTTAAAATCACCTTAGACAAAATAAAATACTTAGGAATCTATCAGCCAAGACAAAGACAGGAACTATATGAATGCAACTACAAAATACTCTCCACGTAATTAAAACTATATCTAAACAATTGGAAAAACATTGATTGCTCATTGGTAGAATGAGCTAACATAATAAAAATGACTATCCTACCGAAATTAATTTACTTATTTACTGTCATACCCATTGAACTACCAAAAATCTTTTTTACAGAATTTGAAAAAAACATAACAAAGTTCATTTGGAAGAACAAAAGATCAAGGATTTCTAGGGAAATAATGGGAAAAGATGTGAAGGAAAATGGCCTAGCAGTACCAGATCTCAAAATGTAATATAAAACAGCGGTCATCAAAACAATATAGTACTGGCTAAGAGACAGGAGGTAGGATCGGTGGAATAGACTTGGTGCAAGTAAGCTCAGTAAGACAGTCTATAATAAACCCAGAGATCCCAGCTTTTGGGACAAAAATCCACTATTTGACAAAAACTGCTAGAAAAATTGAAAAAAAAAGTATGGAAAAGATTAGGTTTAGATCAATATCTCACACCCTACACCAAGATAAATTCAGAATGGGTGAATGACTTGAATATAAAGAAGGAAATTATAAGTAAATTAGGTGAATAAAGAATACTATATGTGTCAGATCGTTGGGAAAGGAAAGATTTTAGGACCAAGCAAGAGTTAGAAAAATTACAAAATGTAAAATAAATAATTTTGATTACATTAAATTAAAAAAGTTTTTGTACAAACAAAACCAGTGCAAACCAAAATTAGAAGGGAAGCAGCCAATTGGAGAAAAAAAAATTTAAACAAAAATCTCTGACAAAGGTCAAATTACTCAAATTTATAAGAAGCTAAATCAATTGTACAAAAAAAAAATAAATCAAGCCTTTCCCCAATTGATAAATGGGAAAGGATGTGAATAGGCAATATTCAGATAAAGAAAGCAAAACTGTAATAAACACATATAAAGGTGTTCTAAATCTCTTATAATTAGAGAAATGCAAATCAAAACAACTCTGAGGTATTACCTCATACCTAGCAGACTGGCTAACATGATAGCAAAGGAAAGTATTGAATTTTAGAGGGGATGTGGTAAAGTTGGGACATTAATGCATTGCTTGTGGAGTTGTGAATTAATCCAACCATTCTGGAGTGCAATTTGGAACTATGCCCAAAGAGTGCTAAAAGACTGTCTGCCCTTTGATCCAGCCATACCACTGCTGGGTTTGTACCCCAAAGAGATAATAAGGAAAAAGACTTGTACAAGAATATTTATAGCTGCACTCTTTGTGGTAGCAAAAAATTGGAAAATGAGGAGATGCCCATCAATTGGGGAATGGCTGAACAAATTGTGGTATATGTTGGTGATGGAATACTATTGTGCTCAAAGAAATAATGAACTGGAGAAATTCCATGTGAATTTGAAAAACCTCTAGGAATTGATGCAGAGTGAGAGGAGCAGAACCAGAAGAATATTATACACAGAGACTGATACACTGTGGTACAATCGAATGTAATGGACTTCTCTACTGGTAGCAATGCAATGATCCAGGATAATTCTGAGGGACTTATGAGAATGAACGCAATCCACATTCAGAGAAAAAAAATTGGGAGCAGGAATACAGAAGAAAAATAACTGCTTGATCACATGGGTCAATGGGGATATGATTGGGGATGTAGACTCTAAATAATAACTCTAGTTCAAATATCAATAATATGAAAATAGCTCTTGATCAATAACATGTGTAAAACCCAGTGGACTTGCACATCAGCTACGGGAGGGGATTTGTGGGAGTTGAGGGAAAGAATATGAATCTTGTAACCATGGAAAGTATTCTAAATTAACTAAATAAATAAAATTAAAAATGCAGAATATAATTTTCTCAAAGGAAAAACTTTTAAGATTCTCAGGGTGAATAAAAACAATTCATTGGATAATAAGGTAAAAGACTTGTACAAAAATATTGATAGCCACATTCTTTGTGGTGGCTAAAAATTGAAAAATGAGGTTGTCTCCATTGATTGGGGAATGGCTGAACAAATTGTGGTATCTGTTGGTGATGGAATACTATTGTGCTAAAAGGAATAATGAACTGAACGAATTCCACGTGAACTTGAACAACCTCCAGGAATTGATGCTGAGTGAAAGTAGCAGAACCAGGAGAACATTATTTACAGAGATGGATGCACTGTAGCACAATCAAATGTATTGGACATTTCTACTAGCAGTAATGTAATCATCCAGGACAATTCTGAGGAACCTATGAGAAAGAAAGCTCTCCATACCCAGAGAAAGAATTGTGGAAGTTGAAACACAGAAGAAACACAACTGTCTGATCACATGGATTGATGGGGATATGATTGGGGATATAGACTCTAAAATGTCACCCTAATACAAATATTAATAATATGGAAATTAGTATTGATCAATGATATGTAAAACCCAGTGGATTCACTCCTTGACTATAGGAGGGGTATGGGAGGTGTATTTTAATTTAAAATCTAAGAATTTTTGAATTTTTTTTGTTTGAGATTGTATTTTTATAAAAATCCAAGAATTTTGTTTAAGATTTTACTTTTATAAAAAAAAAATTCAAAGATTTTGATTCTGTTTGAGAAAAGATCTTCAAGAAAGAAGCTTGAAACTTTTATATCCAGAGAATGAACTCTTGCAGAAAGATGCCGAAAACCTACACTTCATCAAGAAGATCAAGAATGAATTTTGGATGGGATTGATTGGACTGAACTTTTGATTGAACATTTATTGTAACTGTACACATTTATGCCAAAAGGGACTGCCCCTAATTTGGCTTTCTGTCAATGCGCCTAGCAAACATTGGTTTTGCTTTCTTTTCTTTTCTATTTCCTCTCTTACTATTCTAATTTATCTTAGAAAATTGAATATTGTGTATATCTTTAGTTAGAAGTGAATTTAGAACTACAAAATGATTATGATAAATGATCAATGGGGAGACTAGTCTCCCAATGATCATCAGGGGGGATTGTAAACCTCAAAATTTCTTAGACTTATAAATGTTGGAAATTTCACCATTGGGAAATTTCACACTTGAAAAATTTCCTATTGATAGTGGGTCTTGACTATTGGAATGTGAACCCCATTGGCATGGGAGGTTCCTTCTCCTCCCTTCTTAAGATTACTTTAGGACAGAAACCTTTTGCTGAACAATGGAAAGTCCAATGGAAAGGACTGACCTATGCTTAAGCATAGAACAGGAATTTCTTTGAGTCATGATTGATTTTAGAATTGATACAATGGAGATACTTGGAATCAATCTCCACCCTATTCAGTCCTAACAGGATTGAGGAAGGGCTGCAGCCTAGATCAAAATTTAATTATTCCAATCTCTACCCTACTCAGGTTAACAGGATTTAGAAAGGGCTATAGCAAAGGATCAAAGATTTAATTATTTGAAAATATGACCTTCAACAGACATGTGCAAAGCCAGAGACCTCTGGGTGGTCCTGGGTTAAGCTAGAGCCTCCATTGGCACGGGGAAATTGATGGACAGGTGATTGGTAGATGTGAGGACTGAGGGGAGGGAACTTGGATGGTTTCCTTAAGGATAGGGGTGTCTGGAGACTGGAGGTGGTTGAGGAGTTTGTCGGAGTGGTTGCGGTTTGCTCTGAGAAGCTTGCGCTGAAGGAAGCTGAAGGTGGGGACCCCGGAGACTGTTTCTCCATTTTTGGTCACATGAGTAATAGGGACTGATCTCCTTTCATTGCCCCAGCTATCTAAGGGCTTGGGCCTTTTGGCCCAGCCTAAACAGAAGGGGTATTTAAACCCTATTCCCTTCTCTCCCCTTTCTCTCTCCCTCTATCTCTCTATCTCTAATTCCTTTCTTCCTCCTGTTTGTAATTAAAACTCCATAAAAGGTTGATGGCTGACTTGAGTTTTCATTAAGGAATTACATAGCTGAATTCCTTGGCGACCTTAAATTAATATATATCAGTCTTTTAAAAGTGATTTCCTTGTCACAGAGGAGAGGAGGGAAAGAACATGAATCATGTAACCATGGGAAAAAATATTCCAAATTAATTATTGAAATAAAAATAGATTAAAATATATTGAATTAAAATATATTGAAAATTAAAAAATTCAAATTAAAAATATATTGAATCAATTAAAGATTGAACACCCTACTTAGTACTCAGTGAGAAGCCAGCAAGGTACTTACTTGGAGAGCTGCACACTTTTTTTAACTCAAGCAGTCAGAAACTTATGAATTCTTTTAAGAGTTCACACAAGAGTTCACACCCTCAGACACTGTTCAAACAGGAAACTGTGAACATTTTTCATGAGAAATTGACCTTCAGAGTGTGAGAAGTCAATCCTACAGACATTCCCCCCAGGGCATTGCTAGACAATTTGGAAACTGTGATTGGTCCTTGTGAAGAGGGGAGGAGATAAGAATTCACCATAAAAGCAATCCCAAACTCCCTCAGAGCAGATTGTCTTTGAGAAGATAGCCTGAAGAGACTGTCTTCTGGAGATAGTCTTCTAACTGGGGAGAGTCTTCAAAGGAGCTTTGCTGGAGACTGTGGATTGGATTATTGGCTTGGAGCTCAGCTTCAACATAGACTCTGACTCCTGGACTACTTCCTTGTGTGAGTGAAAGGCTGATTATTTTACTAGTTTCCTAAGAGACTAACTTCCATCTTGGAGGAGTCTGAGTGGTTACTCACCACCAGCCTTGCTGGTTGAGAGCTAATTAATCTCTACCTGGATTAAGCAGACCTTGGACAAGACATTTAGATTGATAGGATAGATAACTTCTTGATCCCCCTCACATTTCTCTTCTTTATTTTTTCCTTGTAAATAAATTTCTGACTTAATATATAATAAACATTGGTGACCACATAATTTCATAAAATTGCCCAACCATTAATTTTTCCTTTACATTTCTAAGTATCAAATGAACTAATATGTATAAAATTTTTATAATTCCCTAAGTACAATACTTAGGGAATTATAAAATTATTATTATAATAACCAAAACTTATACTCGGGGACACTCACAGTTTCACAAAGAGAAAAACTAGAAAGCTGAGGAACCATAATTTATATGAAAAGAGAGCCAGGAAAGAGAAGTATTGAAAAAATCTTGAGAGGAAGGAGTATCAAGGAGGGGATCAATTGTAACAATTGCTACATAGAAGTTAAAAAAAATTCAAATTGAAAAAGTCTATCATGCTTGCCAACTGAGTCATCATTTTTATCTTTGGAGAGGTCACTTTTGGTTAGATTACGAGAATGGACCAGAATTTAGAATGCAAAGACTTTAGAATTTAGCATGGTAATTTATATAATTTTAGTAATTGTTTGCTATTATCAATAAATATCAGACAGAAAGGTTGTTTATAGTTGAAGGTGAATTTCACATTTTATCCTTTTTTACATAATAAGTTATATTTTAATACATATATTAAACAATATTTTATTAATATTTGGATATTTAGAAGATATTTGTTAAATTCATATGGTAATATTATAGCCTGCACAACAAATATCTATATGTTATATTAAACTTGTACAAGAATACTTATAGCTGCACTCTTTGTGGTGGCCAAAAATTGGGAAATGAGGGGATACCCTTCAATTGGGGAATGGCTGAACAAATTATGGTATATGTTGGTGATGGAATACTATTGTGCCCAAAGGAATTATAAAGTGGAGGAATTCCATGGAGACTGGAACAACCTCTAGGAAGTGATGCAGAGTGAAAGGAGCAGAACCAGGAGAACATTGTACACAGAGACTGATACACTGTGGTACAATCGAAGGTGATGGACTTCTAAAAAACACTATCCACAAGCAGAGGACAAACTGTGGGAGTAAAAACACCGATGAAAAGCAACTGCTTGACTACAGGGGTGAAGGGGATATGACTGAGGAGAGACACTAAATGAACACTCTAATGCAAATACCAACAACATGGATATGGGTTTGAATCAAGAACACATGTGATACCCAGTGGAATTGCACATCGGCTGTGGGAGAGGTGGTGTGAGGGGGGAGGGGGGAGGGAAGAAAAGAAAATGATCTTTGTTACCAATGAATAATATTTGTAAATGACCAAATAAAAATTTTTTAAAAAGTTATATTATGAGTTTTATAAATATTTCCAAAAATGAAAATTATTCTTTGCATTATTTTTAAAAACAGGAATAAGTTTTCCCTCAATTACAATTACTTATTTTTTTAGTTGAAAATAGTGTCCACTTTTGTTTTTTATCAATTTAGTTGCTTGGAATGTTGTTAAATTATAAAATTTTTCTGAGCTTATTGTCAGTGAAACACATTTAGATACACTGGGGATATAAATTGTTTCCTTTATTTTCTTTTATTTATTTATAATTTTTTTAAGGTAAACCCTACCTTCTGTCTTGGAATCAATACCAGGTATTGGTTCCAAGGCAGAAGAGTGGTAAGGGCTAGGCAATGGGGGTCAAGTGACTTGCCCAGGGTCACACAGCTGGGAAGTGTCTGAGGTCAAATTTGAACCCAGGACCTCCCATCTCTAGGCCTGGCTCTCAATCCACTGAGCTACCCAGCTGTCCCAAGTCCTTGATTATCAAACAGGACAAAAATTAGATCACTGGGTGATGTCTTTTGACTCATATAAATTGGATATAAGTGAGGCAGAATTCCACAAAGTCATCAACCATACTCTCTTTCGGCATCATTGAGGACCAGTGGCAAGGCAAAAATCAAGATAGCTGGTGATGGTTCAGGATCCAGCGGATGACCTTGGCTTCTTCGATTCTAATTAATCTCTAAGTACTCCACAGTTCCTGCTTCCAGAATTTTTATGGCCATTGGGATAAATCCTTCTCACCCTCCCCTTCCACCAGTAGAAGTCCCCACATGTCTTGGATAAACACTCCTCTACCTAACTGATGGGTTTGAGACCTTCCATTTCTTTGACCCTGGTTTAATGCTCTTATTGAGATGGTTTCCTGGATGTGGCTGCTGAGGGCTCATTAAGCCTTCACTCCAGAAGTCCTCCCTAAAGAAGTTGGGGGACCCAAATGAAGGTGACCCTGGAACATGGGTGAAGGAAATATAGCCTAGAAACCTATATTACATGGATAACATTCTCCCCTCTAATGGTGCCAAGCTATTAATACACATTGATAATATCATTCACTGCTTTCAATTACTTTTTGAGGGTTATTTCAATTTCTGTGATTTTCCTCTGCTGGACAAAAATGCTTCTTGGATGATGTACTTCTGCTATCTCTGTCACTTGATCTCAATCATATACATGTATGTCTGATAGTCACTGAACTGTTATCTGCTACCTCCTAATTAGCTACTGTTCCTTTCTAACATTTTCTAATATGATGTGGTTAATTAGATTCTCCCATATAAATGTCATCTGACCATCTTTAAGTGAATAGCCTAGGGCTATATTTTACCATATTAAGCCAAAAAAATAGCTAGCTGATATCCATTGGTTACTATTAAAAATACAACTTTGAACACATTTCTTTTTCCTCAAACCAAATAAATGATTCTGAGTTAGAAAAATATTTATTTTTTATTTAAAACTCCAATTCTTAAACTGCATGTCTCAAATATATATCATGAATAATTCCAACAAAACTTCACTATATCTATTAGATATATGTCTGTTTGTGCATGGAAAGGGAGGGGATTTCTCCTCAGTTCTTGTGATGCTCCTCTTATTAGGATGCAGATTATTTTGAAATAAAAAAAATGGCAAAGTGGCACAGGCAGGAAGATTACCTGTCACTCCTGATCCATATCTATTCCTTCTATTATTATTGCTGCCAACAGTAAAATCACAGACACTATTCCAGAAAGTACAAACGTATTTGCCTATCTACATCATCATTAATAATATCTTATTGCTGAGCTCTCATAAATTTAATCACCTTCACCATCTTTTTGCTTATCATTGCCAATTTTCACAACCATCATCATCATCTCCACCAATATTTTTCATAAACAGACTAAGATGGAAGAGAGACTAGCCAATAGAGATTTCTTAGTACCCAACAAATCAAACCTCATCGAGGGCCAGCTCCACATATTTATGAAGATGATCTGACTGGAAATGAGACAGGTGATGAGCAATTAAAAGAGGGATAAACACTGAATTATGAATCCTTGAATGTCATCCTGATATATTAAGAAGAACATTGCATTTTTTAGCCTGAGGACTTGGGCTTAAATTATGATTTGCCTCTGAAGATCAATTAAATGTCATCATATTCCTCACATATAGAAAATGAATATAAGAGCAAAGATACACAAGACAAATTCACATGGTCTATTTTTTTTTTTGTAATCAGGATCATACTCTGGTAAAGCAGACGCTGTGCTCCATTTCTTTTGGGAAATAAAGACTTCTCTTGCTTTTCTTAGGAATATATTTTCATGACAGAGAATCTAGCTCAATAATCTTTCAGCATAATATTAGATATATTTTTTAAATTGTTCAGAGAGATCCTATCTTATAATAGAGTTATTATAAACAATGGTAGCATCAGGAGTTGTAGCTCAATTGCATAAAAGAATCAACTAAAGATATTCATAAATTAATGAACTTACCATAATTCAGGCCAAAACTACCTCTCATCAACAGTATTATGGTAACTATTATTTTCACTACCAGTCCTTCATTTTCTAATACTCTTGATACAAGTCCAAAAGGATTTTTTTTAATACACATATATTACAATTTCATTCCACTGCTCAAAAACATCCAATGTCTCTCAAATTGTGTACAGGATTAAACACAATTTTCCTTCGGCTAAAACGTAGGATCCTTCATAGTCTAGATCCAAATTACCTCTCCAGCTTCATTTCATATTACTCCTCTTCATGTACTCTTTTTTCCCCATTCAAATTGAATTATTAGCTGCTCCCTGAACTTGATGTACCTTCATCCACTTAGAATTTCATTCTTCATAATTTGTATACATTGACACTTCATTGTCTTTAATGATTCTTCCCTTCTCTTAAGGCTCAAATATGCAACTGACTTTTCTTTATTCTTCCCTTATCATCTCACCTAAAACTCTTCTCCTTCCAAAATTTTCTTGACATTTTATTGGGGCATCGCCTTATTCTATGTCATAAATTTCCTTTCATCAGACTTACCTAGTTTGATATCTCCTCTTGCTTCCAGTTAATTGTAATTTTTCAGAGTATCATCTGTGTCATATTTTATTGTTGTATCTCCCATAACAAGCATAATGCCTGACAAAAGGTAGACATTTCATGTTTATTAAAATATCAGATTTAATCATGAGGCACCATTCCATAATTCTTTATTTAATTATATGCTGCACAATTCATGCTAAAAAGGGAGAGCCAAATATGAGATGTGGGTCGTATCCCACATGTAGCTGATCTCTGACTGCCCTCACTTATGCAGAATTTCTTGAGTCAAGACAAAACAGGCTGTGATCTGAGTACAGGCTTTCTTTCTGAGAGCCAGGATCTATAATACAAAGCAGTAATGAGACAGCAGGAAAGAGTCTTAATTTTCCTCCCTGAAAGTCTTACTCATGTTCTTCAAAACTCTAGCAGTGTGTATAAGAATTTTTAATAGAATTAAATCAATGACATAGTAAAAGGTGGCAAAAAAAAAAGCAAAACTACAGACCTTGATGAAGTGAGGTTATCTGCATTTGGCAATATCTGCCATTTTTCTAATGCTTTGATGTATATAATTATAAAAAAAACTAACAATAGCTTTATTACTAAAGCATCACAGATAAAATAATTATTATTCTTAATTTATAAATTTTCTGAGAATATTATTATTTGATCCTCAAAAATGAATTCCTTTATTACTTAGTATGAGATATTATTATCTAATTTTATATCTGTTTAATTATCTAACTATCTATCTACCTATCTATCTATCTATCTATCTATCTATGACAAACTCAAATTAGTCCCTGAAATCCAGACTCCTAAATTTTAGTTCATTACTCTTTACCATTGTATCACAATGATAACCTCCTAATCAATTACAGATTTCTCAGTTATCCCTGGAAGAAAGAATGATGTGGAGAAAGTCAGAAAATTTGAATGCAAATCTAATCTCTGACAAGTGACTTGGGAAAGGTATTTTCCTTCTTCTGCCTTTTCCCCTCCTTGGTGGAATTAGAAAAATAGGCTTTATGATCTCTGCTATTTCCTCTGACTCTAAATTTTATGATTCTATTAAAACAAAGTGAGAATGAATTTCTTATGGAAGGTTAATAAGCCGAATGAGGGAATACAAATTATATATCTGAGACGTCTACTCTATGTTAGGTGCTATACTAGCCATGGCCAACATAATGACAAAAACTAAGCAATATTCAACATCAACATATTAGAAGCTATTGAAATATAAGTCATGTATTCATGCTACATACTTCCTGTGAAAATGGTATGGGATTCATGGTTCAGCATGATAAAAATTACCATAGGCAATTTAGGGATTAGTTTGAAAGGTTGTATTTATTTATTATAAAGAATATATATGTGTATGTGTGTGTATGTGTGTGTATGTGCACATATATCTATATATTATATTTAACTTAAAAGGATTTTAAAATCCTTTTAATTCCTAGAGGAAGGTGTAAGGAAAGGACCAAGAATGCTTGACCCAAGTTTATATATATATATATATATATATTTAGAAATGCATAGAACAGATGGGAGTTCAGAAAGAAACAAAGACAAGGATGTTCAGCTTTGAAAGCAATATGTCAATCAATCAATAAATATTTATTAAACACCTATTATATTCCAGGTTCTAGGCTAAATGTTGGGGATACAAAAAGAGGCAAAAGACAAATTCTACCCTAAAATAGCTTAAAAATTAATGATAGACAACATACAAATAATAATATACAAAGCAAACTAGAGAGATAGAGAGATAGATAGACAGACAGACAGACAGACAGACAGATAGATAGATAGATAGATAGATAGATAGATAGATAAATAGATAGATAGATAGATAGATAGATAGATATGTAGATAAAATGATTAGTAGAATGAAGGTCCCTGAACTAAGTTGAGTTATATAAGACTTTTTATAGATTAGGGCCAGGAGGTCAATAGTTGGGGGAGAAAAGGGAGAGAATTTCAGGCATAGAGAGCAGTTAGAGAAAATGCCCAGAACTGAGAGATGGAATGTTTTGTTCCTGGAACAGCCCAGAGGCCAATGTCACTGGATCAAATAATACGTGTTTGTGAATATGATCTAAAAAGATTAGAAAGGTAGGGGATGACTATGTAATAAAAGACTTTGAATGTCAATTAAAACATTATTATTTGCTCTCAGAGGAAATAAGCCATTAGAGCTTATTAAATAAGGGGGAGTGATGTGATCAGACCTGCACTTTAGGTAAATTATTTAGTGAATAAATGGAGAAAGGATTGAGATTGCCTTCAGGCAGGCAGATCCAATAGCAGGCTATTGCAATATTCAAAGTGTGCAATGATGAGTTCTTACACTATAGTAGTGGCAGAATTAGTGGAAAGGAGAGGGAATATTTGAGAGATAAAAGAAATTTGAAATTTGAAATCAACAGACCTTGGTATTAGTTTGGATATAAGAGGATAGAGATAGTGAGAAATCCAGGATGACTTCTAGGTTGTAAGCCTGAGAGTCTGGGAGAATGGTGTTACCTTTTACAGTAATAGAGAAGGTTAAGTAGGGAAGATAGGATGAAAGAAAATGTTAGATTTTTTGACATATTAAGATAAAGATGTCCTCTGAACATCCAATTCCAGATGTCTGAAATGAATTTGGAGATGTGAAATTGTAGAAAGGCAGGTAAATTTGTGTATGAAAAGTAGATTTGAGAATAATCAGTACAGTAATGACAATTACATCCAGAAGAATTGATAAGATCATTAAATGAAGTAGAACAAAGGGAGATGAGAAGAGGGCTCAGGAAAGAAGACTGAAGGAAACCCATGATTAAAGAATATGATCTGGAGGATGATCCAGCAAAGGAGATAGGTGAGTGATTAGATAGGAGCAAAATCAGAAGAGAGAGAGAGAGAGAGAGAGAGAGAGAGAGAGAGAGAGAGAGAGAGAGAGAGAGAGAGAGAGAAAGAGAGAGAGAGAGAGAGAGAGAGAGACGGAGGGAGTGATGATCAACTGTGTAAGGCTGCATAGTAATCAGAGAAGAAGATTGAGAAAAGGTAATAAAATTAAAGAACTAAGATCATTATTAAGTTTGGAGAAAATAGTTTTGGTGAAATAATAAGGTCAAAAAACAAATTGTAAGGGGTTAAGAAGAAGGAGGAGAGAAATCAGAGGCACCTCTTGTACACCTCCTTGTAGAGGCCCTCTTTAAGGAGTTTTTCTACAAAAGGCAGAATGGATATTGGATGATAAGTAACAGACAAAGAAGGATTAAGAGAGGTTTTTTTTTTTTTTTGCCAGAACAGGGAAGACATGGACAGAATAGGTAAGACAAGTTTATAAGAAATAAACTATGGGCTTGAAGAACCTAGATGACTCAAGAGAGAGAGAGAAAAATGGAAAATAATTGAAAGAATATGGATAATAGAGAAGTCAATCTGTCGAAGGAGACAGAATGCAATGATGTCATTTGTACAAGTAGAGAAGTTAGACTTGGTAAGGAGTAAGGCCACTTCATAGTGTGATACCTGGGTTAAGGAAGAGAAAGTGAGAGAAGGCACTTAAGCGATAAGAGATGAGCAACATGGGGAGGAACAGGGGAACTTAGAGTAAATGATCCCAATTTATTTTTGTAAAATCTGAGGCAAAATTCTCAGCAGAGTGAGGACAAGAGGAGAAAAAGAGGACTGAAGAAGGATAGAAATAATTTTTATAGTCTTTGAAAAACACGAGTTGTTTATAATATGTTTGTATTTTTATATATAAGCCTCTATTTCAGCTCTAATATTTTTATGGAAATATTAATTTTTGTGTTTTATACATATAAATAAAATTTGTCAGACTTGGCAACTGGGAAGATCGCAAAACCATTACCAAAAAAGAGTGGATTCATTTTAGTGGAAGACAATGAGATACATTTTGTATTTTGTGCTTGAGATAACCTAGTGGGACATATAAATACAGATGTTCCACAGACATTTGGAGGTGAGGCATTGGACCTCAAAAGTGTTGTATGGTCTGGATATATGAATCAAAAGCATGAATCAATGTATACTGTTAAATTTATTAAGTTATATGGTTGGCCTGAAGTATTTAATTAGTGGTTACCACTAATTAAATACTTCAGTGGTTAATTTCTAAATCCCAAAATGAATTACTCAAATAAATGGAATTAATAGTAATTTATTTTTACAATAGAGGGAAGATATTAAGGAAGGAGGAAAAGGGGAGAGGGAGAGAACTCCAGCTTCCTCTGACCCATGTAGAATTTCTAAGGCCAGGGGAAAGGAGTTTCAAGATGATGGACCTTTCTCAGAGGTTCACACCTCCAGAAGGGGCAAGGAACTAAGTCAGACTTTGCACTCACCACAGTGACTGCCTAAAAGGAAAGTAGTCTGAGGTCTCCTGCATGAGTTCCTCCAGGGGTCCAGTTCCAAATTCAAGTATCTTCACTCCAAGTCTGAGTGTCTATCTTCCAGTCTCTCCTCAAGTGTCTGTCTTCCAGTCCAGCTTTGAGTAATTCAAATTCTCTATATTGATTGATCCATCCTTGTGTGCCTCTGTTTCCTCTATTTAAAGACCTTTTTTCTCTTGTGTCACCTCCCCTAAATTTTATGTCTACCAATCTCGGCAGATGCTCCTTTCCAGGACTGTCTACTCAGTGTATGAAATGGGTGTCACACCTTTTGAATTTAGTTAACGCCTTTTGTGTTTAGTTAATATCTTTTTGGGTAGTTAACAACTTTTTGTAGTTAGTTAATACATTTTGTAGTTAAAATGGGTAGATCTACTTTAAATACTTTGGGAATTAAAATCTAAAAATAGACTGGGGATTACAATTTTATCTTCACTATCAAGGAAGAACTAAGTACCTTCATGGTTACAATTAGGAGATAGCCAAATTCAATCTTCACAATACTAATTATGTGTTTAGAGATTATTAAGACCCTGTGCATGGCTTTATTATAAGGACATATTTACAGGACATATTAGTCTAACCTCATTTATTTTTGAAGAATTAATAACCAATGTTGCTTGCAACATAAATTGCAACAAATCTTTAAATGGAGCTCTAGACATCAAGGTGGTGATGACTATTTGATGGCAATTGTCTTTCAATAATAATAAAAATAAGACCAATAACAATAGCCAAAATGACAATAATGTTAAAGTTTTACATTGTAGTATAATGTAATATAGAGTGCTATGCATACATTATCTCATTGGATCCAATCAAGATTCATTTCAGCAGAAGAAAGAACTCTAGCATCTGAGTCAGATGCCACTGACTCAGATTTTGGGAAGTCATTTGCACTGTATGAGCCTCAGTTTTCTCTTATGTAAAATGACAGGCTTAGACTAGATAATAAATCCCCTATCTACCTATATATCTATGAAATGATAAAAATGAAGCTCAGAGAGATTAGGTGACTTAAAGTTACTTAGCCTAGACTCTAACCTATAAAACACTGACATGAAATTTAATACTTAATCTATTGTCCTCCAAATTCCCACTATATGTTAAATTTCTACTTTTTAGTTCAGTGAGAAGATATACTCAGACACTGGTCTTCATTATCTTCAATTTATTATCATTGCAAATAGTTGGTAGAATCTGTGGCCTACTCTTCCATGATCCCAATAAACTGGGAAACCCAAAGATGATCTCATTTCCCTTCCTTTACTGTCATTATAAATCATAAATCTCTACATACTTATCTGAAATCTTTAGGACATACCTTTTCCACTGACTCTGTTGTTAGCAACAAATATTGTAAATAATGGAAAGAATTATTGACATTCCTGCAGATACTCTTACTCCTTTCTCAACCTATGATTTAAAAAAAATAACCCATTTCTAGGAGAATCCATTTATCAGGTTGTATATCCCTTCCAAAATCTGAGACCTTTTGGAAATTCAAGAAGAGTAGTATGGAACTTTTCAAAAAACCTGCTTCTTCATGGGCAATGATATTGTTTGAAAAAAAAGACTGCATTTTTATTAGTTCAAATTATCTTGTTTTCCTGAAACACTCTGGATAGACCCATAACAATCAACAAATTAGATTCCATAGAATTTCTAATTTAATCTATCTGGAGTACTAATGAAAAACTGCTCTATAATCCAGGTTAGGACAGTCATCCTATAATACCTCCAAAAAGGTGTTAGGAAGCTCAAACTAGAAAATATAAACAGTTTTACAAACTAGTTGGATATCCTAATATCAGTTATGAAATTAATGATGATGGTAATATAATGATAATCCTTGGGCTGGATTTAAACTATCATAATTCAATGCTTTATTAACTTTGCCAATCTGTTGACAAGGTCTTTTATTTTCACCTTGCTGACATCTCTTGAATATACCCCATTCTCTCTTCCAATATTGCAATCACTCTAGTACAAAACCTTCCAGTAGGTTTGTTTGACTCAAATCTCTTCTCACTCAACTCTATTTGCCAGTCAACCACCAAAGTGATTTTCATGAAGTTCATATCTGACCTTGTCATCCCCTTCTCAAAAAAACTCTTGTGGTTCTTTATCACCTCTAAGATCAAAAACAAAATTTTCTACTTAGCCTTCAATTTCTTAAAAAAAATTCAACTTTTTATTTCCCTTTACAGTCTTCTTACTCCTTATTTCTACTACATATTCTGATCAAGTGATATGAACATCCTTCTGGTACCTCAAAGAAAAGATTCCATATCTTGGTGCCAAGTACATTATTTGCTGTCCCTCATATCTGGAATGCTCTTCTTCATGTCTGACTACTGGCTTCCCTGGCCTCCTTTAAGACTTGTTTAAATAAGAAAAAATGGAGGATGAGGGATAAATTGGCTTGTGGCTGCTCTAATATCTAGTAACTTTTTTGAGGTTGGGTTAAAAATAAGATCTATTTTACTTCAAGTAAAATGTTGCAATTCATTAAGCCACCTATCTGCCAATTTCTAATTTGTATAAAGCATACCAATCTTATCCCAGAAAAAATTCCTACACTATAACATTTTGTAAAGTCTTAAGAATTTTACAATATTCTTCTTAATTATTAAATTATATTATTAAATATTTTTCACTTGGATCTAATTATGTCCTTTTAATAACATTTTATATCATTGGTCTTTCCTCTCATTCTAATTATATATCCTTTTTTATAAGATTTCTTTATTATCTTTACTTCTTTTGCCTAAGGGCATGAACTATGACTCCCAAAAGTTTTCCAGGGCTCTTTTGTTAAGAAATGAACTTCCTTCTAATATCTGTCTTGTCATTTATAATTGAAATAAGAAGCATCAATCAATCTCATTTCATATTTAATGATGCTTAGTGTTAATCTTAGATCATTTCCTCAAATATTTCTATCATGTAGAAAAAATATATATATGCACATATATATATATGTATATATATATATATATATATATATAATGCTATTGTTCAGTCATTTCAGTCATGTTTGACTCTCTTTTTTCTTATTTGGGTTTTTCCTGGCAATGATACTGGTCTGGCTTACCATTTCCTTCCCTCATTCATTTTACAGATGAGAAACTGAGGCAAACATCATTAAATGACTTGCCCATGGCCAAATAGCTAACAAGTGCCTGAATTCAGATTTTAACTCGGTCATCAGCCTTACTCTCTCTTCCAGAGCCACAGAAGTATAGTAGTAAGACAGAAGTCAAGATGACTGGTAATGGCTTGGGACAAGGTGTATGTCTTGGCTCCTTCATTGACTAACCAAACTCTAAGCACTGGATGGCCCCAGCTTCTGCAGCCTTCATGACCTTTATAACAAATTGTTCTCATTGGGATATCCTTTCCACTAGGAGAGACCTTTTGAGCTTGGGATGGACACTCTCCACCACCACCCTCCAACGCATTGATGGGTGTGAGGTTATCCTCAACCTGGTTTAACCCTCCTTATATGATAGTTTACTAGGGTGTGACTCCATTACATGTTACAGCTTTTTTGAGCTACAGGTGAAAACTCAGTGGCAGATTGAAAGGAAAAGCAACCCTAAAAACGGATCAAGCAAGACCTAACACCACACGACAAGTACTAGTTTTCCTTGAAAAAAAAATTATACACACACACACACATATATATGCATATGTATACAAATGTACCCACATTATATATATATATATACATATATGTTTTACACATGTATATACATACAAATAGTATAGATATATACACATATACATAGGCACATATTCTTTGTACACATGTATTTATATGATCATAATGGATAAGATTATATCATCTAGATATATGAAACAATAAATTAAAAGTATGAAAATAATTAGAACTAGATCTAGATTTGGGCAAGACAGATAGTTGGTTTTTATTAAACATTTAAAAGTTTATGACAATGGAAACTTCCAATTATCTTTCATAAGGGTACATGCATTTAGTACCACAATGTTTTCCTTTTCATCTTATGTAATTATTGACTTTATATCACTACATATTTCAGTATACTCATCATCAAAGCATCCAGGAGGAAATAATACATATCATGTATGGAATTGTCCGAGCATGCTTAGGTCACAAAAATATCTTACCCAAATCTTAAATGAAATTGACTTTAAAATGTAATAGAAATTTTGGAGAGCAACATTCATTTTAACTCTCCAGTATAAATTCTTAAAATATAGAAAGATTTCCCTTTCTGAAATTTTTCATTGTTGGCAGCCAAATGGATTATTTTTCCTGTTAAAAGTTCTCAGACTTTTAGTCCACTCTTTGTTTTAATATTAAGGCTATAATAACGAACAGTTTTTTTTTTCTCCTCTACCATCCCTAAGAAGAACCTGAGTATTTACACAGCAGGGGAGGATGGAAAGTGAATTATAGCCACAGCTTTGTGGCCCTTAATTAAATTATGCCAAGAACATATGGGAATTAGCAAAGAGATTAAGGGACTAATAGAGCAGAACACAGTAATGTAGCTGTAACTGAGAAAAGCTCCATATCAGTTAATGAAAATATTAAAGAAGTACATTAAAGAAATAGAAACTCTTAAAGCAGAAATGATACTTAGAGGTCAACTGGTCCAACATTTCATTTCTGGTAGAACTACTTACTTGACATGCAACATAGGCTAACTCTTTTCCTTAAAATGTTCTGGAAATCTCTTCCAAATACTTCTAGTTTAAAGGACTCAACTTTTCGTTGTCACTAAGGGCTTCCTAGTTACCTAAGGACAGAATGCCTTGAAAAGCTATAGCTCTTTCCAGAAGTTTGACCACCAAATAACATTAGGAATACCAGTGAGGGCAGCTACACACATCTGAATAAATGTTACATGCCTCCTAAATATCCAATTATCTATTTCTTTATGACTAGGTAAATGCCCTTTTCTTAACTGGCATATTTTCTACAAGTTTTTCATTCCATTTCAATATGGAAATTAAACTGCAAAGGAATCACCCTGTTAAAATTTTACCAGTCAGAGATGCCCTTCAAAAATAATATTCTACTAATTTCTGTTCCTCTAAAGTATTCCAGTATAGGTGTTGAAGGGATTTTCTTAATCTCTTCCTCTGTCTCTTTAAGAGGCAAGAGAGCAGGTTTCTAAGTAGATCAAAACTGACAGGAGTCAGTGAACCAGAGCTAAAGATTCCATTAGCAGGGAGACTAGGACAGAGAAAAGGAAGGAGCACTGAGAGTCAGGGGATTTTGCCTTTGGATCTTGAGAGAGCAGATGGTCTGTCTCTGAGGTAAGGATGACTGGCAGTTGGCTACTGACAGTTGGGTGACTAATAGAAAATGGATTGAAGGAGTAAGTAGATGGTGGCTGTCTATTATTTAGGGAGGTGGGTAGGTAGTGATTAATTTGTAGATAGAACAGGCTAGAGTAGACCTGGTGTTTGCAAGGAAAGAAGAAACTGTCTTCAGAAGATAGTTATAGGTAGGTGATTAGAAAATTTAGATAGTACTAGGAATTTTAGGTATAGTTAAATAAGAATAGGTACAAGAATAATAATCTTTCTTTCTTCTTTCCTATTTTCTATTTGAATTTCTTTCAAAATTAAATTAAATGATTTTATTCAACTGTCCTCCTCACTTTGTTGAACACCTACTTTTAACCTTTACATTGGAAAACAATGTTTTTGAGAGTTTTCTATTCTTTTGGGAGACATTTCTTATAATCATAAATTTCTTCATTATACTGTATCAAAGTATAATATAGAGGTTCCACTCACACCCTATATTTCTTTCTTTGGAGAGCAAACAACTAATCTAATATAGTCTTTCCCTTGAGAAAATACATTAAATAGTTTTAAAAAATGATCACTCCTATATCTCAGGTTTTTTTTTTTCAGATTACAAGAATAATGTCCACCAAAACATATAACAAAATTGGTACTTGACATATTATGAAGTATTTTTAAGAAAGGTCCTTCATTTATGTCTCATCAAGAGGAATCTCATGTCTTTCCCATTTCTCAGTGCTTGGAGCCTTCAAGCCATGATGTATTGACAAGGTCACTCCTAGATGCCAAGAGGTCACAGCAAAGTGACTCTTTGGCAGGATGGACTTGCCCACTCAGCCCCCTCCGCATGACTTCTCTCATCAGCTTCTCTTACTAATGAAATTAACATGATTGTTGTCCTCTCCCTAATCTCAGAAAAATTCACTTGAGAGCAAAACACTTGCACACTCTTTCCCCAAAATATCACCAAAAGATTAGACTCACAAAACCAAATCCAAAAGACTATTATGGTTTAAGTTTTGCTTAGGTACTTAATTCCCAGCAAAAGCTGTACCCACAAGCCAAGCCCAGAATATCTCCTACTCCCCCTGGACAAAACTCATTCTCCTAAAGTCAGGATATAAATCATTCATAAGGAAAGACGTGTACAGGTACACCAAGCTCCATCATGCCTCAGTGACTTGATTTTACCAACCAAAACTCCCCTTGAGAAACTCTAGTAAACCCTAAAAAATGATCATCCTAATATTAAATATGAATTTTGTGTTCTCAGTACCCTTCTGATCTCTCAACCTCACTTTTATGATTTTTGAATTGTCTCTAGAATTTCTGATTGGTTATCTATTTTTTATTAAAGGTAATAAGTGATTTCCCTTGATTGTCTGTAAGCTCAAAGTTCCTCACAGGTTAATTAGAAAATTAAGCCACCTGTGATGAAATCATTTATCTTGTGTAGAACCTGTCAAAATCAATAGTTACCATATAAATGTATAGAATAACCTCAGAATTTTAATTAAACAATTTGTTAAAGTTAATGTATCACTTATCCAATTATCTTTATTCAAACATGTATGTTGAAAATTGTATCTGTGTGCCCACAAAATGGGTATAAGAATAAAGGCCAAACCTGGGCATTATGAAGCAGCCACTTCATGCAGTGCATGACCCAAGCAGAAATATATACACAGAGTTGCCTTTCTTCTCTCACTTTGCCTATCCAATCCACCTAACCAGGAGCTCTGGAGCCATAAGTGGGGCTGGATCCTGCCCATGGCATCTCAGGAAATTTGCAAAGATTTATTTACATTGCAAATGTTTGCACTTGTCTATGAATATTAGCTACAAGACTTTTGCCTTCCTTCTTTCCCTCCACCCATTGCATGGATGGTGGGGACAGAGAAAATAATTTACTAAAGACAATTTAGGTTAATTATTACAAATGAGCTAATTAAAAATTAGTTGAGGGAGAAAGAGATATGATGGGAGTAACCAATTCCATCAGATCTTATACTATTTCTTCCTAAAAATTCTTACTCAAATTTTTAAAAGAACCAAAAATAAAGCAAACAGCTACATATGCTTATGTATTATTTTATACTGGTCAAAAATTGTTGATGATATGTCACACTTTATTTCCAAAGCATTTTCTTAACAGTCAGAATCCTCTTTAGATTCAGCTCTGGTGAAAATATAAAGAAATTTTCCCTGAATCCCTTAGCTGAAAATTTTATTTTCTTATTCAAAATTCCATAGAGTACTTTGCCTGAATCTTTCCTTTGCCAACCACAAAACTAATCTGTATTTGGCTATGTTCACTCATGTAACAGCACAATGTAGGCTCCTCCAGGGAAGGGATTATATTTTGCTTTACATGTGTTTCTATAGTGCTTACCACAATGCCTTTCAAAAAAGAAGTGCCTAATAAATTTTTAAATAGTTTCTGTTGAAGTTTTCTGATTTAACAATATCATAGTTTTCCCATCTCCCAGTTGTTCCCAAAGAAATATCCCATAATAAAAAATATTATTTTTAACACATAAAAAGGGGGAAATCAGCACAGCTAATCAATGCATTGAAAAAAGTCTGAAAATCTGTTAAAATTGCAACCACTGTAGATTTTCCATCTGTAGTAAATGTTGGGTTACACCTTTTCATTTTTTTCCCTTTTGATCATATTTACTCTATTTTTTGTAATTGTAATTATTTACTCATTTTAACATTTTTAGACATTTAAATTCTAAATTATCTCCCCTTCTATATCCTGATTTTCCCCCACCCATTGAGAAGGCAAGTAACAAGAAATGAATAAAGTATGTCGAGTAATAGATAGCATAGTTCCATATTACTCATTTTGAAAAAGAAAAAAAGTAAAAAGATCAAGTGAAAAAAATATACCTAAATTTGCACACAAATTTAGTTTTTTCCCTGGAAGTGGATAGTATTTTTTCAGCTTGAGTCCTTTGTAATTTTCTTAGATCATCTTATTGGTCAGGATAGCAAAGGTTTTCATAATTGATCATGTTTTGATACTTTATTTTCCCAATTGCATGTAATAACAATTTTCATCATTTTCAAATTATGATACAATTATCTTCTTGCCTTCCTCTCTTCCCCCAACTCAGAGTTGGTAAGCATTTTGATCAGGGATATACTTGAATCATGCAAATCTTATTTTCATATTGGCCATTGCTGTAAGAGAATGCTCAGAAAACCAAAACACACAATTAAAATGCAAATAAACTAAAGTTAAAAATAGTACATTTTGTTCTGCATTCTGAGTCCAAAAGCTCTTTATATATAATTCTTTATCATAAATCTTTCTGAATTGTACCATATCAGCTTATTGCTGAGAGTAGCTCTCTTTTACAGTTAAAGATTGTAAAATATTGCTCTTACTGTGTAAAATATACTCCTGGTTCTCCTTATGTCACTCTTTACCTGTTCATAAATGTCTTCCCAGATTTTTCTTAAATTATCTTGCTCAATATTTGTTATAACACAATAGTATCCCATCAACACATATATCACACTTTGTTTGGCCATTTCCCAATTGATGAGCATCCTCTCAATTTCCAAATATTTGCCACAAAAAAAAGTTTCTATAAATATTATTTTGAACAAGTAGTTCCCTTGACCTTTTTTTAAATATCTTTGAGAAACACCTAATAGAGGTATTACAAAATCAAAGGACATGCACATTTTTTCCATTTAAACATTATTTTATTTAGTCAATTTCAAACATTATTCATTGAATACACCGAACATTTTCTTTTCCTCCCTCCCCTTCTGCCACCCCTTCCATAGCTGATGCGCGATTCCACTGGGTATCACATGTCCAAACCCTTGATCCGAACCCTTTTCCATGTTGTTTGTATTTGCGCTAGGAAGTTCATTTAGAGTCTATATCCCCAACCATATCCCCTAGGCCCCTATAGTCAAGCAGTTGCCTTTCTTTGGTGTTTTTGTTCCCACCTTTTGTCCTCTGCTTGTTGATAGTGTTTTTTCTCATAAATCCCTGCAGGTTGTTCATGGACATTGCCTTGACACTAATAGGGAAGTCCATTACGTTCAATTGTACCACAGTGTATCAATCTCTGTGTACAATATTCTCCTGGTTCTGCTCCTTTCACTCTGCATCACTTCCTGGAGCTTGTTCCAGTCCCCATGGAATTCCTTAACTATTGTTCTTTTGAGCACAATAGTATTCCATCACCAACAGATACCACAATTTGTTCAGCCATTCCCCAATTGAAGGGCATCCCCACATTTACCAATTTTTTGCCACCATAAAGAGTGCAGCTATGAATATTCTTGTACATGTCTTTTTCCTTATTATCTCTTTGGTGTACAAACCCAGAAGTGCTAAGGCTGGGTCAAAATGTAGGCAGTTTTTATAGCCCTTTGGCATTAGTTCCAAATTGCCCTCCAGAATGGTTGGATCAGTTCACAACTCCACCATCAATGAATTAATGTCCCCACTTTGCCACATCCCCTCCAGCATGCATTACTTTCCTTTGTTGTCATGTTAGCCAATCTGCTAGGTGTGAGGTGGTACCTCAGAGCTGTTTTGATTTGCATCTCTCTGATTATCAGAGATTTAGAGCACTCTTTCTTGTGCTTATTAATAGTTTTGATTTCTTAAACTGAAAACTGCCTATTCATGTCCCTTTCCCATTTATCAATTGGAGAATGGCTTGATATTTTGTACAATTGATTTAGCTCTTTATAAATGTGAGTAATTAAACTGTTGTCAGAGGTTTTATTATGAAGATTGTTTTCCAATTTATTGCTTCCCTTCTGATTTTAGTTACATTGGTTTTGTTTGTACAGAAAAATTTTAATGTGATGTAGTCAAAATAATTTATTTTACATTTTGTGACTGTTTCTAAGTCATGCTTGGTTTTAAAATCATTCCCTTCTCAAAGGTCTGACATGTATCCTATTCTGTGTTCACATAATTTTCTTATTGTTTCCTTCAGTATGTTCAAGTTGTTCACCCATTCTGAGTTTATCTTGGTGTAGGGTGTGAGGTGTTGATCCAAACCTAATCTCTCCTACATTGTCTCCCAATTTTCCCAGCAGTTTTTGTCAAATAGTGGATTTTTGTCCCAAAAGCTTGGGTCTTTGGGTTTGTCATGGACTGTCTTGATGAGGTCCCTTACCCTAAGTCTATTCCACTGATCCTCCTTTCTGTCTCTTAGCCAGTACCAAATTGTTTTGATGACCACTGCTTTATAATACAGTTTGAGATCTTGGACTGCAAAGCCACCTTCCTTTATATTTTTTTTTTCATTATTTCCCTGTATATCCTTGTTCTTTTGTTCTTCCAAATGTACTTTGTTATGGTTTTTTCTAGTTCAGTAAAAATGTTTTTTGGAAGTTCAATGGGAATGGCACTAAATAGATAGAAAAATATGGGTAGGATGGTCATTTTTATTATATTAGCTCATCCTACCCATGAGCAGTTGATGTTTTTCCAGTTGCTCAAATCTAATTTTAGTTATGTGGAAAGTGTTTTGTAGTTGTGTTCATATAATTCCTGTGTTTGTCTTGGCAGATAGATTCCTAAGTATTTAATATTGTTTAAGGTGATTTTGAATGGAATTTCTCTTTCTAACTCCTGCTGCTGAGATGTATTGGGGATATATAGAAATGCTGATGACTTATGTGGGTTTATTTTGTATCCTGCTACTTTACTAAAGTTATTGATTATTTCCACTAGCTTTTTACTTGATTCTCTAGGATTCATTAAGTAGACCATCATGCCATTGGCAAAAAGTGAGTTGGTCTCCTCGTTGCCAATTTACCTCAATTTCTTTTTCTTCTCTTATTGCTACTGTGTAAAGATTAAAATTTAGGGGAGACTGAGGCAAGATAGAAATTAGTTTCTCTCTGCAAGGAGTATTATATTTTTATGAGGCTTATTAAAGGTTAAGGATTAAAGAAAATACAGAATAAGAAAGCACATCACAAGGCCAGAGAGGACTAGACAAGATAACCTAAAATCATGAAAGAGACGCGTCTGCTCCAAAATGGAAGTCGAAAAGAGCCCGAGCCTATTCACAACCAGGTTTAAATTCCTCATCTTGCTCTCGACTCAGGTGAGAATTCAGTGAGATTAGAGGGCATTCTGGGGAAATGGAGCAAGGATTTCTGGGGATTGAAGTCCTGGATTTGAGTCAATTTTTACAACTGCTAGTGTTTCTAGTATAATATTGAATAATAAAGTTTATAAGGGCCATCCTTGTTTCACTCTGATTTTATTGGGAATGAATCTAGTTTATCCCTACAGATGATGTTGGCTGATGGTTTTAGATAGATACTATTTATTATTTTTAGGAAAGGCACTCCTATTCCTTTACTTTCTAGTGTTTTCAATAGGAATGGGTGTTGTATTTTGTCAAAGGTTTTTTCTGTGTCAATTGAGATAATCGTGTGATTTTTGTTGGTTTGCTTGTTGATATGGTCAATTATATGGATGTTTTTCATGATATTGAACCATCCTTGCATTCCTGGTATAAATCCCACATGATCAAAGTGAATAATCGTCCTTATCATTTGCTGGAGTCTTTTTTCTAGTATCCTGTTTAAGATTTTTGCATCTATGTTCATTAGGGATATTGGTCTGTAGTTTTCTTTCTCCATTTTTGACCTGCAAGGCTTTGGGATCAGTACCATGTTTGTGTCATAAAATGAATTTGGTAGAACTCCATCTTTGCTTATTATGTCAAATAGTTTGTATAGTATTGGGATTAACTGTTCTTTGAATGTTCGATAGAATTCACTTATGAATCCATCAGTCCCTGGGGATTTTTTCTTTGGGACTTCTTTGATGGCCTTTTGGATTTCTTTTTTCTGATGTGGGATTATATAAGAATTCTATTTCTTCTTCTCTTAATCTAGGCAGTTTATATTTTTGTAAATATTCATCCATATCACCTAGATTGCCATATTTATTGGCATATAATTGGGCAAAATAGTTTTTAATGATAGCCTTAATTTCCTCTTCATTGGAGGTATGTTCTCCCTTTTTATTCCTAATACTGTTAATTTGATTTTCTTCTTTCCTCCATTTTATTTGATTGACCAGTGTTTTGTCTATTTTATTTGTATTTTCAAATTACCAGCTTCTAATCTCATTTATTAGTTCAATAGTTCTATCCTTTTCATTTTATTAAATTCTCCCTTATTTTTTAGGATCTCTAATTTGGTTTTCTTCTGGGGGGTTTTAATTTGTTTGCTTTCAAGCTTTTTGATTTTCATGTCCAATTCATTGATCTCTGCCCTTCCTAATTTATTAATATATGAACTCAAGGACATGCATTTTCCCCCTGAGTACTGCTTTGTCTGCATCCCATAGAGTTTGAAAGGATGTCTCATCATTGTCATTTTCTTCAATGAAGTTATAAATTGTTTCTATGATTTGTTCTCTGACTAGTCGATTTTGGAGAATCATATTATTTAATTTCCAATTAATTTTTGATTTAGCTTTCAATGTACCATTCCTGATCATTATTTTTATTGCCTTATTATCTGTAAAGTTTGCATTTATTATTTCTGCTGTTCTGCAGTTGTATGCCATGTTTTTATGACTTAGTATATGGTCAATCTTTGAGAATGTGCCATGTGCTGCTGAAAAGAAGGTGTATTCCTTTTTCACCCTGTTTATTTTTCTCCATATATCTACTAACTCTAATTTTTCTAAGATTTCATTTACCTCTTTTACCTCTTATTTATTTTTTTATTTGATTTATCTAAATTCGATAGTGGTAGATTCAGGTCTCCCACTAGTATAGTTTTACTATCTGTTTCCTCATTCAATTCTACTAGTATCTCCATTAGAAATTTGGGTGCTATACCATTTGGTGCATACATGTTGATTAGTGATATTTCCTCATTATCTTTACTCCCTTTTATCAGGATGTATGTTACCTTCCCTATCTTTCCATTTTTTTTTGGGGGGGGGGGGGTTACTTTTGTTTGAGTTTTGTCCAGTATTTCATCTGTAGCCTGGGTTTTTCCTCTGTAAAAGGTCTCAAGGTCACTGCTTTCTTTTCAGATTTTCTGTAGGGATTTTGAGCCTCCTGTGCATGATTAGCCATTTTTTCTGGATATTTTCCCCTTCCCTCTTTAGTCAGAAATCTGAGTCAGCTGGGCAGCTTCTCTGTGTATGGAGTTAGGGATCAAGGATTTTGCCTTGGTCAGGCTTTCAATTCTCAGCAGTCCTTCACAGCTCTTCTCAGTGCCTATCTCCCAGAGGCCCTCAGGTTCTGTGCTTTCCTGCCTGCTTGGGTTTCTGTTCCAGCAGCTTTCAAGGGTGAGTCCCCGGGTGTCCTAGTCAGCTTCCAAGGACCCAGAAGTATCCTCTGTTCGCTCCAGGAGCTCTCCTTGCTCACTCCCTGGCTCCGGCATACACACTGCGTTTGGGTAACTAAGGTTTGCGCTCTCTTGCACACTGGGATTTTCTGCCTAGCTGCCTTCAGGGATGGGTCCCCTGTTGTCCTAGTCAGCTCCCAAGGACCCAGAGGTACCCCTTACTCACTTCAGAGGAGCCCCCCTTGCTCGTTTGACTTGGCATGTGCTAGCTTTGGCTCTGGCTCTGTAGGTGGTGGTGGGGGAGGGTGGATTGGCTCACATTTGGGTGGAAGCCCTTTCACCCTCTTATAGACTGGAAAATCCCTAATCCCATGTACCTTCAATGCTGTGCTCCACTTTACAGATCCTCTGAAAATGATTCTTAAGGACTTTTGGGGTAGTCCTTTTCAGTGTGTTGGGGAGAGTAAATTAGTCATGTGTAGCTTGTCACCATGCTTACTCAGAAGTCCCTTAATATCGGACATGCACATTTTTAATAGAATTTGGACATAGTTCCCAATTGTCCTCCAGAATGGTTGGATCAGTTCAGAATTCCATCAACAGTGCATTTTTCTCCAACCCCTTCAACATTAATCACTTTCCTTTTTTGTCAATTTGGCCATTCTGATAAGTGTGAGGTAGTACCTCAGAGTTGTTTAAATTTGTTCATTTCTAATGAAAATGATTTATGTTTTCCATGTATTATTAATCCTTTGATTTCTTCTTCTAAAAACTGCTCATTCATATCCTTTCACCATTGAATTACTAGTATTCTTATAAATTTGACTTAGTTCTCTATATATTTGAAAATGAAGCATTGCATTTGATTATATAAAACTTTTTTGATTTAATACAATCAAAATTATTCATTTTATATCTCTTATGTTTTTTAACTGTTTGGTTATCAATTCTTCCCTTCCCCATAGATCTGACATGTTCTTCTAATTTTTCTTTAAGTATCACCTTGTATATCTGAATCATAAACTTGACCTTATCTTGATATAGGATGTGAGATATTGATCTATACTTAGTTTATGGAATAATGTTTTCTAGTGTTCCTGGCAGTTTCTGTCAAATAGTGAGTAATTATCCAAAAATCTAAGATCTTTAAATAATTACTATTTTATACCACTCTGTGAAATCTGGTACTGATAGGCTACCTTCCTTCACATTTTAAAAATTAATTCCCTTCACATTTTTGACCTTTTGTTTCTCCAGATGAATTTTTATTATTTTTTAAACTTCTATAACATGTTTTTAATAGTTGGACTGTTATGAAACCAAATAAGTAAATTAATTTAGATAGAATTGTAATTTTTATTGTATTAGTTCATTCTACCCATGAACAGTTAATATTTTCCTGATTGTTAAGATCTGACTTTATCTATATACCACTTGGTGCATATATTTTTTAGTATTGTCATATCTTATAATTTTATCAATATTTAATTTTCTTATTGTCCCTTTTAATTAGATCTATGTTTCCTTTACAGTTTCTGAGTAAATAATTATTACTGCTGATTTTTTTACTTCTCCTAAAACATAATAAATTCTCACCCAGTCCATTATTTTAGTTCTTTGAGTGTGTTTCAGCTTAAAATTTGTTTCTTGCAAACCACATATGGCAAGGTTCTTGTTTTTAATCCACTCTTCTATCTGCTTCCAATTTATGTGTGAATTCATCCCATTCCCATTCACAATTATGATTACTGCACATTTTCCTACACTTTGTTTTTCTCTTTTCATGTTTTCTCTTTCCTTCTACTCTGTCTCTCCTCACAAGAGTTTAGCTTTTAATTAACATCATCCTTTATTGAAGAAGCTGCAAGGCATGTGAAATCCTGATTTTGATTTTATGATATTTGAACTATTTCTTTCTGGCTTTTTGCAGACAGGAAATTTTAGTATTTGGATATAATATTCATGGGAGTTTTAATTCAGGGATTTATTTACAGGGATGATTGGTGGATTCTTTTAATTTCTATTTTGTTCTCTTGTTCAAAAATAATACAACAGATTTATTTGATAATTTTTTTGTAACATAATGTCTTTTCCCCTTTTTTTAGAAACAAATTTGAGGAATCTCAATAATTCTTAAATTTTCTCTCCTGGATCTATTTTCTAGGTTAATTATTTTTCCAGAGGGATATTTCATATTTTGTACTATTTTTTATTTTTTTTAATTTTGTTCTCTTGTTTCTTGATGTCTCATTAACTCCTTAGCTTCTACTTTACCAGTTCTAATCTTTCAATGTATTAATTTCTTTCTTGACTTTTTGAATCTTGTGAAGACAGGATTAATTTCCCCTTGTCTATTTTTAGCTAATCAAATCAAGAACTTAAAGGACCCCTACTTACCTTTAAGTATGAGAGTTCACATATCACTTACTAAAGTATGTTTACTCCTCCAAAGGCTACTTCCCTGGCTCTTGGACAGTGCTAAGCAAATGGAAAGATTGACATTGACTTTGTGAAGGAGGAATGACAGGAAATTATAGGAAGTAACATGGAAAAAAAAAGAAGCATATAAAGAAGAGGCCAGCATGGTCTAGATGGATTCCTTTCCTTGCTTCTAGAGAGATTTGTTCTGGAGATTCATTCTGTGATTTTTCAATTCTCTCCATCTTGCTTGGTCTAGCACCCAGGAATGTGCACATCCACATTACAAGGGCATGTGCTAGCAAATGACAAATCAGAAATAGCAGACAGATCCTTGGGTTGTCCTAAGTCAAGCTAAGCTATCATTGGTACAGATGAGACACAGGAAAGTGGCATAAAAGTGTCTATATAAGGCACATTACTTCCTCTCTCTCTATCTCTTTCCCCAGAGAGGTGACTCTGGCTGGCAGCATGCTAAGTGTTCCAACATCTTGGTGTGGTGGTAGCTATTTGTCTGGGTTTGGCAGTGAGTTTGCCCATGAGCTGATTCAGGCTTAGACACTTTGGCTGAGCCCTTTTGGAGTTCGGGCTGATTCCTTCCTCCTTACTTTCTAGAGCCTCTGGTCTCCCTTCTGGCACTAACCAGGTGGGAGAAATCCTACTCTCTTTCCTTCTTCCTTCTTCTTAATCTCTTTCTACTATATCAATTTAATCATCATAAATTTCCAGCTGTCTTGGGTATTTCATTATTTGGGATTTTCCCTGGTGACCAATTAAATTTAGATTTTAAGTCACAATGCTAAAATTATCTTTACAATTCTCATTCACTTTCAGGTTTATGATTACTGTGTATTTCCCTCCATCTTGTTTTTCAATTTCCTTCCTTAAAAGTGTTCTAAATCTCTTATAATCAGAGAGATGCAAATCAAAACAACTCTGAGGTACTACCTCACACCAAGCAGACTGGCCAGCATGATAGCAAAGGAAAGTAATGAATGCTGGAGGGGATGTGGAAAAGTAGGGACATTAATTCATTGCTGGTGGAGTTGTGAACTGCTCCAACCATTCTGGAGGGCAATTTGGAACTATGCCCAAAGGGCGACAAAAGAATGTCTACCCTTTGATCCAGCCATAGCACTGCTGGGTCTGTACCCCAAAGAGATAATGGAAAAAAATACTCGTACAAAAATATTTATAGCTGCGCTCTTTGTGATGGCCAAAAACTGGAAAACGAAGGGATGCCCTTCAATTGGAGAATGGCTGAGCAAATTGTGGTATATGTTGGTGATGTAATACTATTGTGCTAAAAGGAATAATAAAGTGGAGGAATTCCATGGAGACTGGAGCAACCTCCAGGAAGTGATGCAGAGTGAAAGGAGCAGAACCAGGAGAACATTGTACACAGAGACTAATACACTGTGGTATAATCGAATGTAATGGACTTCTCCATTGGTGGTGGTGTAATGTCCCAGAACAATCTGCAGGTATCTCGGAGAAAAAACAGTATTCATAAGCAAAGGCTAAACTATGGGAGTGGAAACACCAAGGAAAAGCAACTGCCTGACTACAGCAGTTGAGGGGACATGACAGAGAAGAGACTCTAAACGAAACTCTAATGCAAATATTGACAACATAGAAATGGGTTCGAATCAAGAACACATGTGACACCCAGTGGAATCATGCGTCGGCTATGGGGGGTGGGAGGGAGGAAAAGAAAATGATCTTTGTCTTTAATGAATAATGCTTGGAAATGATCAAATAAAATATTATTTTAAAACAAGTCTGTTTTGGTTCTGACAAGTACATCATTTAATCTGCCTTCCTTTTAGTCCCCTTCTTTCTTTTTTCTTTCTTTTTCCATTCCCCTGCTGAATAAAATAGATTTCTATACTTAACTGTATGTGTATATACATTCTTCCCTCACTGAAATATTTCTGATGAGAGTGGAGGTTAAGCACTGGCCAATAATTCAATTTCTCCAGTTTTCCCATCCACTGTAAAATCTTTTTCTTACACACCTGTTTTTTGTTGGATAATTTTCCCAGACATTTTTTTCTACCTTCTCTCAGGGCATACTTCCTTCTCACTCCTTTAGTTTTTAAGATAATCCTAATATAACTGACACATATCCATGCCCTCTACATATGTAAACTCATTCTTAATGCTCTAAAAATTATAAAATTCTTAGGAATTATATATATGCTTATATATATACATATATTATCTTCCCATGTATAATTTTATATAGTTTAACACTATTAAATACCTCATGATCTCATTTTCATATTTATATTTATATACTTCTCTTAAGTCTTGCATTTTAATAACAGATTCTTTATTTTAGTATGGTCTTTACATTAGTTTGCTTTAAAATACTGTGTTAATTCCATTTTTAAAAAATAATTTTCATTGATTTCATCTTTAATTAATATATACATTGAGAAATTAAAAAATTCCTACAATTACTGATTTTTCTATATTCCATAGGATTTGGTATGTTGTTTCCTTATTATCATTCTCTTAACAAAATTATTTATTGTTTCTATAATTTGTTCTTTAATTCATTCATTCTGAAATATTAGGCTATTTAGTCTTCAATTAGTTTTTACTTTATTTTTCCAGAAATATTTATTACTTTTATTGAATTGTGGTATGAAAAGAATGTATTTAACATTTCTCCTTTTTTACATTTTACATTTAACCATAATGACTTTATACCCTAATATATGTTCACTTTTTGTAAAGGTACCATATACCAATAAGAAGAAGGTATATTTTTTGGCTTCCATTTATTTCTCCCCAGAGATTTTGCATATCTATATTTCTATTAATCTCCTTGACCTCTTTATCACTTATTTTTGTTTAGATTTACCTAGTTAAGAGAGGAAAATATTGAAGCCCCCAATGATTATTGTATTGTTATCTACTAGCTTCTCTAAATCAATTACCTTTTTTTTAATCCAAATGCTCCAACATTTAGTAATTTAGATTCAATATTGATAATTATTCATCATATATGGTATTTTTATATAATTTCAGTTCATCTGTTGTAACTTTAACTTTGTCAGACTACTTTCTTTGTATAATTTGAGTCATAGAATATTCTGCATCAGTACTTTATTTTTATTTTCTGTTTGTTTTATTTTCAAGTGGGTTTCTTGTAACTAACATATTTTTAGTTTGGGGGTTTTGATCCATTCTGCTATCTTTTTCATTTTATGGTTGAATTTATCCCATTTACATTCAAAGGTCATTACTACTTGTTGTATGTTTCCATGCATTCTTTTTTCCCATAGTTTGTCTTTCTCTTCCTCTCTTTTTGCCATATTCTTCTAAGGTGTCCAATGTCGTCTTTTTACTTTTTCTGCAATTTGTGTCCTTTCTTAGGTTCTTTCCTTTATCCTTTTCCTGTATCCTTCTAGTTATAAATTATCCCACTCTTCTTAAAGTCCCTCCTTTTTTACTTCCTCCTTACCTTCTTATTACATAAACCTTTCAAAAAATCCCTTCCTTATCCTCAATTCTGGCATTATATTTAATAGGACTTTGATATTAAAACTGCTTCTCTTAATTTGTTCTGAGAGATTTTCTCTTATGCCCTCATCATCCATGGACTATTTCTTGATATGTACTGCTTCCCAGGTGTTCTTCCCTTTTCTTACCCACTTGCCCTCTTTTTTTTCTTGTTATCTCCTCCTGTCTTTTAGTTCCTTTATCCCTTAAGGTGATTCTGAGTTTCTTTTTTTATTTATCATATTTTTTTTTCCTTTCTTTAGATTTGTATGTTAAGAAGACTTTACTCATCTAGTAGTATCTGGTGATCCCTCTTTCACCCAGATTTCATGAGAATATGGTTCTATTTCTTAGTATCAGCTCTCAATGCGTAGCTCTACTTCTCTATTACACCCCTTCTACTCTTGCTACTCTTATATAAGATAATTGCTCCATTTTATCTCTTTCTGATCTACTTTATTATTATTATTTTTAGCACTCCTCAAATCTTCTATCTATATTATGCTCTTTCAACTTTCCAGGCAATAATATAATTCTTAAGGGTCATGAATGACATTTTCCCTTAAATGAAGTAAATAATTTGACCTTTTGGTCCCTTATTGATCTTCCAAGTTTACCATCTTAAGACTCTTTTATATCATATTTTCTACCAAGTTCTTGATTTTTCCTCAAGAATAGTAGAAACTCCTTAAATTAGTTAAATGACCTTTTTTTTCCCTTGGGCAATTATGCTCAGTTTTGTTGGGTATATTATTTTGGGTTTTAAAATCAGTTCTTTTGCTTTTTGAATTATGCTTTTGTTTATATAATCGCTATCACCACATTATAATAATTCTTTTTATCTCCTTTTGGTAAAACAAATGTGATTTTGGCTTCTCTGTAATCTTGCCAGTAGAGTGTAAATTTTTGTAAGTTCTTCCTACCTAACAAAGGTTCTGACAACCTGCCTTAGACTATGTTTGTCAGAAGAGTGTATGTATTTCTTTTGTCTAATGACTAGCTAGGTAAATGAAAAGGCTTGTTAGGTTAAGGTTGGATGCTCAGATAAAAATTTATTCTGAACATGACAATTCCTGAAGAGATAACAGTAAATGCATATTCTAATGAGTTTTAGAGAAGGAAAAATTATGCAACCACAAATAATTCAAATTTTTTCTGAAACAAATTAATATTATCAAGCCCAACAAATCAAATATATTATTTCCTAACCAGTGCTTTTTGCAACTTGTGTTACATAAAAGTCTGGAATTAGTGTATTATGTTTAGTCTAAATTCCTTGACAAGAAAAATGGGAAAACTGTTGATTAAAACAAATGATGAATTTTCCACAAATAAAAAGAAACAAAAAAAATAATTATCTTTTAAAAATATATTAACTTATTCAAAAGTATTAACTGCTAGTACATGAATATAGTTCCATCCATAAGATAAGATAAAAAAGAATTGCATGAGAAAAATAAAATTCTTATAAATTAAAATTAGAATAAATGAAATACTTAGAGCTATCAGTCAGCATTCCTTCCAAATTTTCCTTCAGTTTCACTGAGATGTATACAGTTAAGTTTCTTCTTATCTTACTCAGTATTCAGCAAAGGATTCACTACAATAGTGATTCTTCCCACCCAATCTGAATTGAATTATTGAGCTTTCATTTTTGAGGACCAATGATATCATGAAATTGGGGTGAGGGAAAGCTGTATTCTTATGTGACTGCTCAGGTCAATATGATGTTGGAAGTCATTTGGCCATTTATTCTGAACAAAAAGTAGCTGGCACTGTATCTGCCTAGCCAGCAAAAGGAAAAAAAAAATGAAGGATGAAAATGGGTCTTGAGGGAGGGCATTAAGGTAGGCCTGACAGGGTATTTGAAGCAAAAAAGAAAAAAGAAAATAGAAGGGAACAGGGTGTCAGTCCTAATGGAAAATGGGACCTCATCTCTATCTTGATGGAGATTACTTAATGTGGTGACCTGGGATTGGCATGTTCTTATGTTCCTCATTCCCCAACAAAAGGGCATTTATGTCTCCTTGGGTTCCTCTTCCTCAGAATTTTGCATAGTCAAAAGGGAAATGCCCAAGTAGAAAGGAATATTGTGAAAGATGAGAAAATAATGAAGACTTTAAGAAAAAAAATTCAAGCAGCAAAATATATAAGAAATGAATTAAAACCTATGCTACAAGGAAAAACCAAAGATCAAAAGGAAGAATTAATAGTATCTCCCCAAAATATCAAAATACTTCACAAAACTGAAACACTGCAAAGATAAATAAATTAATATCTAAAGAAGGGAGAATCCTTTGGACACTACACACACTATAAAACAGAGAAAGGAATTATAGAATAGTTCAAAAGAGAAGTCAGACTCTTTAAAAGAAGATTCAGGAATGAATAAAGGCATTGGGAGGTGGCTCATGCCAATGTTTTCTGATCCTGGGCAGGTTAAGACTTATGAACTTCTTGAGCTAAGGAACTCTAATTTGAAGTGGGTTATACTGATTTTGAATTAAACTAGCACTTGGCATTAATATGAATAGTCACTGAGAAGAAGAAAGGAGTAATAGTGGTAAGTGACAGACAGACACAAACAGATAAAAAGACACACAGACATTCAGAGAAAGAGCCTTCTTTACAGTTTACAAAAAATACAAGTTATTCTTGATATATATATATATGTATATATACATATATACATATATATATGTATATATATCACCTTTTTTTCCAGGTTGTTTGATTTCCTTGATGTGAATTTTCCATAGGGAAAATTCTGCCATTGATTCAGATTGCCATCTCCTTTGAAAATGGTTTTGGTTGTTAAAAGAACAGAAAGGTAATTCATTTAAAGATAAACAGATAGTATGTATCAGGCATAAGAAGCTAACAAACACACACCAAAAGATAGATGTCTGTACATTCTACATTGCTACCTTTCTTCACAATATTAATCATCACCATCATCATCAATCATTGCCTTAAGAATTGCTTTCCTGACCAAACTATTCTGCAAATACATCCCTGTGCCAACTCATTCTGAACTCTGACAAATTATCCTAATTCTTTAGGAAAGAACCTAGATATGGCCTCTACTAATCAGTGTGTTTTGGGGTGTAAAGGCAATCAGGGATCTAGAAAGGCTTATAATTTTATTAATGCTGTCATCCACTAATGCAGACTGACCCCAATTGTGTATATATTGATAATGTACATCAGAAACTCCACTTATCTCTAGGTTCAAGGAATGAGATCTTGACTGAAGAGAGGTGGGAAACAGGGAGGGAGTTTGATGGGAGATAGTGCTTAAATCAAAGATTAGACCACATGTATCAATAGCCTTCTGTAATGGGGAAGTGTCCTAGAGGGATGTAAAATGTTTTAACCCACCTAGGAACTCCACAAGACCAATTAAGCACCAAATCCTTTGGTTATGAAATAAAGTTTATTTTAACAAAAAGGGATAAGGGGAACTGGTAGGCATGACTGACACTCTTCAAGCTACCTCCACCTAGCTCCTAAGTCTCCTGCTTAAGGAGAGCCTTCTGTTCTTCTTTAGACCTTATCTACACCTCAATATGCTATCTAAAACCCTTTCCCAGGCTATCTGACTTAACCCTAATTTTCCCACCAGTAAATAATAAAGAAAGAAAGGGAAAAACCTCTGGGTTTGGCTGCTGTACTAAGTAACTCAAAGTTATAAATGGAAAGCTTTGAATTACCTTAGCAATAGGAATCCTGATAGACCACTGCCAGATGATGACTGGACTCAGGGAAACTAGTTTTTTCTAAGTAAACCCTCTACCTGGATACCAAAGTTTTTCTCCATGAAATTCCTGACTATCCAGGGAGTATCTCTGAGAGAAAAACTCCTCCTTCTGCTTAGAATTGTAGGCAGAGACAAAACCGACTCCCAGCTCAAATAAAATCCAAGAAGGAAGTGAAATTCAGTTATTTTTCAGTTTTAGACTCCCATGATTCCTTGCTACCCAGAATACTTTCCCAGGGCTTATCTTAAAATTCCCTTTCCACTAACCCTAGAAAACCAGGCTTATCCATAATTTATATTCCTACATTGCAATACTAGAGTAAAAGACTTCTATTTAACTTAGCAGACAAAAAGGATGACATTAAAATTTCTGAATTGAAGACTAATCCAGGGAAGAAGTCTATGTAGTTTTGGTTTTGATTTTTCAGATCCAGATGAAGTTTCCCTTTAATATCAGGAAGCCTTATTGAATAGTAGCCCTCAGAATCTTAGACTTACTGAGTTTTGGTAGTATTTTGGTAGTATTTTGAAGCTTAGACATTCCAGTCAACAGCTTATATCTTGCAATTTCTCTGCAAAAATGAGCTCATGACTTTAGATCTGAATATCTCTCCCTTGGCTAAAAAGCAAAAATCATGCATTCAATGTTGCTCAATGCGACATCTTAACATATGAAATTTTATGTGTTCCCAGGCAGTTTTAACATTTCAAAGCATTTGAAAGAAATGGAACATTTATTAGTGTAACCTTTATTCTGGGAATGATTTAAACTATTTCAAAAGTTACTAAATGAGGAAAGTGATCTTCCTCAGATGAGGTTTTTTTGCCCCCTTCCACAAAATGCTTTAGTAATCTTAATATATTGTACATCATATGAAATACCTACATATTTAATGTGTTGTTCGAAAGGTCACAGAGGTAGAATCTCACTTTGAAATGTCAGTTGAGTAAATTAATTTGTAATGTTGGAACATAACTTTTGGTAAGTCCATTTTGCTTTACTTTGTAATGTTCAACTCCCAAATGATACGTTACACTAGCTACTGGTGGCTTGGGTACAGCACTATTCTGTGAAAGGTTGGAGAGAAGGGAAAAGGAGAGAGATGTTCACATGACCATTGACTTCTCCCATCTCACTGAATCAGGCATCCAATAGAAATGCCATTTGCAATACTCTATCTAAGATTGACTCATATGGGAAAAATCTCATTAAATCTCAAAGTAGCCAAGATTTGGTTCAGGCACAAATCTCTTTCATGTTAAAGGCCACCTCGTTAAAGTAGCTTTAAGAAATCACTTGCAACTTTCAAGCAGCTTATCAATCTGTACTTAATAAGAAGGTTGATAAATTCTCTTTCTCCTTAACTGGCTAACAAAATTGCCAACATTTTGATGGATCATATAGCCAAAAGATTTCTAAAGGTCTAAATATCAAAACAAATCCACAATTTTAGTCTTCTTTTAGAAGCCTTTTTAAAGATATCTTTGTCTGGTGTCTTGATGTAATGCCCACACCTATATACCTATGAAGTCTAATCTTTGACTACTAATAGGCTACAGTGTACACCTTCAGTCTCCAGAATATCATAGGTGTTATGTGGACTAACAGGACTATCTCCCCACAGTTATTGGCTATGGTGATATGTTCAAAATTAAATTCAGCAAAATTATCAAACCCTGAATATCAGCTATTTGCACTATTCTACAAGGAGCTGTCAATTGTACAAAAAAATCAAGCTATTCACCAATTGATAAATGGTCAGGAGACATGAATTGGCAGTTTTCTGATAAAGAAATCAAAACTATTAATAAGCACATGAAAGAGTGTTCTAACTCTCTCATAATTAAAGAAATGCAAATCAAAACAACTCTGAGCTACCATCTCACACCTAGAAGATTGGCCAACATGACAGCAAAGGAAAGTAACGAAAGCTGGAGGGGATGTGGCAAAGTTGGGACACTAATGAATTGGTGGAGCTGTGAATTGATTCAAACATTCTGGAAGGCAATGTGGAATTATGCACCAAGTGCTTTCAAAGTCTGCCTGTCCTTTGTATCCAGCCACAGCATGGCTGGGTTTATATACTAAAGAGATAATAAGGGAAAATACTTTTACAAAAATGTTTATAATTGTGCTCTTTGTAGTGGCAAGAAATTGGAAAATGAGGGAGTGTCCATAGTTAAGGTAAATGTCTGAACAAATTGTGGTATCTGTTGGTTGATGGAATATTACTGTGCTGAAAGGAATGATGAACTGGAGGAATTCCATGCGAACTGGAAAGACCTCCAGGAATTGATGCAGAGTGAGAGGAGCACAACCAGGAGAACATTGTACACAGAGACTGATACACTGTGGCACAATAGAATGTAATGGACTTTTTTACCAGTAGCAATGTAATGACCTAGGACAATCCAGAGGAACTTGTGAGAAAGAACGCTATCCACATCCAGAGAAAGAACTGTGGAACCTGAAATGCATTAGGAAAATATAAGCTTGATCAAAAAATAAATTGTTCTACATAAGGTTTGTTGCCATTTATTTCCCAAAAAAAGCAACACCTCCTATAGAAGGAACTTCGTGATTTCTCCAGTTGTGATCACTCCCCTACCAAACAGAAAAAAAAAATTATCTTTATTTTATGTATATAGTTATGTATAATGTATCTTTAGAACCTGGTAGAGTGTCTAGTAGATAGGAGGTATTAAATAATTGCCTTGTCTAATTAATCACCTTGACTTTACTTACAGAAAACATAGCTTGTTTCAAAACTATTATGTTTCTGTAATTTCAAACATTATTTCTCCAGCTCAAAATTTCTGACTCTCACAAACTCTTTTTGGGGAATCTGAGTTTTGGGTCGAAATTCTTTGGTTGAATATATTAGGCTCAATTATCCAGAATAATAAAATATAAATTAAAAAACAGAATAATTTACCTGTTTAATCTTGTCATTTTCAAAATTGGGCAAGTATTTAAAGCATTTTGCTTCTTGACTAACTGCATAATTTTATCTAAGGATAATTGGTTAGAACATCCCTCATCCACACAACATATATTTATGAAATAGATAGTAGGAAAATCTTGGAAGAAACATTTGATCCAAAACTATTTATAAATCACAAAATTGCATTAAACTACTGCATGAAAAATCACATATGTGATTTAGTAGCAGAATTATAATTCAAAACCAGGTTTTAACATTTTAATTCTATATCACTTTTTATCTTATAACAGGGCCACCTTAGAGAACAAGAGGTAGTAGAGCCTTTAATTAGAGGATTTTATACAATATTTTCTTTTGCTTTTTTAATATGAGTTTATACTGGGAAGTTTCTTGAGATTGTTCTGTTTTGTATTTCATTGATAAATAATTCCAAAAGGGGAATGTTTGATGCAGATATATTCATAATTGTTTTTCCTTTTTTCCAAATTATACTGGTTTCTTCAGAAAGAAGTCAAAAGATGTTATTTTAGCTGCAATGATTAACATGCTTTTATTTTAGCAATATTCATTTTAAAATAATATGTAAGTATGCATATATATACATATATGTGTATCTATTATATACATATGTTCAGAAAATCCTTTTGGTTCCTTAATATGTACTCTTTAGCCTGTACAGCCATCTAGTATTTAGTTGGAATATCCTTTTTATATTTGTATATGTGCCTCCATCATTAACATATCAGTGATATACATTTATTAACCTCTTTATAAGTGCAAAGTCATTTCCTAAAAAATGTGAATTACTTGATGATTCCTATTATTCCTTTTGGTCTTCGTATTCCCTGAACTTAGCATGGTGTTTCATTTATACATGCTTAATAACTGCTAATTAAAAATTTTTTCTATGTCCCAAATTTATAGTTAACCAAAAACAATGGCCCAGCTTGACTGCAAAATAGGCTATTTGGTGCTTTATAGCTTATACACATTAAGTTATATAATGGAAATATAAAATCTCATATCTGAGTTATGAAAAAAAAATTCACAATTCTCTAGTTTAGGGGTTAAGAGAAAACAGCAAAGAAGAGAAAATTTCCAGTTTAAATATTAAACATGGAAGCCCTCCTCTTAAAGAATTCTAAGCAGAGCTAAACCTAAGATGGACTATGAACTGCTTCCAGGAAGAAGTTGGGGTCAGTTTTGAAGGAAAAAGGCAAAGTGATAATATGGTGGAAAAAGCTAAATAACACAAGATGAAGAGAACTTAAAATGTGACACTATATGATATGGGGTTTGAGTAATGCTGGCTTATGAAAGAAATATGCTCCTTTCTCTAAGATATTCGTACCTTGCTACAAAGGTAGGACTGCATTTAATTATGGTTCAAGCTTAAGTGAATGAAATTACCCATTTGCAAATAAACTGATCAGCATCAAAACATGTGTAAGATATATATGCATTATATATACACATATGTATATATATATATACTCTAGAGTTAGTCATGTCAATTTGCATTTGATCAAGTGAAATGAAATGAACAAAAACACTAGAAAAAACTTATCTATGATCATAGTAATTGCTATTTTAAGAGAATTATTCTCATAATCAGAGAAATGCTTTTTTAAAAGAAATTTATCATGGTTGAAATAACATTTTTCAAAATTTACAATCATTTCACAAAAGTTAGATATTTCTGATTCTTCAGGGGAGATGTCAATGAAAATTAATGAAATGCTAATGTCAATGAAAATGCTTAAGTTCATTGAATTCGTATCACGTGAATGTCAGTTGGAGTATAAACCTTTAGGGAAAGAAAATTTAGGGGAACATGATATATCTCCAATCACTTATAGCAACATCTGGTAGAAAAGTGATTAGTTCTGTTCTGCTTGGCCCCAAAAGGCAGAATGTATACAAGCTACATATATATGTATGTGTGTACATGTATATATATACATATATATACACACATATATTCAGTTCCTAATAAGGCAAATAGTGCAATCGACATCCATAGTAGTATAAAGTTCCCACACCAATGAATTTTTGGATCCTTGAAATATTAAAGTATTCAAATAATTATGTCTCTGAGGTGCATTTGTTCCATGACAAAGAGAAGAGATCATGACAAGAACAGCTATTTCTTGCTTTTCCCCAAAAGAAGAATTAGACTTCATATTTTTCATCATTGTTTAGTGGCAGTTATTGTATTATATTTTTCTAGGTGATATAAGAAGAATCATTAGTCAATTTTCACCTTGACCAAAGCCAAGGTCTGCCATACCTTAAAAAATGGCTTTTAGCAAAAAAATATATTGTTATAGAATTTGCTAGGAATTTAGTCTAGTCTTTGATATCTATGTATACCCTAAGGTTTCCTACACTTACTTCAAATCATGAGAAAGATACCAATTTAATATGGCATATCCTATGATCTCCAAGAAACAGTATGGCCCCCAAAGTTTTTTTTTTTTAAATGTTCACTCCATTACTAGATGAATTCACAAACACATAGTCCATACTTCACCTCTTAACCTGAAGCCTTCATTCTCTGCTACACTCTTCTACCTTGCCTTCCAAATCCACTCACCATAAGTTAGCATAGTAGCTAGCACCTGATATATAATAAATGCTTAATAGATGTTTATTTATCTATTATCTATCTTTTTATCTGTCACTTTCTTGTCTATCATTTAGCTATCTAAAAAACTAACAAGAACAACCATAACAAGTATTTGACAACAAATTTTAAGGATCAAATCTAAAATTTAGTTAATAGATTACATTTCTTTATCTTTTAAAGGAGTGTAGCATCTCATTTGAATCACATAGCAACTGGTAAAGTTGATACTTCTAAGAATCAAATTAGGCACTTTTTCTTTAACGTCTTCATTTTATAGAACGTTATAATTATATGTGATTTGCTTATGGTCATACATGATTGTGCAGCAGGGTAGGTAGTATTTAAGTTTATAATAGAGGGGGGAGTATATATATATATATATATATATATATATATATATATATATATGTATATATATATATATATGCCAGAGAAAAGTTACTGACCAGAAAGGAGGCTGTCAGAAATATATAGGTTTGGTCCAAATGAGAAAAGAAGGCCTGAATTAGTGGGTGTTTCTGAATAAAATCCAATAAGGGAGCTTAGACAAGGAGGTATCCATTCTACCAGCAGATAGTTTGTGTTGGGTCTGAGAGTGAGTAAGAAGAAAGGTCACAGAGATTTTAGGAAGGGCTTGTGTTGGAAGTTAGAGTCTCAGAAATAACAGAAAACCTCTCTTGAGGACCCCAACAGCTTCTCTAGGTAACTGGGAAGTGTTGAGTCTCTGGCCTTTGCCTGTCTCCTAGTGGGTGCTCATAAGGTGACATGGATCTGAGTGAGAGCCTGCAGAACAACCTCTACATCCTTCCTGAAAAATAGATAAGGGGATGAATTCCTGACTTCCCTGTTTGCTTAATCATGCTTTTGCCAGGGAAACCATGCTTTGCCAGTTCCCTGAGGGGTGTATAGATCAGAGATCCATGCCCCTGTGGAAAGGCTGACTGTGACAATACATTGGGACAAATGAATCTCCACAGAAAGGGGCCTGTTGAGTGAGATGAAGCATAGCATAAGGGACAAGTGCTAGTGTGGAGTCAGCCTTGCTCCAAGGCTTCTACAAATGGAGTTTCCCTAGTTAGCATGTGGTTTGCTTTGTCTGGGCCCTGAAAGAGTTCTGTGCCATTCAGAGTTTTACAGGAGCTTTCACATTGCCCCAGTGCCCTTGAGGACCCCCATGTTTCTAGGCAGGCAGAAAGGAACCTCATCCCCCAGGTATAGCCAACAAGAGGACAAATTAAAAAGTGCTGCAGCCCTCTCTGCCTCAAGGAGAAATGGGTGCTCAAAAGAAGCAGGAATCAAGAGGAAAATAAAGAAGAAAAAAAAACAAAAACAAAAAAGGAAACCACTATAGCCCATGAACTATTTACAGAGGAAATGATTAAGTGTCGGGGGTAGTAGACAGCTACTGGATAAAATCATTAAAATCCAGTCTCCACTCCAAGGAATTGTAAGAAGCACTATCCAAGGATCTTCAGGGGGAATTCTACTTTTACCCAAGATCACGAGGACTTATTTGGTGTTTTCTCTGAACAGGGCCTTAAGATATTCAACTGTTTCTTAGGAATATAATAGTGGAGGGTAAGGCACAATCTGTCAGCAGAATGGTTTAATAATAGGGACATTTGTCCAAGAGGGCTGGCTGATCTTCTAGTTTGATGCAGTGATGGTTGCAAGCATAATCATTGCTAGACCCTTTAATTTAGGATTGAGTTGCCTGGCAGGGCCCTCTGTTCTCCAGACCGTCTGATATAAGTTAAATCTTCTAGCTCTGCCTTTAAGATCATCTTCCCAATTGCCTCTGGGTCTGGTTTGGGAATGAGCTGGTTGGATAAACTTGTGAAAGCATTACTCTCAGGGTCTGAAAAAGAGACCACACTGAGAAAACGCCTATTGCTCAATAAGACTGAACTCTAGTCTGACTTTGGGGGTTATGCATGCTCTTAATAATCCAATAGGAAGTAAACAACAAATTGGATTTTATTCTAGAGGAGATTATAAAAGAAAATTGCCCCCACGTTCTGGAGCAAGGGGGCAAAATAGAAATAGAGAGGATTCATAGAACACCTTCTATACTAAATCCCCAAAAGACAACGCCTAGGAATGTAATTGCCAAATTCAAGAGTTTCCAAGTAAAGGAGAAAATCCTACAAGAAGCCAAGAAGAAGAGCTTCAGATATAAGGGGGCTCCCATAAGGATCACACATGACTTAGCGGCTAACACACTAAGAGACCGCAAAGCATGGAACACGATATTTAGAAAGGCAAGAGAGCTGGGTCTCCAACCAAGAATCAACTACCCAGCAAAACTGACTATATACTTCCAGGGGAAAGTATGGGCATTCAACAAAATAGAAGATTTCCAAGCATTTGCTAAGAAAAGACCAGAGCTCTGTGGAAAGTTCGATATCCAAGCACAGAAAGCAAGAGAAACATGAAAAGGTAAATATGAAAGAAAGGGAAAAGGAGATAAATCTTATCTTTCTCTTTAAGTCAAACTCTCTTCTATAAGGACTACATTTACATCTAATTATATATATTAATATGTGGGGAAAATGTTTTGTGTAACTCTCATAAATTGTATCATCATAAGAGTAGTTAGAAGAAACATGCATAGGGAAAGATTGGGGAATCAAGAAGATTTGGGGAAAGTTGGGGCAAAAAAAGGAAAAGGGAGGGGGGAACCGTGATAATACTAAGATTAACTTCAAGAAATAGGGGGGGAATCAATAGAATAAACTTTCCCATATAAAGATACACATGGGAAGGGGAGGGGAAGAACTCTCATATGAGAAGGAGAGGAAGAGAGCGTGAAGTGGAAGTACTTAAACCTTACTCTCAGTGAAATCAAATCTGAGAGGGAAGAACATCTAGATCCAGTGGGATCCTGATTTCTATCTTATCCATTAGGGCAAGAAAGAAAGGAAAATTAAGGAGGGGGAGGGGGGAGGGAGCACAAAAAGGGAGGGAAGGAGAGGGGGGAGGGGAAGGGAGCATAAAAAGGGACGGGCTAGAAAGGGAAGCATCTCAAGGGAGGGGACTAGGGGGACCGACCTAAAGTAAATCACTGGTTCAAAAGGAGAAAGCTAAAGAAGAAAGGTCAGAACTAGGGGAAGACATCAAAATGCCAGCGAATCCACAAATAACAATCATAACTTTGAACGTGAATGGGATGAACTCACCCATAAAACGCAGACAAATAGCAGACTGGATTAGAACACAAAACCCTACCATATGTTGCCTTCAAGAAACACATATGAGACGGGTTGACACTCACAAGGTTAGAATTAAAGGTTGGAGTAAGACCTTTTGGGCCTCAACCGATAGAAAGAAGGCAGGAGTTGCAATCATGATATCTGACAAAGCCAAAGTACAAATAGACCTGATCAAAAGGGACAGGGAAGGTAAATATATTCTGCTAAAAGGAAGTATAGACAATGAGGAAATATCACTAATCAACATGTATGCACCAAATGGTATAGCATCCAAATTTTTAATAGAGAAACTAGGAGAATTGAAGGAGGAATTAGACAGTAAAACCATATTAGTGGGAGACTTGAACCAACCACTATCAAATTTAGATAAATCAAATCAAAAAATAAATAAGAAAGAGGTAAAAGAGGTGAATGAAATCTTAGAAAAATTAGAATTAATAGACATATGGAGAAAAATAAATAGGGACAAAAAAGAATACACCTTCTTTTCAGCACCACATGGCACATTCACAAAAATAGATCATACACTAGGTCATAGAAACATGGCACTTAAATGCAGAAAAGCAGAAATATTAACTGCAGCCTTTTCAGATCACAAGGCAATTAAAATATTGATCGGCAAGGGTACATGGAGACCCAAATCAAAAATTAATTGGAAATTAAATAACATGATACTCCAAAATCATTTAGTTAGAGAAGAAATCATAGAAACAATTAACAATTTCGTTGAAGAAAATGACAACGGCGAAACATCCTTTCAAACCTTATGGGATGCAGCCAAGGCAGTACTTAGAGGAAAATTCATATCCCTGAGTGCATATATTAACAAATTAGGGAGGACAGAGACCAAGGAATTGGAAATGCAAATCAAAAAACTTGAGAATGAACAAATTAAAAACCCCCAGAAGAAAACCATACTAGAGATCCTAAAAATTAAGGGAGAAATTAATAAAATAGAAAGTGACAGAACTATTGAGCTAATAAACAAGACTAGAAGCTGGTACTTTGAAAAAACAGACAAAATAGACAAAGTACTGGTTAATTTAATTAAAAAAAGGAAAGAAGAAAGGCAAATTAATAGCATCAAGGATGAAAAGGGGGATCTCACCTCAAATGAAGAGGAAATTAAGGCAATCATTAAAAACTACTTTGCCCAACTATATGGCAATAAATTTACCAATCTAGGTGATATGGATGAATATTTACAAAAATATAAATTGCCTAGACTAACAGAAGAAGAAATAGTTTTCTTAAATAATCCCATATCAGAAATTGAAATCCATCAAGCCATCAAAGAACTGCCTAAGAAAAAATCCCCAGGGCCTGATGGATTCACCAGTGAATTCTATCAAACATTCAGAGAACAGTTAACCCCAATATTACACAAACTATTCGACATAATAAGCAAAGAGGGAGTCCTACCAAACTCCTTTTATGACACAAGCATGGTACTAATTCCAAAGCCAGGCAGGCCAAAAACAGAGAAAGAAAACTATAGGCCAATCTCCCTAATGAATATAGATGCAAAAATCTTAAATAGGATACTAGCAAAAAGACTCCAGCAAGTGATTAGAAGGGTCATCCACCATGATCAAGTAGGATTCATACCAGGGATGCAGGGCTGGTTCAACATTAGGAAAACTATCCACATAATTGACCACATCAACAAGCAAACCAACAAGAATCACATGATTATCTCAATAGATGCAGAAAAAGCCTTTGATAAAATACAACACCCATTCCTACTAAAAACACTAGAAAGCATAGGAATAGAAGGGTCATTCCTAAAAATAATAAACAGTATATATCTAAAACCATCAGCTAATATCATCTGCAATGGGGATAAACTAAATCCATTCCCATTAAGATCAGGAGTGAAACAAGGATGCCCATTATCACCTCTATTATTTGACATTGTATTAGAAACACTAGCAGTAGCAATTAGAGAAGAAAAAGAAATTGAAGGCATCAAAATAGGCAAGGAGGAGACCAAATTATCACTCTTTGCAGATGACATGATGGTCTACTTAAAGAATCCTAGAGATTCAACCAAAAAGCTAATTGAAATAATCAACAACTTTAGCAAAGTTGCAGGATACAAAATAAACCCACATAAGTCATCAGCATTTCTATATAATTCCAACACAGCTCAGCAGCAAGAACTAGAAAGAGAAATCCCATTCAAAATTACCCAAGACAAAATAAAATACTTAGGAATCTATCTCCCGAGACAAACACAGGATCTATATGAACACAACTACAAAACACTTTCCACACAACTAAAACTAGACTTGAACAATTGGAAGAACATTAACTGCTCATGGGTAGGACGAGCCAATATAATAAAAATGACCATCCTACCCAAACTCATCTATCTATTTAGTGCCATACCCATGGAACTCCCAAAAATTTTTTTTACTGATTTAGAAAAAAACATAACAAAGTTCATTTGGAAAAACAAAAGATCAAGGATACCCAGGGAATTAATGAAAAAAAATACAAAGGAAGGGGGTCTTGCAGTCCCAGATCTCAGACTATATTATAAAGCAGCGGTCATCAAAACAATTTGGTACTGGCTAAGAGACAGAAAGGAGGATCAGTGGAATAGACTGGGGGCAAGCAACCTCAGCAAGACAGTATATGACAAACCCAAAGATCCCAGCTTTTGGGACAAAAACCCACTATTTCATAAAAACTGTTGGGAAAATTGGAGGACAGTGTGGGAAAGATTAGGCTTAGATCAACACCTCACACCCTACACCAAGATAAATTCAAAATGGATGAATGACTTGAACATAAAGAAAGAAACTATAAGAAAATTAGGCGAACACAGAATAGTATACATGTCAGACCTTTGGGAAGGGAAATACTTCAAAACCAAGCAAGAATTAGAAAGAATTACAAAATGCAAAATAAATAATCTGGATTACATCAAATTAAAAAGTTTTTGTACAAACAAAACCAATGTAACCAAAATCAGAAGGGTAGCAACAAATTGGGAAACAATCTTCATAAAAACCTCTGACAAGGGTTTAATTACTAAAATTTATAAAGAACTAAATCAATTGTACAAAAAATCAAGCCATTCTCCAATTGACAAATGGGCAAGGGACATGAACAGGCAATTCTCAGCCAAAGAAATCAAAACTATTAATAAGCACATGAAAAAGTGCTCTACATCTCTTATAATCAGAGAGATGCAAATCAAAACAACTCTGAGGTATCATCTCACACCTAGCAGATTGGCTAACATGACAGCTATGCAAAGTAATGAATGCTGGAGGGGATGTGGCAAAGTGGGGACATTAATTCATTGCTGGTGGAGTTGTGAATTGATCCAACCATTCTGGAGGGCAATTTGGAACTATGCCCAAAGGGCGATAAAAGACTGTCTGCCCTTTGATCCAGCCATAGCACTGCTGGGCTTGTACCCCAAAGAGATAATGGACAAAAAGACTTGTACAAAAATATTCATAGCTGCGCTCTTTGTGGTGGCCAAAAATTGGAAAATGAGGGGATGCCCCTCAATTGGGGAATGGCTAAACAAATTGTGGTATATGTTGGTGATGGAATATTATTGTGCTAAAAGGAATAATAAAGTGGAGGAATTCCATGTGAACTGGAACAACCTCCAGGAAGTGATGCAGAGCGAAAGGAGCAGAACCAGGAAAACATTATACACAGAGACTGATACATTGTGGTACAATCGAAGGTGATGGACTTCTCCATAAGTATCAATGCAATTTCCCTGAACAATCTGCAGGGATCTAAAAAAAAATACTACCCACAAGCAGAGGATAAACTGTGGGAGTAAAAACACCGCTGAAAAGCAACTGCTCGACCACAGGGTTGGAGGAGATAAGACTGAGGAGAGACTCTAAATGAACACTATAATGCAAACTCCAACAACAGGGAAAAGGGTTCGAGTCAAGAACACATGTGATAACCAGTGGAATCATGCGTCGGCTATGGGAGAGGGAAAGGCGGGGGGGGAGGGGGGGGGGAGGGGAGGAAAAGAAAACGATCTTTGTTTCCAGTGAATAATGTATGAAAACGACCAAATAAAATAATATTAAAACTTAAAAAAAAAAAAAAAATAATCCAATAGGAAGTGCCTGTACACAGTCAATCTTAGTCTCTTGGCACATTTTGGTGAGAATGCATTTAAGAGTGTGGTTCATTTTCTTAACCTTGCCTGAGGACTGGGGGTGCCAGCCTGGGTGAAGATGGTGTTCTATCCCCAAACTCTTACCCATTTGTTGGGTTACTTGGTCAGTGAAGGAAGACTCATAATCACTTTGGAGAATTGAAGGCAGGCCAAACCACGCTATTATTTCTTCCCAGAGTTTTTGTGCCAGCTCCTGAACTATCTCAGAACAACTAGTGAATGTATCTACAAAGACAATCAGGATCTTAAAACCCCTGCATGACGTAAAGTGGGTGAAATCAACTTGCCAGTCTTTTTCTATTGTAGGGAACATCTTTTTTGGAGTGGCTTCAGATTGGGTGGTGATGATGGTCTGCTTAAAAAATCCTAGAGAATCAACTAAAAAACTAGTGGAAATAACAACTTTAGCAAAGTTGCAGAATATAAAATAAACCCACAGAAGTCATCAGAAATTCTATATATCTTCAATACATCTCAGCAGCAAGAATTAGAAAGAGAAATCCCATTCAAAATCACCTTAAACAATATTAAATACTTAGGAATCTATCTGCCAAGAAAAACACAGGAATTATATGAACACAACTACAAATCACTTTCCACACAATTAAAAGTAGCTGTAAATAGTTGGAAAAGCATTAATTGCCCATGGGTAGGACAAGCTAATATAATAAAAATGACAATCCTACCCAAATTAATTTACTTATTTAGTACCATACATATCACACTACAAAGAAACATTTTTACTGAATTAGAAAAAAATATAACAAAGTTCTTTTAGAAGAACGAACGATCAAGACTATCAAGGGAACTAATGAAAAAAATTTGAAGGATGGATGCCTACGAGTACCAGATCTTAAACTGTAGCATAAAGAAGTGGTCATCAAAACAATGTGGCATTGACTAAGAAAGAGAAGGGAGGATCAATGGAATAGACGTGGGGTACATGTCCTCAGCAAGATAGTGTACAATACTCAAACATGCTATATGACAAAACCTGCTGGGAAAATTGGAAAACAATATGGGAGAGATTAGATTTAGATCAATATCTCACACCGTCCACTAAAATAAATTCAGAATAGGTAAACAACTTAAATATAAAGAAGGAAACTATTGAATTTAAGACCAAGCAAGAGATAGAGAATATTATTAAATATAAAATGAACAATTTTGATTACATTAAATTAAAAAGTTTTGTACAAACAAAATCAAAGCAACCAAAATTAGAAGGTAAGCAACAAATTGGGGGAAAATTCTCTATAACAAAAACCTTTGACAAAAGTCTAATTTTGTCATAATATATCAGTCTATGTACAATGTCCTCCTGATTCTGCTCCTTTCACTACATCAACTCCTGGAGGACGTTCTAGTTCACATGGAATTCCTATGGTTCATTATTCCTTTCAGCACAATAGTATTCCATCACCATCTGACACCACAATTTGTTCAGCCATTCCCCAATCGAGGGACACTCTCCTTATTTTCTAATTTTTTGTCACTTCAAAAGTGCAGCTATAGGACTTCCTGTTAAGATGGCGGCTTAGAGAAAGCTAAAGTTCAGATCTCCGGAAAACCCTTCCTGACCAATCTCAAACTATAAGCTCCTAAGGCGCCGAAATTCAAAACGATCAACAGCACAGACCCTGGGAACCCTCCTCCTGGACCTGGACCCGGATCAAAAGGTACGGCTCCCCTCAAAAGCCAGAACCCGAGATCACTCGGACCTCAGGGGTAGGAGCGCAGAGTCCAAGGCTCCAGGAAGCCGCAGCCCGGCCAGGCTCAGAGAGCAGGGTCCTTGGAACAACAACCCTCAGGGCCTTCTACCCGAGTCCTGGTGAAAGTTACTGCCTGGGGCTTCCCCTGCAGAGAGCTGGTCAAAACAACAGCAACCCTCAGGGCGGGCAAGACAGCCTCACGGGATGGATCCTGCTATCCAAGTCTCAGTGAAAGTCCTTGCCCTCGGAGCTTGGGGAAGCTGCAGCCCATCCCCCCGCAGGCCGACGAAACAGCCTCAAGGCCAGCGATTCTGAAGGCAACTTCCGGAAAGCGAGCCGGGGGGAGAGTGTGGCCTCGTGGTCCAACCCTTCCATTCCAGTTCCAGTGAGGCATATTCAGTTTAACCCAGGGAAAGCTCATAGAACCAACATCTGCCCAGGACTAAAGCCTCTGAACACCAGACAGAGATAAGAAAAGCTAATCCTCCACATTCAGAGATGACAAACTCCACAGAAGCACAGAAGACCCAAAATACCAAGAAAAATAAGAAGAAAGGGGCGACTTTGGACACATTCTATGGAGCCAAAATATAAAATACAGAGCAGATAGAAGAAGATATACAAGAAAATTCTCCAAAATCTTCCAAAGGAAATAGAAACTCTCCACAAACCCATGAAGAATTTGAATCAGAAATGACCAAAAAGATGGAAGCCCTCTGGGAGGAAAAGTGGGAAATAATGCAAAAGAAATTCACGCATCTACAAAACCAGTTTGACCAAACTGTAAAAGAAAACCAGGCTTTAAAGCAAGAACTAATAAAGCAAAGCCAAAACACCAAGAAATTAGAAGAGAACATAAAATATCTCACCGACAAGGTGATAGATCTGGAAAATAGAGGGAGAAGGGATAATTTAAGAATAATTGGACTCCCAGAAAAGCAAGAAATAAACACCAAATTGGACATGGTGATACAAGATATAATCAAAGAAAATTGCCCAGAGATTCTAGAACAAGGGGGCAATACAGCCACTGACAGAGCTCACAGAACACCTTCTACACTAAACCCCCAAAAGACAACTCCCAGGAATGTAATTGCCAAATTCCAAAGCTATCAAACAAAAGAAAAAATCCTACAGGAAGCCAGAAAAAGACAATTTAGATATAAAGAATGCCAATCAGGGTCACACAAGCCCTTGCAAGTTCTACTCTGAATGATCGTAAGGCATGGAACATGATCTTCAGAAAGGCAAGAGAGCTGGGTCTCCAACCAAGAATCAGCTACCCAGCAAAACTGACTATATACTTCCAAGGGAAAGTATGGGCATTCAACAAAATAGAAGACTTCCAACTTTTTGCAAAGAAAAGACCAGAGCTCTGTGGAAAGTTTGATACCGAAAATCAAAGAGCAAGGAATACCTGAAAAGGTAAATATTAAGGAAAGGGGAAAAATGTTATCTTCTTCTTTTACTCAAACTCTCTTCTATAAGGACTACATTTATATCAATCTATGTATACTAACATGTGGGGAAAATGTAATGTATAAATAGGGGGTAAAGAAAGACCAAATAGAATAATGGTTCTCACACAAAGATTCACATGGGAAGGGGAGGGGAAGAAAACTCCTATAAGAAGGAGAGGAAGATAGGGGGGGGGTTACTCAAACCTCAATCTCAGGGAAATCAACTCTGAGAGGGAAAAACATCCAGATCCATTGGGATCTTGAATTCTATCTTACCCAACAAGGGTAAGGAGAAGGGAAAACCAAGGGGGGGAGGGGGAGAGGGAGAACAAAAAGGGAGGGAAAGAGAGGGGGGAGGGGGAGAGAAGAAAAAGGGAGGGAATAAAAAGGGAAACATCAAGGGAGGGGACAAGGGGGACTGATTCAAAGTAAATCACTGGACTAAAAGGTAGAGCCGAGGAAGAAAAGGTTAGAATTAGGGAAGGCAATCAAAATGCCAGGGAGTCCACAAATGACAATCATAACTTTGAACGTGAATGGGATGAACTCACCCATAAAACGTAGACGAATAGCAGAATGGATTAGAATCCAAACCCCTTCCATATGTTGTCTTCAAGAAACACACATGAGGCGGGTTGACACCCACAAGGTCAGAATTAAAGGATGGAGTAAGACCTTCTGGGCCTCAACTGATAGAAAGAAGGCAGGAGTGGTAATCATGATATCTGATAAAGCCAATGCAAAAATAGACCTGATCAAAAGGGATAGGGAAGGTAATTATATTTTGTTAAAAGGGACTCTAGACAACGAGGAAATATCATTAATCAACATGTATGCACCAAATAATATAGCACCCAAATTTCTAATGGAGAAACTAGGAGAATTGAAGGAAGAAATAGACAATAAAACCATACTAGTGGGAGACTTAAACCAACCATTATCAAATTTAGATAAATCAAATCAAAAAATAAATAAGAAAGAGGTAAAAGAAGTGAATGAAATCTTAGAAAAATTAGAATTAATAGACATATGGAGAACAATTAATAGGGATAAAAAGGAATACACCTTCTTCTCAGCACCACATGGCACATTCACAAAAATTGACCATACATTAGGTCACAGAAACATAGCACACAAATGCAAAAAAGCAGAAATAATGAATGCAGCCTTCTCAGATCACAAGGCAATAAAAATAATGATTAGTAATGGTACATGGAAAACCAAATCTAAAACCAATTGGAAATTAAACAACATGATACTCCAAAACCGTTTAGTTAAAGAATAAATCATAGAAACAATTAATAATTTCATGAAGGAAAATGACAATGGCGAAACATCCTTTCAAACCTTTTGGGATGCAGCCAAAGCAGTAATCAGAGGCAAATTCATATCCCTGAAAGCTTATATTAACAAACAAGGGAGAGCAGAGATCAATCAATTGGAAATGCAATTGAAAAAACTCGAAAGCGATCAAATTAAAAACCCCCAGCAGAAAACCAAATTAGAAATCCTAAAAATTAAGGGAGAAATTAATAAAATCGAAAGTGATAGAACTATTGATTTAATAAATAAGACAAGAAGCTGGTACTTTGAAAAAACAAACAAAATAGACAAAGAACTGGTCAATCTAATTTAAAAAAGGAAGGAAGAAAAGCAAATTCACAGCATTAAAGATGAAAAGGGGGACAGCACCTCCAATGAGGAGGAAATTAAGGCAATCATTAGAAATTACTTTGCCCAATTATATGGCAATAAATACACCAATTTAGGAGAAATGGATGAATATATACAAAAATACAAACTGCCTAGACTAACAGAAGAGGAAATAGAATTCTTAAATAATCCCATATCAGAAATTGAAATCCATCAAGCCATCAAAGAACTTCCTAAGAAAAAATCCCCAGGGCCTGATGGATTCACCTGTGAATTCTATCAGACATTCAGAGAACAGTTAATCCCAATACTATACAAACTATTTGACATAATAAGCAAAGAGGGAGTTCTACCAAACTCCTTTTACGACACAAACATGGTACTGATTCCAAAACCAGGCAGGTCAAAAACAGAGAAAGAAAACTATAGGCCAATCTCCCTAATGAATATAGATGCAAAAATCTTAAATAGGATACTAGCAAAAAGACTCCAGCAAGTGATCAGAAGGATCATTCACCATGATCAAGTAGGATTTATACCAGGGATGCAGGGCTGGTTCAACATTAGGAAAACCATCCACATAATTGACCACATCAACAAGCAAACTAGCAAGAACCACATGATTATCTCAATAGATGCAGAAAAAGCCTTTGATAAAATACAACACCCATTCCTATTAAAAACACTAGAAAGCATAGGAATAGAAGGGTCATTCCTAAAAATAATAAACAGTATATATCTAAAACCAACAGCTAATATCATCTGCAATGGGGATAAACTAGATGCATTCCCAATAAGATCAGGAGTGAAACAAGGATGCCCATTATCACCTCTACTATTTGACATTGTACTAGAAACACTAGCAGTAGCAATTAGAGAAGATAAAGGAATTGAAGGCATCAAAATAGGCAAGGAGGAGACCAAGTTATCACTCTTTGCGGATGACTTGATGGTCTACTTAAAGAATCCTAGAGATTCAACCAAAAAGCTAATTGAAATAATCAACAACTTTAGTAAAGTTGCAGGATACCAAATAAACCCACATAAATCATCAGCTTTTCTATATATCTCCAACACAGCTCAGCATCAAGAACTAGAAAGAGAAATCCCATTCAAAATCACCTTAGACAAAATAAAATACCTAGGAATCTATCTCCCAAGACAAACACAGGAACTATATGAACACAACTACAAAACACTCGCCACACAACTAAAACTAGACTTGAACAAATGGAAAAACATTAACTGCTCATGGATAGGATGAGCCAATATAATAAAAATGACCATCCTACCCAAACTTATTTATCTATTTAGTGCCATACCCATTGAACTACCAAAATACTTCTTCACTGATTTAGAAAAAAACATAACAAAGTTCATTTGGAAGAACAAAAGATCAAGGATATCCAGGGAAATAATTAAAAAAAACACATATGATGGGGGCCTTGCAGTCCCTGACCTAAAACTATATTACAAAGCAGCAGTCATCAAAACAATTTGGTACTGGCTAAGAAACAGAAAGGAAGATCAGTGGAATAGACTGGGGGAAAGCGACCTCAGCAAGACAGTATACGATAAACCCAAAGATCCCAGCTTTTGGGACAAAAATCCACTATTCGATAAAAACTGCTGGGAAAATTGGAAGACAGTGTGGGAGAGACTAGGAATAGATCAACACCTCACACCCTACACCAAGATAAATTCAAAATGGGTGAGTGACTTAAACATAAAGAAGGAAACCATAAGTAAATTGGGTAAACACAGAATAGTATACATGTCAGACCTTTGGGAGGGGAAAGGCTTTAAAACCAAGCAAGATATAGAAAGAATCACAAAATGTAAAATAAATAATTTTGACTACATCAAACTAAAAAGCTTTTGTACAAACAAAAGCAATATAACTAAAATCAGAAGGGAAACAACAAATTGGGAAAAAATCTTCATAGAAACCTCTGACAAAGGTTTAATTACTCATATTTATAATGAGCTAAATCAATTGTACAAAAAATCAAGCCATTCTCCAATTGATAAATGGGCAAGGGAAATGGATAGGCAGTTCTCAGATAAAGAAATCAAAACTATTAACAAGCACATGAAGAAGTGTTCTACATCTCTTATAATCAGAGAGATGCAAATCAAAACAACTCTGAGGTATCACCTCACACCTAGCAGATTGGCTAACATGACAGCAAAGGAAAGTAATGAATGCTGGAGGGGATGTGGCAAAGTAGGGACATTAATTCATTGCTGGTGGAGTTGTGAATTGATCCAACCATTCTGGAGGGCAATTTGGAACTATGCCCAAAGGGCGACAAAAGAATGTCTACCCTTTGACCCAGCCATAGCACTGCTGGGTCTGTACCCCAAAGAGATAATGGACAAAAATACTTGTACAAAAATATTCATAGCTGTGCTCTTTGTGGTGGCCCAAAACTGGAAAACGAGGCGATGCCCATCAATTGGGGAATGGCTGAACAAACTGTGGTATATGTTGGTGATGGAGTACTATTGTGCTAAAAGGAATAATAAAGTGGAGAAGTTCCATGGAGACTGGAACAACCTCCAGGAAGTGATGCAGAGCGAGAGGAGCAGAACCAGGAGAACATTGTACACAGAGACTAATACACTGTGGTATAATCGAATGTAATGGACTTCTCCATTAGTGGCGGTGGAATGTCCCTGAACAACTGGCAGGGACCCAGGAGAAAAAAACACCATTCATAAGCAAAGGATAAACTATGGGAGTGGAAACACCGAGAAAAAGCAACTGCCTGAATACAGAGGTTGAGGGGACATGACAGAGGATAGACTCTAAATGAACACTCTAATGCAAATACTATCAACAAAGCAATGGGTTCAAATCAAGAAAACATCTAATGCCCAGTGGACTTAAGCGTCGGCTATGGGGGGTGGGGGGGAGGAATAGAAAATGATCTATGTCTTTAACGAATAATGCTTGGAAATGATCAAATAAAATATATTTAAAAAAAAAAGTGCAGCTATAAATATTTTTGTTTCTTTTTCCTTATTATCTCTTTGGGGTACAAACCCAGCAGTGGCCTGGCTGGGTCAAAGGGTAGGCATTCTTTTAAAGCCCTTTTCTTTGTACACAGTTCAAAATTGCCCTCCAGAATGGTTGGACCAATTCACAACTCCACTAGCAGTGTATTAGTGTCCCAATTATGTCACATCCCCTCCAACAACTGTTACTTTCTTTTGCTGCCATATTGAACATTCTGCTAGGTGTAAGGAGGTACCTTAGAATTATTTTAATTTGCATTTCTCTGATTTTAAGAGATTCAGAACATTTTTTCATGTATTTATTAATAGTTTTGAATTCTTTATCTGAAAATTGCCTATTTGTGTCCTTTTATCATTTACCAATTGGGGAATGGCTTGATTTTTTTTGTACAATTGATTTAGTCTCTTATAAATTTGTGTGATTAGCCCTTTATCAGAGGTTTTTATTATAAAGATTGTTTCCCAATTTGTTGCTTCCCTTCTAATTTTGATTTCATTGGTTTTGTTTTTACAAAACCTTTTTAATTTAATGTAATCAAAGTTATTTATTTGCATTTTGTAATTTTTTCTAACTCTTGCTTGGTCTTAAAATCTTTCCTTTCCCATAGATCTGACAAGTATACTATTCTGAAAAAATATGGAACTCTTCATGAATTTGTATGTTATCCTTGTGCAGGGGCCATACTGATATTCTCTATATCATTCCCAGTCCTATTTAACATCACCTGGAAACCTCTGAGATATCCTTGGTAGCTTCCTCAACCTGCTTGAAATGTTAGGCATTCTTATTAGCTGGGAAGAGGGCACAGGGAAAGCACAGGGTGATAAATGCCTTTCTCTATTTTAATTTGGAATTTTTTCTAACTGTTTAAAAATCACAGTCTCAAAGCACATAGTCCCATCTTCATCACTGCCCACTCCCAACAGTACTTATGAGGGAGGTAGAACCTGGACCTAAGATTTATTAGAATAAGACTTATTATCTAATTACTCCATGATACTGCCGTTCATGTAAAATTTAAGGACCAACATAAATGCTACCTGTTACTTGTGATTAGTATGTTCATTGCCACCAAAAATTATGGAAGTTATCCTTTTCTAACTTTGAAAAAATGACTGTTGTAGATTATTCAAGGAAATGGTAGAAATTGGAGTTTTCAGAAATTAAGTAACTATAAACTATCTAACACGTCAAAGTTTAGTAGAATTTATTTTAATATTGTATCATTTGATTATTAATATCAGCTCATAATATTCCTTTTTCTGTCAAAAGGCCATTCTGACTCAAACTTAAAGAAAAATCTCACATTAGATCCATGTTGGCGAATCTATGTCACATGTGCTGAAGGGAGCTGCTCCCCTCCCTCTCTCTAAGCATACTTGAAGACATTTCTCACTTCATCTGCCCCTCTTCCTAGCAATCCAATGGGAGATTCTCTTACCTCACCTATTTAGGGGGAGGAAGAGGGCTAGGTGGCATGTGGGTTGCAGTTTGGGCAATCAGTCTCTAAAAGGTTCACCATTACTGCTTTAGAGTCCCAAGAATGTCATTGCATTCCTTTTCTTAAGGCATTTTTCTCTTAACCAGGATGGGCTGAGCTCCACTCTGGAACATGAGTTCTTTTTACTCTTTAAATAGAAACTAAAGGGCTATTCCAAGTTACCAAAAGTGACTCAGTTATCCTTGTTCCCCTCATTAAAGTTTGGAGCTACTTGAATTATGAAGGAGAAACTGACCAGAATAAAGTGCATTTTTCTAACCAAAACACCAAAGGTAAATAGAACCTCAAGTCTTGGATTCACTCCTCATATGACCTTTCCCTCCCAAACCTTCCTGAGGTAAGATTTAAATTAATATCCAATAACTCCAAGTATTATATTTTATAAAGTTTATTATCTGACAAAATAGAACCATGTGACTAAGTTTTTCTACCTGCTCAAAAATCCCAAGTCCACAGCTTCCACCACAGGAAGAGAAGCAAGCAAGAGACAGCACTCCACAGATTTTATATTCTGTCTACATCAGCATGTAATGACAGAAAGAGAGTAGGGTGCTGGGAATTGTAGTTTTTTAGGGTAACAGATTTGAATTACACAATTTCTCCATGGGATCCTTTGGGAGACTAGTCTTCCCAATGGACCATGTGAACATAACTAGCTTATACCTCTAAAGATATTCAACTAGAGGTACATGCAATATTGCATTTTACAAGGGAAAATTAAAATAATTTGGGGATAAGAGGGAAATAAAGAGAAAAAGAACAAAACCAATGTTAGGTGCATTGACAAAAAGCCAGTTGGGGGCAGTTCCCTTTGGCATAAGAGTATATTGATAAAAATAAATAAATAAATGTATTCAACCCCCCACAGTTCAATTTCACTATATCCAAAAGTTCATTCTGGATCTTTCAGTGAAGTGTGAGGTTTCTGCAGGCATCTCCATGGTGCCTTCTTCAAGTAGTTCACTTCCTGAATTCTGGGAGGTAGCATGTTTCTTATCCTAAAATTACTCTCAAACAAGAAAAAAAAATTATAAAACTAGAATTTTTATGACAATTATACAATTTCCCCTGAGGAAGGTGTTGAAAAGCACACTAATCAACTCAGGATCCTTTAATTCTCACTAAGAAAAGAACTTTTTTAAAAAACAGAATTATAGCAGCTAATTTTAGAAAGCCTCTTATGTCTAAAATGTTGCCAAAATCTAAATCATTCTGGTGGAGGAGCAGAGTAAGCTGACGAGTTACAAATAGAAAAAGCCCTCCGAAAGCCACTAGGCTACCTGGGTAATGTTCCCTTCTTAAGAGCCATCCAGAGTTACCACACACTCCTATGTAAACCTTCCCACCTCTAGGATGAGATTGTAACAACCATATAAGGCATGTCATTATATGTTAATCCATTAAATTTTTTATAAATGTGAAGGTGGGGAATAGTAGTATAAAATTTCACTTCAGCTACTAAATGGACCCTTAGCTCTTGTTACAAACAACTCAAAGGTACTTTTACAATGGTATTTACTCTAGTCCACTAATATAGGAAGGTACAAATAAAGACAATGTAACAGCACATATAGCTAATTGTTAAAACACAGTAACTTAAAGTGACAGTGTAACAGAACTTAATAAATAAAATCTTAAAAATAAAATTTTAAAACAAGTAATCATCAAATCATCAAACATATGTGACAGGATACAGGCACTGAGCTCAAGATCCCCCTTTTCCAATTATGATACAGAGACTTCCATAAAACAATGGAGTATAAAATGTTTTAAAAATGTCACCTCTAGACTCTTTAAAGTTCCTTTCCCTCCCCAGGATTATCATCCATCTAGATTTCTTTGGTCACACCTCTGGGATCTCCCATAGTGAGGGAGAATTCCTCACTGAGCATAGTGTGGAAGAAGCTCATGTTGGATGTGTTGTAGAGTCTGGGCAGGTCAGAATTGCAAGGGGGTGTAGGGAGATGAATTTCTCCCCTGAATTTTAAGATTATTCAATCTAATTGCAAGAACCAGTGCACCCAGGAACAGCAGTAAGAGAAGATACCCCAAAAGTTTGAGCTGTGTGAGTTCTGTAATGCTCTCCTGGGATGGGAGATTTTTGAGATGAGCATGAAAGTGGGCCATGCTGGAAATTCTACTTCCTTTCTGTAGTTTGTAAGAGTTAACTTCCTTCCCCTCCCCCCAGGAGTAGAAATGCCAGGGAGCAGCTTGTTTCCCTGGACAGGGAGTTAAGAAGGTAGAAGCTCTCCTCAGGTAAAAAACCCTTTAGGAGGCTGATTATTGCCTGAGAGAAACACACCTGGGCTTCCAAGACAAGCAGCAAGTAAGCATTTAAGTGTTGGCAATGTAAGGGAAAGATTTATACTTTCCCAGCTGCCTGGATAGCAGGTCCAAGGACTCCCAGCTTGTGTGTTCTAAAAGATCTGTTGACAGCAATCAGCTGCAACAACAACAATAGCAGCAGTAGTTGTAGGGGCAGGAGAGGCAGTAGTGGCTCAGTTGGGACCACCCAGGCATTTAGGGAAGGAGGTAGAATCAGTTGCAGCAGGTGGCAGCACCAGGAAAACATCAAAGAGAATCTCCAGGGGGAGGGGGAGCACAAAAGGCCAGGGCAGGAGAAACATGGTTTCTCTTCAAATTAATCTACTCAGAGAGGATTAAGGATTCTAAATTCTACTTCTGTGGTTGCCATAAATGTATGATTTAAATTAATATGCAATAAATATACAATAACTCCAAGTATTATATTTTATAAAGTTTATTATTTGACAAAATAGAATCAAGTGATTAAGTTTTTCTACATGCTCAAAAATCCCTCTGACCCATGGTCCTCTGGTGGAGAGTTAACAAGCCCTGCCTGGTTCAAACAAGGCCAAAGTAATTATCAGGTATGATAAGACATATACCTTCTCTACCCTTTCTCTCATTTCCCTACTATTATTTTTCTCTTTATTTTATAAATAAATACTGCTATAGTCATTTTGACTTAAGATATATTAATTTCCTGAACTGCATTTTTCATATATTTAGTCCAACCTTAATTTTTTTTAACCCTTACCCTGAACACATACAAATGAATCCCTTTTCTCACTTGATGGACATTCTTTTATCCAGGTGCATTGCAATGTTTTGGCTTGCACCAATCTCTTAATCTCTATTAAAGACACAGATCTTTATTAAAGACACAAAGTGCTTTTTTTCTATTCTATGTGAGTTTCATTTATTTCAGGACTTGACAAAGTTTCTCTACTGAATCACAGGCCAACTTTAGGGACTGGAGAAAATCTGTGTGGGCAAGAGATTTTAGTCTCATCTGGTTTCCCATGGATTAATGTGAATAATTTCTACAAATCCAGGGAATGAATATCATATAGACATGTCAAAGATTTTCTTATCTTACTTAAGTTGTAAAAATCTTCCAGAGGTGAAGAATCATCCTATAACTTGGTTCTATTTGGTAAAAGTTAGTATTATATCTGTTTACTCCATTTAAAATTATACAACTCAATTTTGTTTTGAAAATTATTAGTGATATTCTATTTGGTTACAGTATTGTGTCTGGGAAAACGAGAAGGATTCTAATTTCATATTGTTTTGTTTTTCCCCTTTTAAATGTAAAAATATAAAATTGCCTCCTTGAAGCAATAGGACCTAAAAACAACAATAAAACAAAGCAAAACAAATCTCGAGTTGCCATGTCAGATTAAGACCTGAAGGGCCAAGCAAAACCCTCATTTTCCCTCCATAAGGGAATATGGAGATCAATTAAACACCATTTCCCCAATTTGTTCTACTGATCATCAAGTAGAATCTGTTTGGAACTTTAATAAGCCAGGTGAGAGCTTTCCAGACCACCCTCTAACCCCATGGTTAGCCCTGCTTGACTCAGGTAAGAATCCATTAGACTAATAATGCCTTTCCTTCATGTTGAGTGCCTACAAAAGGTAGGCATTTTTAAGGCAATGAGTCAACAAGCTTTTATTTTGTACTTGGTATGGGCCAAGCTCTGTGCTAGGTGCTGGAGATACAAAGACAAAAGTGAAAACAGTCCCTGCTTTCAATGAGTTTCCATTTTTTTCAGGGGAGACAACATGGACGTAAATAAACATATACAAAATATTTACCAAATAAATACAAGGCCAAAGGGGAGGGCCACTAATAGCTGAGGGGGACAGGGCAGGGAGAGGGCAAAATGAGCCCTCTTCAGATCTTGAACCTTGAAAATGAGGACTTCTGGGAGACAGATAAGAAAGAGGGGAGAGCATCGTAGGCACTGTGAAATTTTCTTTGTCTCCCTGGTGCCTATCATAGTGCTTTGGAACATCAGAGGAGATAAATGTGTGTGGATTGACATATTGGGATGGCAGCTATTGTGCCCCTCTCAATTTAAAGAGTTTCTCCATGCCCTCAGTAAGTGGTCAGGGGGTGAAATGGATGGCAGGATCATAAGCCTTAAGACTTGGAAAGAACTCTCAAGGACACCAGAGACATATAGAATAATCAAAAGTCAGGGCTGGGAAGCATCCCTAGAGACTCATTTCATTCTGTCTTAGAGATAAAAAATGAGTCATATTTCAAGTACCACCTACAAAAGGCCTTTTCTGGTTCCTCTAATTATTTGTGCTCCCTCCTCAAATGAATGACTTTTGTATTGATTTTGTATGAGAAGAAGTTGGCCAGTTATCATCAATAGAAACCTGGTCTCCTAGTTAGGAAGACTCTGGTACAAGTCCTAACTTTGTATCCAGATTCTCAAAAAACTATTTCTTGAGTGTCTACTTGCCCCTTCAACCTCAGATTGTGTGTCTCCATTTGACAAAAAAGGGAAAAAAATAATAACTTTATCTATATCTCAAATGTGTTTTATTTTATTTTTTAATTTTGAGTAATATATAAATCAATGTTTTAATTACAACCTGTGTGGTTCCTTGGCAGAGCCCCTCTCTATCCCAAGACCTGAACTTTATTAGTAGGATACCTTCTTCTAGACATAGTAAAGCTTCATCTTTTCACTTTGGTAAAAAAAAAAGTGGTAAATAAGGGTGTCTGCCAACTTTCTTAATAATAGATTTTTTGTTGTTATTCTAAATCTCTACAAGCCTGTATAATGGCACTAATATATTACAAGCTCTAATAAAGGAAGGGCTCTTAAAAATATCAAAACAATTATGAGAAACTAGCTATATGACCTTGGACAAGTAATTTACTCTATTTGAGTTTTCTCATCTGTAAAATGAAAGAGAGATGGAAATGATAAACCACTCCAGTATCTTTGCCAAGAAAATGCCAAAAGAGATCAGAAAGAGTTGGACACAACTGAAAAAAAAAACTGAACATTGAGAAACTAGCTATATGACGTTGGACAAGTAATTTACTCTATTTGAGTTTTCTCATCTGTAAAATGAAAGAGAGATGGAAATGATAAACCACTCCAGTATCTTTGCCAAGAAAATGCCAAAAGAGATCAGAAAGAGTTGGACACAACTGAAAAGAAAACTGAACATTATATGACATCCTAGAGTAACTTCATCAAATACTCAGTCAATCTTTTAAATATTATTATTTTTTGCTTAGAACCATATTGGATACTAGGAACACAAAGACAAATTACAAATCCAATAAGTTTGCAGTCTATTAAGGAAAATAACTTGTACACATGTGCAAAACAAAGAAAAAAATACAAAATAATTTTGGAAAGTGTATTTGATAGGAGCTGGTCAACAAAGACTTTATGTAAAAGATGAAATTATTGAAAGAAAGAGAGGTGTATCAAGGAGATGGAGCATATTAATGACATGAAAGTTAGCCTGTGAAAAAGAATTGAGACAGGAGATATAGTGTTCTATTCAAGCAACAAGGGTTTTGATGTTAGTTTGGCTAGACCAGTGATGGGGAACCTATGGCACATGTGCCAAAAAGGGCACACAGAGTGGGTATGCCTGCAGTCATGCACCAGAATTCATTATTAGAAAGCCAGAGGGAATCAGAGTGGAGCTGTTCCCCTCCTCTTCTCCATGTACCTGAAGATATCCCTCACTTCACCTGTTCCTCTGCCTAGTAGCACAATGGGATTGCTTCCTCCCTCTCCTGCCTGGGTTAAGGGGGTGGAATGGGGGGTGGGGTAGGAGAAGCAGGGTATGGCACTTTGTCTCTGGAGGGATTGGGCATGATACATGGTCACTGGGGGAAATGGATAGGCATTGCACTCTGTCTCTAAAAGATTTACCATCACTGGCTTAGACCATAGAATATTTGTATGTGTTTATGGTTATGTGTATTCAGTGCATATAGATCGATGCTATAGGCTGATGGGTACTGGATTCTAGGTGTATATATGAATGAATGAATGAATGAATGAATGAATGATTATAAAAATCATTTATTAAGGAATTATTATGTCCTAGGAACTCTGCTACATAATATTGATAAAAATCTAAAAGCAAAACAGTCCTTAACCTCAAGGAGTTTAATTCAGTTAAGGGAAGATAATTCATATAGTAGAGTCTTTGTTAAGGATGGCTATTTTGACCTGGGAAGGTATAGCATAGTAAGATGAGTCATAGGATGATTGTTTGCCAGAATTCTTAATTTAGACAACCACCTGACCCTGGTGCCCAGGAAAACTCATTTCAATTTTTGGAGAAAAAATCATGCCAAATTTAATATTCCCTTAATTGGCAATTTTGTGTTCCTCTATTTTTTCTATTATATTTTGTTCAAAACATCATTTTTAAGGATTAATGCTTCTTCTTATTCCTGATTACATCTTCACAATTTACAATTTTTTACTTGTATCTTTATATACACCCAAGAGTTTGATTTACAACTTAAATATGTGATGCAAGTTAAAATGAACTTTGCAAAATGGGGGAAAATTCTGCTGGGGAATGAATGAATTTCTATCTTAATTTTAAAACTTTCAGTCTGCAAATACGACAATAATCTTTTGACCAACTAGAATGCTACCAACATTAAGTAGATATAAATTGAATGCAATTTTAGTCTAATGGGGAGAAATCAGAAAGTTTTCATTATTTCAGTGATACCTTATTACAAAATGAATTACAAATTTATTATTCAATGACAGGTATATTGCTAGTTTCACTTATCTGATGTCTGCATGAAAATCATAGTAATTAGGTCCTCACCCTTTAATCTTAATAGAAGTCAAAGGGGAGTTCTGTCTTTAAGGTAAATGTGAGCATTTCCTATGCCATTTCAATATGATTACATCTCAGCTCTAAAACTTAATAGTGATATGACTACTGCAAGCAATTGCTTATCCAACTGAATATCAGTTTCGTCATAGAAAAATGGGATTAATAATAATAAAACTATGACACCATAGAACACTTTATATATTTATACATGAGCAGTTAGGAGGTACAATGGATAAAGAGCAGGGCCTGGAGTCGAGAGTACCTGAGTTCAAATACAGCCATAGGCATTTACTAGCTTTCTGACCCTGGAAAAATCACATCCTTTATCTGCCTCAATTTCCTCACCTTTAAGATGAAGACAATATGAATATCTGCATCTCCAACTTGTTTTGAAAATCGTATTAGAAAACAATTATAAATTGCAAGGCAAAAGAAGCTCTATATAATATTAGGTATTATCATGATCATCATCATTTTCATTACTCTACTTTATCCATTTTAGACCATCATTATGATGAGCGAAATATGTGTATTTTATATAATATATATATAGAGAGAATTAAAAATAATTTTATTGCTGGAGAACAGTGTTTTTATTCTTGTGGTGGTGTTTATTTTTGGACAACAGTATGTCTCTGATTTGAGAGGTTCTTTGTCTCCTCAGCACAGTCTAGGGTCAAATAAGATCACATGGGGGCTAATAATTTTGTTCTACAACAAAAATTGCCTCTGATTTAGATTGTCACTACCCCCAGAATATTTAGGTTTACTCCGTGCTGAGACAAGTTGACCATTATGGCCTCCTAGAAGCATTTATTTTAAGGTGTGTCTACTTTCCAAGGGCCTTTTTTGTTGTTGTTCCATATGTCATTTGCAAGGACGCCAGTTTTCATGATCAAAATATAAGAAGAACAAAACATTCTGGGATTTGTGGGAGCCTGTGCCCTTGGGCTTCTCTACCTTGGAAGGAGGGAGGATTAGGTTGAAGGTGAGAAGTGTCTAATTACCATATCAAACATACACTAACAGCCATATAAATTGGACTTGCAAAGCTACCTCAGACTCTGATGCTGAACTATTTGCCAGGAACATGCCTTACTTGCTCACAGTTTTGAACTGTTAATGAGGCTTCTTTTAAATTAATTACAGCCCCTGCTCTACAAGCTTGAATGTTTTGATTTGTGAACTTTCTGGAAAACTTCAGGGAAATTTAAATTGCCCTCTACCATCTATCCATTTCCCGGTCCTGCACTATGCAAATTTGGTATTAAGTGATCAAATATGAACCCTAAGCCATTCAAGGTAATTGAATCCCATGATTTGGGACCAGGTGTATAGAGATGTTCAATTATTAAATAATTAGTTTGAAAACAATAACTAGTGTAGTTAAATCTCTAGCTGATTTTCTAATGTTTATTAATTTAAGCACCTGTCTTCTGTACCACTTTCCTTCTGAATGCTTACTGGGGATATGCAGAGCATATAAATTTACAATGAATATAATTACCTTTTTGAAACTCGCTCCAGGTGCCTAAGTGAGCAGAAAAGAATTATGACTTTAATTGTCAGATAGGTTTCAATCTTTTGAGTCTGATTATTTAATAATTGTTTAAATTCCAAGGTAGACATTAAGGTATTGCTGTTAATTAAAACAGCGAAATATAATATTTCCCCAACAAAGCAAATATCTTGTTGATGAAGCTTCAGCATCAGATTATTCAGAAAAGGGAGGCAGCTGGCTTCTAATTCCTGGGGAAGTTATTTCTCATTCTGTCGTTATCTATCTTTGTAGGTGACTTATAAAAATAATTAATTCTTTTTGTGTTTGTCAGGCAAATAAGGGAAAAAAACCTATTTTCTCTGTTGATGGTAGCAAGTATATTTGTAGGGAAATGACTAAAAAGCCTGGGACATTGCTAAAAGAACTTGTAGGTTAGGATTCATTGTCATTGCATAATGTACTTTTGTATATATTCCATTTTGCTCACTGTAAAACAAGATAACCATAACATCCTTCAACAACATCATTGTCACATGAGTATGTCTATGGACATATACTTGCATTATGGAATAATGGATAAGGCTCTGAGTGTGGAGATAGGAAGATTTAGTTGTAAATTCTGAGATTTACTAGCTGGGTAACTAAGTAAATAATTTAATTCCATTGTGTCTCAAGAAACTCAAGTGATAGATTTATACTTGAAAGGAAAGGTCATCTCTTTCAACTTCATTTCACAGATGGAGAAACTGAGGCTCAGACATAGTAAATGACTTATTTATGGTCATATATGGAATAGATGGCATATCAGAGGTTTGGACTTAGGTTTTCTGCCTCTATAGTCTTATCTCTACTCCCTTTGGTTAAAGTAGGATCCTATACTCAAGTAGTTTTATATACATATCCCTTAATCTGGGAAACTTTACCTCTAGGAATGTGTTGAACATCACTAACTCTTTTTGATTGTCCTTACTCTAAGAACTTATTTTGAATCTTTAATCTGCTACAAAAAAAAATAGGCAAATACAAAAAAAAAACATGTAATAAGGTTTTCTATTAACTTTTATTATTTAATTCAATTTATTGAACACAAATATAAGACTTTATATTTACCTCTATTAAATTTTATCTTAATACTTCAAAGGCCAACAATATATATGTATATATATATATAATATAACAAAAAGAAAAAAATAACATATAGTAAATATCTGTTAAAATATATGTTTTTAGTATCCTCAATTATTCCAATGTGATAGCTACTCCTTTCAGGGATATATAATTAAAAACTTGGTAAACATGTCCTTTATGCTTTTGAAGAAGTATTTAATAAAAACATTAAATATTAAAGGTCTAAAAATAGATTGAATCCTTAGGTCCATGTTGGCAAACCTATGGCATGAGTGGTGGAATGTTCTGTAGAGAGAAGTTCCCTTTCCCCTCTCCATGGGTGCGTGAAGACATTTCTCATAAGACTCTTTCTTTTAAAAAAGTATTTATTTAATTAATATATTCAGAATATTTTTCCATGGTTACATGATTTGTATTCTTTACCTCCTTTCCTCCCTCCCCCTCCTTTTGCCAACAGGCAATTCCACTGGGTTTTATGAGTCTACATCCCCAAACATATCCCCATCAAACCATGTAAACCATCACATGTAAAACCCAGTGAAACTTCTCATTGGCTATGGGAAGGGGGTGGGAAAGAACATGAATCATGTAAGCACAGAAAAATATACTAAATCAATTAATTAAATAAAAAATTTTTAACAAAAAACTAAAAGTGAAGACCAAAAAAATGTGATAAAGGAAATTTTTTCTTCTGTTTCTACTCCCACAGTTCTTTCTCTGGATTTGGATAGGGTTCTTTCTCATAAGTCCCTCAGAATTGTTCTGGGTCACTGCATTCCTGCTAGTAGAGAAGTCCATTACATTTGATTGTACTACAATGTATCTGTCTCTGTGTATAATGTTCTCCTGGTTTTATTCCTTTGGCTCTGTATCAATTCCTGGAGGTCATTCCAGTTCACATGGAATTCCTCCAGTTCATCATTCCTTTCAGAACAATAGTATTCCATCACCATCAAATACCACAATTTGTTCAGCCATTCTCCAAATCGAAGGGCATCCCCTAATTTTCCGGTGTTTTGCTACCACAAAGAGAGTGACTATAAATATTTTTGTACAAGTATTTTCCTCATTATCCATTTGAGGTACAGGCTTAGCAGTGGTATGGCTGGATAAAAGGGAAGGCAGTCATTTAATGCCCTTTGGGCCTAGTTCCAAATTGCCATCCAGAATGGCTATATCAATTCACAATTCCACCAGCAATACATCCATTACATTTGCCAATTATATGGCAACAAAATAGCAATAGAAGTGATATGGATGAATATTTACAAAAACATTACATTGTTTTGATGACCACTGCTTTATAGTACAGTTTAAGATCTGGTACTGCTAGACCCCTATCATTCACATGTTTTTGTTTCATTTTTTTTTATATTCTTGATCTTTTGTTCTTCCAAATGAACTTTGGCATACTTTTTTTCTAATTCAATAAAATTTTTCTTGGTAGTTTGATAGGTATGGCATTTAATAAGTAAATTACTTTGGGTAGGATTGTCATTTTTTTATTATGTTATCTCATCCTACCCATGAGCAATTAATGTTCCTCCAATTACTTAGATCTAGTTTTAATTGTGTCTTAATTGATTTGTAGTAGTATTCATATAATTCCTATGTTTGTCTTGGCAAGTAGATTCCTAAATATTTTATATTGTCTAGGGTGATTTTAAATGGAATTTCTCTAAATTTTGCTGGCAGGATGTTGGAAATATATAGAAATGCTGATGAGTTATGTGGGTTTATTTTGTATCCTGCAATTTTGCTATAGTTGTTGATAACCAGATTTTTAATTGATTATCTAGGATTCTTTAAGAAGACCATCATATCATCTGCAAAGAGTGATAGCCTGGTCTCCTCATTACCCACTTTAGCACCTTCAGTTGTTTTTTCTTATGTAATTGCTACTGCTACTGTTTCTAGTACAATATTAAATAATAGAGGTGATAATGGGCATCCTTGCTTCACTACTGATCTTATTGGGAAGGTTGTTAATTAATTCCCATTGTGGATGATGCTTACTAATGATTTTAAATATGTATTTATTATTTTTAGGAATGGCCATTCTATTCATATTCTTTCTAGTGTTTTCAATAGAAATGGGTGTTGTATTTTGTCAAAGGCTTTTTCTGTATCTATTGAGATAATGTGATTTCTGTTGGTTTGAATATTGATATGGACAATCATGTGAATGTTTTTCCTAATATAAAACCATCCTTGCATTCCTGGAATAAATCCCACCTGGTAATAGAAAATAATCCTTGTAATAACTTGCTGGAGTCTTTTGGCTAGTGTTCTATTTAAGATTTTTGCATCTATATTCATTAAGGAAATTGGTCTGTAGTTTTCTTTGTCTGTTTTTGATCTACCTGGCTTTGGAATTAGTACCATATTTGTGTCCTAAAAAGGAATTTGGTAGAACTCCTTCTTTGCTTATTTTGTCAAATAGTGTGTATGGTATTGGGATTAGTTTTTCTTTTTATGCTTGATAGAATTCATTAGTGAATCCATCTGTCCTGGAGATTTTTCTTATGGAGTTGTTTGATGGATTATTTGATTTCTACTTCTGATATGGGATTATTTAAGAATTCTATTTCCTCTTCTGTTAATCTAGGCAGTTTACATTTTTTGTAAATATTCATCCATATCACTTCTATTGCTGTTTTGTTGCCATATAATTGGGCATAATAGTTCTTAATAATTACCTTAATTTCCTCATCATTAAAGGCGAGTTAACCCTTTTCACCTCTGTAGCAGATAAAATTAGTTTCTCTGCTAAAAGTATTATATTTTTATGAGGTTTATTAAAGATTAAGAAATAAAGAAAATACAAAATAAGAAAGCACATGCCTAGGAGGGCTGAAAGGCCCATTCAATTTCACTTACTAAATTTCAGGAGACGTGTGTCCCCAGAAGCAGAAGCTGAGAGAGTGAGTAGAAGGCAGAGTCAGTTTAAATATCCCTTTCTGCTTGGGACCCAGGTGAGGACCTCAACCAGGATTATGGGGAACTCTGGGAGGTACCAAGGACTCCTGGGTATTGAAGTCTGGGGTTCAAATCTCCATTTTTGTACCTCTGATACCATTAATTCAGTTTTCTTCTTTCCTTTTTTATTAGATTATCCAGTAGTTTAATCTATGTTATTTGTTTTTTCAAAGTACCAGATCCTAATCTTATTTATTAATTCAATAGTTCTTTTATTTTCACTTTTATTAATTTCTCATTTAATTTTTAGGATTTCCAATATTGTTTTTATCTGGGGATTTTTAATTTGTTCTTTTTCTCATTTTTTTAAGTTGTAAGCAGAATACATTGATCCACGCCCTCTTTGATTTATTGTTATATGCACTCAGGGATATAAATTTTCCCCTGAGTACTGTTTTGGCTGCATCCCATGAATTTTGATATGATGTTTCCTCATTATTCCCTTTAGTGTAATTAATTCCCTTTAGTGTAATTAATTATTTCTATGATTTTTTCCTTAACCAACCAATTTTGGAGAATCATATCATTTAATTACAAATTAATTTTTGATTTGCCTCTCCATGTACTCATCTAATCATTATTTTTATTGTATTATGATCTGCAAAGCTTCCATTTATTATTTCTGCTTTTTTGCATTCATTTGCAAAGTTTTTATGCATTGGTACATGGTCGATCTTTGTGAATGTACTACATGCTACTGAAAAGAAGGTGTATTCCTTTATGTCCTTATTTATGTTTCTCCATATATCTATTAACTCTAATTTTTATAAGGTTTCATTTATATCTCTTACCTCATTCTTATTTGTTTTTTGGTTTGCTTTATCTAAATCTAATAGAGGAAGGTTCAGGTCTCCTACTTGTAAAGCTTTACTATCTATTTCATCCTTCAACTCCACTAGTTTCTCCTTTAGAAATTTGGATGGTATAACATTGGTGCATAAACATTAAGTACTATTATTTCCTCATTGGCTGTACTGCCTTTTATCAGGTTGTAATTATGTTCCTTATCTCTTTAAATAAGATTTATTATTACTTTGGCTTCGTCAGATGTTATAATTGCAACTCCTGTTATTTTACCAATTGATGTCCAATACATTTTGCTCGTCTCTTACCTTTACCCTAAGTGTGTCTATCTGTCTCATGTGTATTTCTTATAGACAACATATGGTAGGTTTTATGGTTTCTTTGCTATTTGCTTCCATTTTATGGGTGAGTTCATCCCATTTACATTTAGAATTATTATTACTTCTTCTTTCACTATTTCCTTTTAAACCATTGTTTTAATTTTAATCACTCCCCTCATTCTCCACCCTTATTTTACTTCCCTTCCCACCCCTACCTTCTTATTCCTCTCTTATTTCTCTTTAAGGTCTATTGAGTTCCCTCCCCCTCTCTTTCCCTCATTTTTAGTAGATCCAGGGTCCTACTTTCCCCATTGTTTTTTTTCCTCTCAACTTCCCTGTTAGGTAAGATAGAATTTGATACCCCAATGGATCTACATTCTCTTCCCTCTCACAATGTATTCCACTGAGAGTAAGGTTTGAGTATTACCTATTACCACTCTCTTCCTCTCCTTCTTATAATAGTGTTCTTCCTCTCCCCTTCCCATGCAACTCATTATGTAGTATAATTTATCCTATTTTTCTTCTTCCTTTAAGTTTCTCTTGGTACCATCTTCTATTCCTCCCTTTTCATTTTTGGATATATTGTTAAACCACTTAGTACTCCTACTTTCACTTATGAATAATTCTTTTATCTACTATGATAGTGAAAACAATTTTTGAGTTACAAATATCATTTTTCAACATAAGAATATAAACAATTTGACCTTATTGAAGTCCTTCAAAATTATTTTTCCCTCTTTCTTGTTTACCTTTTCATGTTTCTCTTGAATTTTTTATTTGGACTTTAAATTTCCCATTTAATCCTGGTCTTTTCTTTAGGAATACTTAATCTTCTATTTCCTTAATGCCCATAATTTCCCTTGGAAGAATATAGTTATTTTTGACGAATAGGTGATTCTTAGTTATAGACCCAATTCTCTTGCTTTTCTGAATATCACATTCCAATCCTTATAGACCTTTAGTATGGAGGCTGCCAGATCCTGTGTAATCTTGACTGGGGCTCCTTGATATCTGAATTGTCTCTTTCTGGCTTCTTAAAATATTTTCTCTTTGGAGAAGCTTGGAAGCTCTTGAATTTGGCAATTGTGTATCTGGAGGTTTCTTTTGAGGATTTAATGTAGAGGGTGATATATAGACTTGTTTAATGTCTATTCTGTCCTCCTGTCCAAGAATATCAGGGCAGTTCTCTTGGATAATTCATTGTAATATGAAGTCAAATCTTCTGTTTTCTTTCTAGGTTTTCAGGTAGACCAATGATTTTCAAATTATCTCTCCTGGACCTGTTTTCTAGTTCTGTTGTTTTTTCAATGATATATTACATGGTTCCTTCTTTTTTTTTCTTTCTTTTGATTTTGCTTTATTAATTCTTGCTGACTTGTGAGATCATTAGCTTCTACTTGCCCAATTCTAAAGACCAGTTTTCAGCTATGATCTTTTGATTTTCCTTTTTGGTTTGGTTCATCCTGCTTTTTCCCTGGCTTCCAGCAGGTCAATTTTCCAGTCTCTAATTTGCTTATTCCTTCATGAGATTTCTGTTTCTTTTTCTAATTGGGAAATTATGTTTTTAAAGTGTTATTTTCTTTTTGAATTACTTACATTTCTATTTCCCACTTTTCTGCCCATTTTTGTTCTTTCTTTCTTACTTGGTTCTTGAACTCCATTTTGAGTTCCTCAAGAGCTTGTGACCAATTTCCATTTTTTTTGAAAGTTTGTATGTGTTTGCTTGTTAGTCTCTCTCTGCTGTTGCCTCTATACTCATCTCCTTTTCACCATAGAAGTTATCCTGGGTCAGGAGCTTTTTAATTCTTTTGGTACTTGTGGATTGAGTTTCCTTTGTGTTGGTAGCCATTGCTATACTTTATTTTTCTTCTGAATTATCTTGGCTTCTCTACCAGAATTCTGAGTGAGGTGGCCAAGCAGTTCTTAGAGTAGTGGTCTTTAAAGATTCTTGCCCTGAGGGTATTTTCCAGTCTCCCTTGTGTCTTCTGAGGCCAGCCTGGGTCTGACCTGTGTCCTCACTCCACACTCTGAACTCTGTGCTAAACATTCCTCAGTCTCGAGTCCCAAGTCTAGCTGCCAAGGCCCTGTGATGCCCTCATGGGTATGACTGTGGTGCCCTCAGTCAGCTCCCAAGAATTTAGGGATTTCCTCAGTCCTTGCTCTGACTCTGACTTGGTAGATGCTGTGGGTGAGAGTTGATCAGTTCACACTTTTATAGGTGTGATTTTATAACCTTATAGTAGGAAATGCCCAAGTCCTGCCTACCTTTAAGGCAGTGCCTCTTGGCAGAGCCCCTTCCCTCAACTAATTTTTATTTTTGTCCTTTTCAGAGGCTTTGTTGTGATAGGTAGTAAGAAGAGTCATGAAGTTCCTTCTACTCTATGGGCATCTTAGCCCGGAAGTCTCTCTCTCATGAGACTCTTGCCTCTACCCAGCAGCTCAGTGAGAGTGCTTCTTTGCTCCCCTGACTGCGGTAAGGTGGGGGACTCACATCCTGGGTGAGGGCTGCCATTTGGGCACTCCATCTCTAAGGTCTCTTAAAAGTTTGCCATCACTGCCCTGGGTACTCTATTGAAGACCACTTTACCTTTAAATTTGATATGGGGACATGAATTATTACAGTATAAATATAGCCATTCATCCTTTTTCTAATATATTTATCAATATTATTACATAACCATCATTTCCCATTTTCTGAAAGGATAATATGTGCTATTTTCTCAAATAACTTATTTAAATTAGGCATTTAGTAAGTTTATTCTGATATTATATATTCTCACTAATCCTGTGTTTTGTCTTTATGATTGATAATTCATTTATTAATTTCTTACTATGTAGTAGAAACTAAAGAAAGCACTGAAAATATGAAGTAATGACAAAACAATCATTCCTAACCTCAAATAGAACACATTCCAGCAGGGAAAACTTCAAGGAAACCAGAGATCCAAAGAAGAAATGGGATGGAAGGAAATCATTCTGGGATGGTTTATAGCTAATGAAAAAAATATAAATAAATGAAAGTGAACTGGCTTTTGTGAGAAATAGTAAGTAAAGCAGTATCATAAATGTGTGGAGGTGAGAAACATAAGATGATTGCCAAGGTTTGAAATGATGAGGTTATAAAGACCGATAAATGTAAACAAATGACTGACTATATGTGATCACAGGGAACTATAGAAATATATTGAGTAAGGGTAAGACTTCATTGGTTTTATCCTTTGGGGATTAGATTTGAAATATAGAAAGACCTGAGTCAGGGAGATCAATTAGAAGGCTAGTTCATTAGTCTAAGAAAAAAGTGAAAAAGTGATGATGGCGTGAACCAGAAGAGAAGACAGTATACAAAGAGCCCTTTTGAAGGTCTATTAACCATAAACATGACTTGAAAAAATGTTTGTGTTTTTAAATTTTGCTCTCTTCCTTTTTGTGAATTATTTGCCCTTTTCTTGCCATACTATACCTCTGTAGCTTTTCCTTATAGTCCAGCGGTGGGTCCTAATTTTCTCTTAGATATTCTTCCCTAGGAATCACCACCAAAATTCCATAGTGTTGGCAGGAACAAGACTGTCATCCTCCAACTTGTTCATCAAAAAGAAAGGATATATTAGCCTCACCAGCACTTGCCAGGAATACGTTTTTCTTTCTCTCTTTGAATGTACAATAACCTTCTCTTCTTTTATGGCAAAGAGAATTGGGCATAAATCAATATATAGAGTTTCCTTTATGGCTATGTACAATACTATTGCATAAGCTTTACTGTTCTGCTTGATCTAAAAGTTACAGAAACTTAGAAGACGAATGTTGACTAAATGGAATTTAGATGTCCATTTTCAATTAAGATTAGGAATAAAATTCAGTGAAAACAATTTAAATTTTCTCTTGTTGAGCTTCAGGTTGTATTTATGGCTACAGTCAATTTGAAAATATGTTTGCTTGCTGAGTTTATCCTCCTAGAGAAAGCATATGATATGATAACAGCAGGAATATAGTCAACTAACAGTATGATTGAATAGTGTGAATAGAAAAATGGGCATTAACCATCTCATTCCAACAGGAAATGCCTCACATGGAGTATCATAACTGAGTGTGGTAAAGGAAAGGAAATGGCAGGCCGATTACACTGATTACAGTGGCTGCAAATATGTTAGGAACATTCATGCTTCAATGATGCTATAATTATGTTTCTAAGAAATGCAACACGCAGGCAAACTCATTCTTATTTCAGTCCTGCTGTTTGTTTCCTGCTATTTTAACATGAACTGTTACCATCAAAGTAATATATAATACAGTGTATAATGGACTGCTACAGCAGAACTCCTGCCAAAATAATGGACTTTGTAAAGGATAAGTTTACATATTTTTTCTTCTAATTTTGTATTAAAATCATTAATACTCATTCCATCATTTAAAAAGAGTGGATTATAATAGAAAGACCATTCAAATGGGATTCAGAAGATGTGTGTGGAAGTTTCGGTTTTATCAATTATCAATCCATCACATTATAAAATATAAAGCTTATATATTGTTTCATATAAACCCTCAATGTATAGACAAAAATCTGTGATTCAGAGAATTGCAGTGACTTCTCTAAGATTAGAAAGATGGTGGCAAAAAGTGTAATTTGCACGGAAATTTAGATTTTTAGACTCTAAATTCAGTGCTCTGGCCAATCATGTGAGCTTGGACAAATGTTATTTCATGAGTTTTATTTTCCTCTTATGCAAATTGGGGATAAATATATATTATATCTCTATTCCAAATGTTAAATTTGAAAATTAATTAAGGCTATACTATTGAAAATGTGGTAAATATTCTAAGAAATGCATTCTCTTTTAATGTTATTTTAGCATTTAATCATAAACTGGCTTTTCTCTAGTGTGTGAATATTATCTTGTGTGTATTTTCTCTCAAACTTCTTAGGCCTCAGACTGTTGCATAAAATTATTTCAATTCTCTACCAGGACATTGGATAATCCAACATACAATTATTTTTGTGTTGATGCTAGCTTGGAAAAACCTCTTGCCTTTACATAGCAGAGTACCTTTTTGACAGCTGGGGATGAGTTGAATTTCACTTGGATTGGTTGGGTTATTTGACTGTCACAAGGGACCCCAGTGAACTGGTAGCGTTTTCCTTAGGTAGAATGATTTGTATGATGTTGTGGTTAGTAAGGTATAATATCACTAAGCAAATGTTCAAATTAAAAATGGACTCATTCCTCAACCTCCCTTGTTCTTGTTAGGGTTCTAGCCTAACCTATTTAGCATATGATGTCTCAAATGTGTTCTTACATGCCTCACAAACAACTCTGTAAGCAAAATTTGTCCATTCATCATGAATCCAAAGGTAAGAGATCTTAATTATTCAGTATCATGCTCTTCAGGTACCAGACCACTGGGTCAGACCCATTACAATTACCTAAGATAAATTTTGCTGATGCATCTTATGTATAGAATTGTTAATGATGCATGCAAGCACCCATCAGAGACTTCTTGTCAGTCATGTAAACTGGTACTCAGTCTATTAAAAGGATATGCCAGTACTACCACTCCATGGGGTATTCCTTGTTACATGATTAATTGTTCCTTACGCATGGTTGTACTTCCCTCTCTTTAAGGGATAATATCATCCTTTCACCAGATAAAAATGCATTTTATTGATTATTGATCCTTATAGTTGAAGACTTCTAGGTGGACCAGTTTAGGAGACAGATTCCCAAGGTCAGAAATGGAGGCTTTAGTCTCTGCCAAAATCAGATGCATTGAAAACAACACAAATATCCGAAAGATGCTGGCTAATATGGCATTTCCATTTAGTAGAAGCCTCTTATATTTTATCCATTTTGTTAGATGAAAGATCTTGTATCACTTAACCTATAATAGACTAATCTGGAAAAAGGATGTTTGTATCACTCTGTCATCTGCTCTATAAGAGCTAGTAAAAAGAAAGCAATTACTTTTCACAAGAAATATAGTGAATGACGACTGTGGGGAACTTTGAGCTACAGATGATTAAAAGTAGTTTATTTTGACCAATTCTAGGTCTCTATCAATGTTTTACTAAGATTAATTCTTATGAACAGAGATGTTAAGGAATATGGGCCTTGCAGGATTGCACATACCTAAGGGGAGAAACTTCTGGAAGATCTATTTTATATCTTCCAGTCTTAGAGTCTGTTATGAGCTTCACTTGAAAAATGCACATTTACAAGTATCTCGGTAAATGGAGAACATCAGGATACCGAGATTGAATATCCAGTTCATGACTGTCTCAGCCTCCAACTCTAAATTCACCAACGGATCATGCTAAACTAGTATTGTTGTGTGACAGAGTAAGATCCATACATTCCGTGTGGATTATTTGGACTGGGCTCCTTCAATTGGAGATGTGAATTTTAATTACTGTGGAAAGATAGGAAAGGTCCAACTTGTAAAGGGTTTTAAAAGTTAAATAGAAGCTTTTAGTTTTGATATTATAGATAAATGGGAACCACTTGAGGTTATTGAGTGTGGTGAGGATAACATGATAATCCTTGTACTTTGATCAAATATCTGGCACCTGAATAGTTCCGATGGACTAAACTAGGAAGAAATTTGATATAGGGACACCAAAGCAATAGAAGGTACAGATAATTCAGGAAAGGGTTGATGAAATCATGGCTATGGGTATGAGGGCATAGATATAGGTAAGAATAAATAGAACTGGTGGCTTTAGTGAGCAAACAAGCATTTGAACATGAAAGGTGGACTGAAAGAAGACATAAGCAGAATTCATTATTAGAGAAAAATTGAGGGTTTTTTTCTCTAACCAAGAGGTAGATTCTCCAGCTAAGATGCTGGTGGAAAGGATATCATAGGATGGTTTAAAGAGATAAAGTAAGGGTCATACTAATGCGACAGTAACTAGGAGAGAATAATGTGTGAAAACCTTGATAGTGCATTGAAGAGAAAAAGTGTCAGAACTACCATGTCAAGCACTACAGAATGGTCAAGAGTCATGAATACTGAGGCAAATAAAAAGAGCCATTTTATTTATCAGTCAAAAAACCATTAGTTTTCATTTGGAGTATTTTTGGTAGAATTATGGAGTCAGATACTATACTACAAAACATAAAGAAATGGAACTGAAGGCAATAATTCATTGCAGGGTATTGAACACCAGTAAGCAAGACTGGTAGCATTGAGTGAGAATTTTGTTGGTGTTCCTCTTTTGAAGGACCAATATGGGTCTGTTGGTAGGAAGAAGAAAAGCAGCTAGTAAGTATGGAGAGATAAATAATGATTGATGAGATACCTGTGATGATATAAGGGACAGTCTTCTGGAGAAGACAGGATAAAGTGTGCATGATGAGTACATTTGGCAAGGAGTTAGGCCAACACATTTTGTAAGACTAATATGATGTTGGATGATATCTGAAGGATATGAGATGAGATTTAAAGAGTAAACTCTTCATGATTGCCCTCTTTGGTAAAGTAGGTGGCAAGGTCCTCAGCTCATAGGATGAGGGAAGAGGATGCCATGGGAAACTTATGGTGAATAAAAGGTTTTGGAATAGCTCATGAGCAGGAAAAAGAATAGTAAATTGTGTTTGACATGAGAAAATTTTGTTGTCTTTCAATCTTTTTGTTATTATTCAATTCAACATATATTAATTAAATGCATGATATATTAAAAGTGTTATACTGAGATCTAAGGCTCAAAAGACAAAAAAATAAGTAATTCCCTGTCAAAAAAGAAGTTTTTATTCACTGGGTTTGAAGAAAGAAAGAAGGGGGCATATGATATATGCAGATAAACACAATTTGAGGAGAGGAACTGACAAATTAAAAAACATAGTTAAAAAAACAAAGGAGTCAAGATATTTAGAAAGGTAAGAAAAAACCAACAGGCTAAGTGGTGGTGAAAACATTCAAAGAAAAATGAAAGGCATTAATTGACTTTTTCTAGTCCAGGTTAGCATAGGGACCCTTAAAGACTCTTGTAGGTACTGAGGTTGGACATATGGAGGATGGCATATGGAGAAATAGTCTTCTAATGTGGTGATCGAGACCAAGGCCTGTATCTACATCTTTGTGACCCTACAGATTTATAAACAGAACTTGTACTGCAACTATATATCCAGGGAAGTAGGTATAGAAGATGGGTAAGTATGTAGTTATGCTGCTCTATGGAGCTCTCCATCTGGCTAAGGCTTTGCCCAGAAACTCTCTAATGGGATATTGACCATAAGCAAGTCAATTGTTCTGTCACTCAGACCATCAAGTATGATTCTGGAGGCTACAAAGAAGTAACCAGGAAGGCAATGATCAAACCACCCTATACATCATATCTACTCTTATTGATAAAATGAAGTTTGGATGTACACAATTCATTAAGTTAATATGGTACTACAGCAAACATCTTCTAGTAATAACAGCAAAAGCAATGACTATAATAATTATAAAGGGTTGATATACTTAAAGTGATAAGCATCAATATATTTGTTTTCATTTATAATCATCTTATACAAACAAGGACAGAAAACCCAGTCTACATAACTAAAAATGAACTAATAAATCACTCAGAGTACTTACAATAAAGGAAAAGACAAAATAGGCTGAAATAACTGGGAACATTATGTGCAGTTTCAGCATTTCAGAAGTGAAACAACAAAGGTGTGCAGAAGGAAAACACTAATATGTCAAAGCGTCTCAAGATCATACCACTATGAATATAAGTTGGAGGAAATGGAAATGAATAGCCTATGGAAGACAAAACTTAAGAGGGATATGACAGCAATCTTATATTTTTGAGAAATGAGTCAGAATTAAAGAAAAGTCAAATCTGAGATTGATGTAATAAAAATTTCCAAACAATTCAAAAGTGGAATGGACTCCAACACTGAAAGAATTATTCTATAGGAATTGCTCAACTAGAGGTATAATAATGACAGTGTAAACTATTGGAAGAGATATCTACAAGGATCCCTACTAATTTTTATATTCTGTGATGTGTGATCTCCAAGTTTCTCTCTAACTGACAATGTATAAAATGCAGTTAGATTAATTTATTATACAAATACTAAGTGAAGTTAAATACCAGCTATATAATATACCATTCTGTTTTTGAAAATATTATTAAATCCATCAAATATCTCATCAAAAGACTTAGGTTTAAATGTTGCCTCCACTCCAAATTTCCTCTCCACCATTAGGCTCCACCTTTGAGTCTCTGGGCTTCAGTTTCCATTCTTACAAAATGTGTGTGTGTGTGTGTGTGTGTGTGTGTGTGTGTGTGTGTGTGTGTGTGTGTAGGTGGGATAGAAATGAGATAAATAGACTACATAATATGTAAGGTCTCTTTCAGTTTAACTTCTCTGTGACTATCATATCTATGTTATTATTCAGAAAGCTAGAGTACCAGAATACTCTAGGTTTTTAATATCTGCTATAAACATGCATCATTATTGTAAAACATAAGTCTATTTCAAACCAATGGAAAGAAAAATCAGACAATGGGCAATTCATCTTTTATCCCCCACAGGAATAATCCAGAAGACAAAACTCTCTTAGGATTTATTGCTTTTATGGTGATTGACTTTAACAAAATGCCTTGTAAAGTTTCCTATTCCATGGCACAGGTTTTTAAAGTAATATAAGGCAATTTTACCTGTGTTAAATTATTACCTGGATTATGAAAACATATTAAGCAATATAGAAAGGCTTTTGTTCTTAAGGTTTTTTAGGACAGAGAATCAATAAAACCTTTAAAATGTGTTACTGGAAGGGAGGGAAAAGAAGAATTACAGGGATGGCAGAAACAACACCATAGCTAAACCAGTGGTTCAAACTGTAAATGATTTTGAATAAAGCAAATATAATTAGATAAGGTCCTAAAGTCTCAATGTGCTATAGGCAATCTAAGGCTGATTTCCTCATTTGGGCCCCTTGGGAATATGTGGGGGGGCGGAGGGCTCTATCTAGAAAGTCTGACTGCTTGTTATACATCATTTCAAAGAGACATCCATAGCCTCCAAACTGCTTTAAGGCAGCTGCAAGCAAGTGTCACTTTGAGTTAAATGCATTATTAAACTGTTGGGTAATTTCACATCATGGGTCATTCATCTATGCTAAATTGGGTCAAAAACCTTCACATATGCCTAGATAAATGAGAGAGAAGAGCAAGATTCCCCCTTGGGAATTAATATTTTTACAAGTGCTTTGAGTTCACTTTATTCATATTGGACACATTATTAGTGGGTTACTACAAGTGGAGGACAGAATGAAGTAAATTTTTTAAGGTATCTGAGAAACTGGATATCAAATATTGTGCAAATATATTTTTCAAAGTCAAATACTGACATTTTAAAATTAATTTTCATTTTTTAAATTGTGTTGTTATGAGACCAAGAAAAATAATTTTCTGCTCTCAAGAAATAAAATATATTTAAATCAGATAAAATAGATTAATACAAAATAATTTTTATTCAATGACAAGGGAACATGTCAGTAATTAATACACAATATACAATTTGGCAAAAGAAACAACTGAAGTCTGAGAAGATGGAAACAAAATACTTGGGACTGAAGGCATAGATAGACTAGAGTAGGTATGAATGTTAAAATGTAATAATGCATTCAGTGAAAATGACTGGAGGACAAATAAATTATGATATTTTGAAATTAGGTATAAGGGAAACCAATTTTTTAAATTCTTACAGGATAGAGATGTATATTATAAAAATGGACCATATATAATGAAATAATGCAACTATTTTTCAGTCAGACTGAAAAGTGTTAACTGTATGAAAAATGATGAACGATTTCAATAATTTTAAATGGTGTACTGATTCAATGACAGGAATATAATCAGTAGTAGAAGAGGGGATATGCTCAAACCTATTGTTAAATTTTCTGTGTGAGTTCTGTAGATATTGCAGATGCTATTAAGTGTACGTCTGATTTACTATTTTGTTGATTGTTTAAGCTTAGGCAAATGATGACTAAAATGTCAAAATGCAGATTCAAATAAGAAATTATTAGACTTATATTATCCACCACTACTACCACTGAAATCTGATTGTTAAATATACCAATATACTGTTGGAAACAATGTGTGCTTACAAATTGGAAAGCATATGTCAAATGTTTTTTGATAATATACTTAAAAAGATAATTCATGATAAACATTGATTCCTGGATGGCAGGGATAATCGTGTATGTCTGTGTGTGTGTGTGTGTGGTGTGTGTGTGTGTGTATCTCCAGTGACCAATATAGTAATTGGCACTTAATAGGCCCTTAAAAATGTTTGTTTGAAAGAAGAACATAGCAGCTAAAATTTTAATAATGCTTAAAGTTTTAAAAGTAATGTATGTGTACATATATATATATACATATATATATATATATATAAAACTCAGGTAAGTCTTATTAATAACATAACATGTAATATAATATCTCATGTAAGCCTTTATGTAATAAGTTAATTAATTATTATTATCCAATATTACAGATAAGGAAACAAATGACAAAGCAAGGACTGCCACTGCATAAAAAAGCTAGTAATTGAATAAGGTGAAATTTCATTCAAGTCTGAATGTAAAAATGTATCCGTGCGTGTGTGTGTGTGTATGTGTGTGTGGTGTATATGCTGTACAAAGCTAGAGATGAAGCTCATGACCCTGCTACTTTCTATTATTCTATTTGTTTTCTCCCCTAAATTTATTTTCATGCTTCTCAGAGAATGTTATGGAAGCTGAGTCAGCCCTGCTCAGCATATTTTCAACAATACTCTTGTCAGGTTTTGTTGGGTAGCATTCCTGATAAATTAGGTTAAAAATTGGCTTGTTCTACATTATATGATTATTTTTAGATGAAAATTACAATGGAACAAACTTTTTGGATAGTCATGATGATTATGAATAAAGGAAGTGCTTTGTATAAAATGTTGAGCATGCCTAAACATCCTGTAGCTAATTGTGATGTTATCTTCATCTTTTTTAGGATTCTTTTATTCAATCATTTTCAGAGACAGAATTGGAAGCATCTAAAAGTCTAGACAAAATTTTCACCATTTTTCTTTCCTTCATTCTGAGATTCCTTTGCTTAGTGTCTGGCTGAATACCATTCTACTAGAGCAGAGGAATTGGAGACTTTATTCCCTTTAAGGCCCCATGGTCCAAGAAATGAGCCACAGTCATTGCCTTCAGCATATGAATCTTTATGTCTTTATTGAATAGAGTGTAGCTTCTGAAACCTTGGGAGTTTTAAATTTTTTTTAAATTTTAAAATTATAAAAATAAAAAATAAAATTGTAATGGATACGCCATCATAATTCAAAGCATCCATCATGATGACCAAAATTAAGACAAATTCTGGGAGCCAGGGCTAGACCAAAATATCAACATAGAGAGAACTTGTCATGATGAAATGTGTTAAGGATTGTGTTAAGGAAAGCTAAATAACTTTGGCTGCCTCAGTCTGTTTTCCTACTGTATTGGCAGGGTACTAGTTTATATTCCAATCTGTCCTGGATTTCACCTTATAATAATTTTGACAGGCATAGATAACAAACATTTTATATGATATTCAAAAAGTTAGAAGTGTGAATCTTAAAATTTCTCAAACTCTACTTTGGAACATTACCTTAAGGTTATTCCCCATTTAAACAATGAATGTCCTTGATCAGGAATGTATTGGGAACTTTAAAATTACTCCACCCATACTTAGGCATACTTTAGGGGAAGATAAAGTTGTAAAACTCCTTACTGAAAAATGAAAAAAGTCCCCAACCCATATTTATAGTGAGGTCAAGCCCTTAAGATAGGTCTATTTTTAGATCTAATACAAAAGAGTGCTAAGTACCTATGAAGGTCAAATTAATCACTAAAAGGTCAAGCAAACAAAAGGCAAGTTTAACAAAAGAGGTGTGAAGTTTTAGTTATTAACAAAAGATATTAATGAAGAAAGGTCAGTCTTGTGGAAAATGTCTACTGTGATTGGTAGATATGAAAATTTAGGGGAAGTGACAAAAGAGAAAATTCTCTTTAAAAGGAGGTCAGGAACTGCGAGCTGGGCTCTCTTGGTGAGGGCTCTTGGTGGCTGAACTTAGTTGAGCTGAGGAACTGAACTGGAGTGTCTCTCTGAACACTAGAGTTTTGCCTGGGAAAGATCTTGTGGTGAGTGATTAAAGACTGACTTAGTTTCTCTCTTAAGGAGAAAGGCCTAGGCCAGTGGCCTAGGCCCTAGCCTTTTCCTATTTCCTCTTACTCTGTCTCTTTCCCTTTCCTTAATTCCTTCATTTATATTAATTAAAATCTCCATAAAATCCAGCTGACTTGGGTATTTCATATTTGGGAATTTTTCCCATGGCGACCACTTATTTTTAATTTAAAAACAAGACGCTAAAAATTATTTTTACAGTTTTGGCAATTCAAAGTCTTGAACCCATATTTTCACAGTCACAGTTTATGGCAACCACTCTTTTGTCAGTAACAGAAGTCACTAAAAGAAAAGGGTCCCTCCCAAGACAGAATCAAAGAATTTAAAAGGAGGGGAATTTAGTGACCATCTAATCCAATCTTATCTGAAAAACATCCCCTTTTATAATGTCTTGAAGTCTTCCAAAAAAGGAAATGTATGTTGAGAGGCAAATTATTATAACTTTGTAAATCATATTTCACCTGTTTTTTACGCTCACTCATACCTATTTAAAAAGTAAAATTTACAGATCCAGCAAATAATCATAGCTAATGACAGTGGGAAAAGAAGGAAAAAAAATAAGTAAACATTAAATATCAATAGCAAACAAACCCACTATCATATTTTACATGAGTCTACTGTATGACATTTAAAACTAATGGATACGTGTCACAAGTTATTCAGGTGTAAAAATGTTTCAACCTTAACTGAGATATTTTAAAAAATCTATTACTGCTATCATTACAAAAACATGGCAGAGGAGTCTAGAATAAACCAAACCTCTGTACTGTTGATGATAGGTCTAAAAATGTCACCAAGAATCTATATTATTCTGGTTGAAGGGTAGAGTAAGTGGACAAATTAAAAATGAGAGATACTCCCTCTTGGGAACCACCCAGGGGTATCATGCCCTGGGATCAACTTCTCAGCTCCTTTGGTATGAGACTATTATGTCCCATCCATTCACATTTTTACAAATGTGGAGGTGGGGATTATAATAGTGCTTCATTTCCGCCACTAAAATGGACCCTTTACCTCTTGTTAAAAATAACTCAGAGGCAGGCAAAATGATCAGTCAGAGTTATTGATTTTTTTTTAAATCATGTCCAAAGATCCCTTAAAATCAATTTGAAATATTTAGCTCATTAAATTCTCTAAAGATTGTTAACCAGGTTGACAGAGTCTATCATCACCTATGTGACAATTTAACAAAGCCAAAATGGAAGAAAAAGCTTGTTATGGGCTTTTATAATATTTTACAATTTTTGTTCAGTAGTTATAGGGGAAAAGTAACAGAATATATCTAATAGTTAATGATTGTTAGAAATCAAGGAATAAAGAGGATACAAAATAAAGACCATGTACTCATGGTTGATCAGCCAGTTCAAACACCCACCTTACCACCACCAAGCTCAGAACAGGAAGTAAAGAGCTGGGACCCTCCACATTCCCACCTAATACCCACTGTCTACAGGAAGTACATAATGACAGGGCTCCTGGGAAATGTAGTTCTTTTTTAGGGTTCAAAATTTTCAATTATACATTTCAAAATTAGAATCCAACAACTAGAAGCAAATGACTTCACAAGGAAGCAATAATACAAAATCAAAAGAATGAAAAAATTGAGGAAAATATGAAACAACTCATTGATAAAACTACAGATATAGAAAAGAGACCCAGAAGACTATGAGAAAATCATGACAAAAGAAAAATCTTAGATGTTATTCTTGAACAAGAAGGAAAAGTGAAGATTGAAAGAATCCACATATCACCTCCTGAATTTAATCCCCAATTGATAATGCCCAAGAATGTTATAGCCAAATTCAAGAACTTCCAGACCAAATAAATAAATACTACACACTGTTAAGGAAAAAAAAACATACAGATAACATGGAACCACAGTTAGGATAACACATGCCCTGGTTGCATCCACACTGAAGGACTGGAAGGCCTGGAATATGATATTCTAGATATGTAAAGATTAAAATTTAGGGGAGACTGAGGCAGGTAGAAATTAGTTTCTCTCTGCAAGGAATATTATATTTTTAGAGGGTTATTGAAGATTAAGGATTAAAAAAAATACAGGATAAGGAAAATGTGCCTCGGCCAGAGAGGCCTAGACAAGACCTCACCTACATTATGGAAAGAGCCACTTCTGTCCCAAAATGGAAGTCCAAAATTGACAGAAAAGCCTTTGCAATCAGCTTAAATCCTTCCTCAATCTCGGCCCACCTCAGAATTGCGTGAGATTACAAAGCATTTTGGGGAAGTGGAGCAAGGGCTTGTGGGGATTGAAGTCCAGAGTTTTGAGTCTATTTTTACAGATAGCAAGGGAACTGGACCTACAACCAAGAATCAGCTACCCAGCAAACTGATTAGATTCTTGCAGGGGAAAGTATGGTCATTTAATAAAAAAGAAGACTTCCAAGCATTCCTAAAGAAAAGACCTGTCTTAAACAGAAAATTTGATGTGCATCACAGAACTCAATAGAATCACCAAAAGGCAATTAAGAAAGGGAAAAAAAACAGACAAACAAAAAACTTTTTATGTGACCCATTTAGTTCAAATGATTTGTATTTCTATAAGAAAAGATTATATTGGTAACTAAAAATTGTTATTATTTTTTACTAAAATATAAACCTAATAAGAAAAAAAATATCCTGCCAATTGGCAAGACGAAGAAACATTCCTGAAATTAAATATTTCATTAATTTCTGAAATAAATGTTTTAGGTGTAATATAATGTTTTTATTCAAATTCAATGTACTTTTTTACTTTTGAAATGTGACTTTTATAATCACATAGAAATAGTTAAACCTTGTGGAAAATATGTCCATAGGGATTATGCATAATTTTAACCATGTCTCAGATACAATGGCAAGTATTCTCAAAGCTGGCAAGCATGTAACTTCACTGAGGGAGCTGTTAATGGACACAAATTGAAAAAATGTTCAGGGAGCAATGGCATTTTTCAATCATCCTTAAGGCAGTAATAGATGAACTATACAAAGCATCTAGAGAGAAGATGACACATCATCTAGTTCTGAGTAGTGTCCCTCAGGTATGGAAAATGACTGTTTACCTTGGGTGCTGGGGTGAGGAACATACCCAAACAAATCTGGCAATTTTGACTCCATTCTTATACATAAGCTTCTAACATGTTACATAATTTTTCATATTAAGTAAGATTTAAAGTAATTAAATAGTTGACAGTGGTTATGTTTTTGAGCAAGTTTTTCTTATAGTTTGATAACTTTAAAAAGTGTTAAGCATATTGATCCCCAATATCTGCTTCATATATTAGAAAAAAGGGAAATATTAAATAGTAATTGGAGCAAATGTAATGTATTTAGTAAATCTTCAATAAGTATATTAGCTAGAGAACTAATATCAAGATGTTTGAAGTGAGATGTCTTTCAGGAGGTTAAAGAATTTTGTTTGGTTTTTATTTTTGTTTTTGCATTTCCATGTAATTCTTCTGTGTTATCAACACTATAAGTGCTTAATAAAAGGGATTTTTGTTTCTGTTTTTTTCTAGATCAACCAAGACAAAAGGATAATGTTCTTCCTCATTTTGTTGTGAGCTATTTTCAAAGTTTTATCATTGTGTTTTGCTGGTGTACCATAACTCATAACTCTTATTCCCCTATCAGGGTGATGACTCATATTCCTCTTCTAAATCTTTCTCAGCAAAAAACTGAGGGGGTTAATGTTTCTCTTTCTTTTCTTGAGGTTATAATAGCAGTCTTCTACTCATTTTTGAGGTCCAGTTACATGCACCTCAGTTCCATTTAACCAATCAAATTTCCTTTTGCAATGGGATGTTTACTTCAAAGAGGTAGAAAGAATAACATTCCTCCTATACACAGAAACATACACACACATTGGGGACATAATCATTAAAACCACAATAATCCCATCAAAAAAGAAATGCATTCAAATTTTACCTCTGACACATATTTCTTGTGTATGCATCACAAATCATTTAAAATGTTAATGCTTTTGCTATATAGCTATGTGTTTTAAGATTTAAAATAGCTGAAAAAGTGAAAATTTTATTTTATATGAAGAATTCTGAGAAGTTCCTCAGATTCCCAAAATCAAAAGTTAAATCCTCCTCCTCCTCCTCCTCCTCCTCCTCCTCCTCCTCCTCCTCCTCCTCCTCCTCCTCCTCCTCCTCCTTCTTCTTCTTCTTCTTTTTCAACAATTTAATTCTATTTAATTTATTAAAAGTCTGGTGGGTAAAGGGAAGCAAGGTCCTTTCCTGGGTAAAGAAAAGCCATTAGAACAGTGACAAACACTTCTTCTTAAATCATACTCCTCATGTAGCAGTTAAAATTAGTTTCTCTGCTAAAAGTATTATACTTTTATGAGGTTTATTAAAGATTAAGAATTAAAGAAAATACAAAATAAGAAACCAGGTGCCCAGGAGGATGGAAAGGCCCATTCAATTACATTTACATCATGAGAGACCTGTGTCCCTGTAATCACAAGCAGGAAGAGAAAGAGAAGAAGGCAGAGTCCTTTTTAAAAACCCCTCTCTCCTCACGGCCCAGGTGATGACCTCAACTGAGATTATGGGGAACTCTGAGAGCTACCAAGGACTCCTGGGAATTGAAGTCCAGGGTTCAAATCTCCATTTTTACATTTCCACATATGATCCTCTGGGAAAAAGGTTTTTTTCCCAGAGGATCATGAAAACATAATTGACATAAAGATTACAATAAATTGAGGATAAGAGGAAAAAATAAAACAAAACCAATATTTGCTGGACGCATTGAAAAAAAGCTATTTAGGGGGCTGTCCCCTTTGGCATGAAAGTATAGAGACAAATAAATGTTCAATCAACCACACCCAAAGTTCATTCTTGATCATCTTGTGCAGCTTGTGGTCTGGAGGCTTCTTCATGGTGGCTTCTCCAACAATTCAGTTTCTGGATTCGGAGAGGTATCATCTTTCTTTACCTAAAATTATTCTTAAAAGGAATTTAAACTTTGCAATTTAAAATAATAATAATTTTACATTTCCCCGTGAAGAGGGTGATTGAAAAACACAGGATCATTTAGGGATGCATGGCTGAGGTATGAAGTATATGAATCAATTGGTAAGAGAAAAGAGAAAAAATCCAAATTAAAAAAAAATTCTGAATGAAAATATAGACTATCAAAGTCTTATGTGTAAAAATTCCAAATAAAGGAAAAATAAATCTATAACAGGTCCTTGAATCAGGGCCCAATTAAATGATCTAAGCAATGATGCATTTACCCAGTCAGTAGCCAGGACTACAGAAAGTTTGCCACACTGTGAAAGACAGAAAAGGGACCAGATTATAGGAGCTAAGTAGGAGCCAAGTTTGGGGATACCTATCTGTATTTTCAGAGTGAGTGTGGACACAAGGAAGCCCTATGTCTTAACAAATGTTAAACATCGCAACCTTGAGTCTTCACACTAGGTTCAAGACCTTTGTATTGGCTTAGAAGCTCATCATTCCATCCTAGATTGGTTTTTCTTTGGCCCTGTGCAATGGCTCTTTTGTGTATATCTTGTCCTTGAATTAGACGGTAGTATTAAGCAAAGTCTCATAATTTTTTTTAAAAACAATTAGTGCCATCATTTTTATAGTCTCAAGCTTTTAGGGCATGCATTAGCATTATAGCAAATGTATTTTAAACTTATATTACTGCTAAATCAAAAAGTTAAAGAAAATCTTAATGCTGGTGACATGTGCTTCAAATATAAAAAGGAGAGAAAAAAATAAGACTGAAATAGTATATTGCACATGCAAGAAAAATATAATGAGTTTTTAAAAATTCAAATATATAGCTTATAATCATTGACATACTGTGTCAGCTAAGAAAATATAGAATGCGAGGCTTTCTCACCAAAAATGTGATCCATTTCCTCTTCATATCTGGCCATGATCCACTGGGAATTTCATAATTTCACAACAGTTTTTTTTTTATATATATATAAAGAACAGTAGTATAAATATGTAGATATCAGTATCCACAAAATTCTCAATAGCCCAATTAATTACAATAGCAAACAAACACACTATCATATTTCACATAAGTTGCTGTATGGCATTTTTTTAAAGCCTATGAACTGATGGATATTTGTCATAATTTTTACAATCGTAGCAAATCTTTCCACCTTGGTAAACATATTTTTAAACAAATTAAAACTCATTTTGGGTTTAGAACATCCTCAAGAAATCTAGATATCATTTTTGTGGAAGTTAAGTAGTGAGCTGAAGAGTTATAAATGAGGGGTGCTCCTTTTTTTTTGGAGGCTTCTAGGGGTACAAATTCCCTGGGATTAACTGCCCAACTTCCATTCACATTTTTGGAAATGCGAGAAGGTTGGGGGTTATAATTATATTTCTCTTCAGCTACTAGAATGGGCCTTACCAGGCAAAAATGACCAGAGATTGTTAAGAAAATTTCTAAAAATTATGTCTAAAGAACCCTTAAAATTAATTGAGATATTTAGCACATTAAATTTTCCAAAGGTTGGTATAGCATCACCTGGGGCCATGAGCCAGAATTTCTAGGCTGGGTGGTTCATCTGGGTTCCGATTTCGGGCAGCAGGCTGGGCCTGGGGCGATGAGCAGTCTGCTCTGAGGCTAGAATTTGCTGGGTAGGCAGGAGGGTGGGTCACCAGGTGATCAAGATCTGGGTCAAACCGGTCTGGAGGCTGGGAACAGGAGCTGAGCCAAGCCAGCCGGGAAGGGCAGGCAGGTGAGCGATATTGAATCAAGAAAGTCCAAAGCGGATGGCTTCAGGTCAGATCTGATCAAGAAGGTTTTCTAAAAAAGCATCTTGTAGTAAGTGGCTTAAAAAACAAACAAACTAGGCACTAGCTATTAGTTACAGTAGACAAAAGATCAGAAGATTGAGGGAATTTCATTTTCCCAAAGTGGGAAGCCAAAACTGTAGAAGTTAAAATTAGTTTCTCTGCTAAAAGTATTATACTTTTATGAGGTTTATTAAAGATTAATAATTAAAGAAAATACAAAATAAGAAAGCATGTGCCTAAGAGGGCCTCAATGCCCATTCAATTACATTTACATCATGAGCGATGTGTGTCCCTAGAAGCCCAAGCAGGAAGAGAGAGAGAAGAAGGCGGAGTCCGTTTTAAAAAAGCCCCTCTCCTGACCTTACCTGAGATTATGGAGAACTCTGGAGCTACCAAGGACTCCTGGGAATTGAAGTCCAGGGTTCAAATCTCCATTTTTACACTTGGAAGCATCAAGAAACTATAGACCCACAAAGTTACCTCTGAAAGCAGCAGAAAAAAAGGCATGGATTTAGGGTTAGTGTTCTCCCAAGTGTAGAGGAGACTTCAACTTAAACATGAAGTAAAAAATGAATAAATAGACTGGGAAATAAGCAAACAATGACAAATAAACTGACTAGGAAAAAGTCACTATGGTGAAAGGGAAGATAAAGAAACAGGCTTAGAAGAAAAATGTTAAAACAGCTATATGCAATGCCTTAAAGAAAAAAGAGGGAGAAATGGTCATAGATGCCACAAGAATTCCTGGAAGAATTCAAAAAAATATTTAAAAAGTGAAATAATAGAAGCAGTTAAAATTAGGAAAAGAAGTAAAATGATGTAAATATATATATATATATATATATATAGTCAACAGGTTGGTAATGAGTAGTAACAGTGGACATCCTGATTTTATTGGGAAGGTTTTTAGTTCATTCCACTTAATGAAAATGCTTGTTGATGGTTTTAGATAAATGCAATTTATCATTTTAAAGAAAGATCCATTTAAGTTCATGTGTTTTAGAATTTTTAATAAAAATTAATATACATTTGAAAAGCTGTTTTCTGTAGCTATTTGGCTAATTGTATGTTTTCTTTTATTTTTATTGTTGAGAAGAAATCACTTATGCTGATAATTTTCCTGATATTGAATCAATCATGCATTCCTGGTATAAGTATCATCTTTGTGATATGTTGCTGCAATCTCTGCTAGGTTTTTCTTTTAATTTTTTAAATTAAATTTTTGCATCAATGTTCATTAGGGAAATCAGTCAATACTTTTATTTCTCTGCTTTTGATTTTCCTGCATGATATTAGCATCATATTTTTGTCATGAAGGAATTTGAAATGAATACTTCTTTGCTTATTTTTCAAAGATTTTATAGAGTATTGAAATTAATTGTTCTTTCAATGATTTATACAATTGACTTTTGAATTCATCTAATCTTGGTGACTTTTTCTTAGGGAGCTCATTTATAGTAAATAAAAAGAAGAAGAAAGAAGAATTCACATTTTGGTTAGCTTTAAGTTCATAAATTCTCTAAAATTATCTATGTTGATCTTCTAATAATGTAGTCTAGTACTGGATACATCCTCAAAGCTTTGGTAGCTTTTTTGGAACTTCAAGACCTCTTAATCATATAGTGACATCCTTCAAGAATCCAATATGGAGAGAGAGAGAGAGAGAGAGTGTGTGTGTCCAAATCAGACTGTGATTATGTACAGAATGGATAAGAGCTTTTTTGATACTCATCTCTAGACCAAACTGTGTGGTTCAGAATTCAAAGGGCTTATTTTTGTTTTGTTTTGTTTGCTATTTTCATTTCAGTTGTCATTGTTTTTCATTTGTACTTCCATTCCCTGATATCTCTATTGTCATAAACTTTCATGGCATTAAATTTGATGTGCTACAACATGACGTATACTGAACAATCTATTAAAATTCTATATATGCTTTCCAATATTCTAAGACAAGTTTACTTCTCTCTCTCTCTCTCCTATTCCATTGGATTATTTCTTGGTTGGAAGCAGCTGGATGCCTGTTAGTACTGACAGACTCCTTCTGATATGTAGGTATGATCCTTTTTTAGAGATTTTAATGAAGCACATTTCATTTTGCTTGAATGGTTTAAGTTAATTACAAACCTTCAATTGGTATATAAGTTGCTTTCCATTATCTCCTAGTTTATCAAACTTAAATATATTGTAATTCTAGATGATATTTATATAGCTTTATGAAATTTTTGATATATTATCCCACTAAATCCTCCAATCTTGTAAGGTAAACACTGCAATTATTATTGTCCCCATTTTATATATGAAGAGAATGAAATTCTGAGAGATTGAGTGACTGGAAAATGATAACATGATAGAATTTGAATCCATTTCTTTCTGAAGACTGTAGGTTCCCTATACCATACTTCCTTTTCACTCTTTAATATTCACTAAAACTAATTCTTTTCCAGAGTTAGTATAGTGATATCCTAAAATATATACACAAAGATGCATAAAGAATTGAAGATGAGGTGAATAATTTTGGAGTTGATTGGAGGGATAACAGCAATATATTATTGATATTAGGATCATTAGGAGGCCATCACTGAGAAATCATAGTGATTTTAGTGAACACTTTTCACTCAAAGTCTGATCTAATGAATTGGAGAATATTTTTTGTCATGGATTCCATATCAATCTAATCACCCAAAAATCATTTCATAGAGCTCAAAAAATAATAGCAAAATTAAACAGGAAGAACAAAAGACCTGGAATATCAAGGAAATTAAAAAAAAAGAAGAATGATTACCTATACCAGATCTCAAACTATATTATAAAGAAGAAATCATCAAAACAATCTAGTATTGATTAAGAAATAGAATACCAGGTCATTGGAACATATTTGCATTCAAAATAGGAGTAAATAACCATAGTCACCAAAACCCAAAGATATAAAACTTTTGGAATAACTGATTATTCAATAAAGACTACTAAGAAAACTAGAAAATACTACGTCAGAAACTAGTCATAGAGCAACACTTCATGCCATATAACCAAGATAAAGTTAAAATAGATACATGGTTTAGAAATAAAGGGATGTATAACAAACAAAGTTGAGGAAGACTGAGTAGTTTACCTGTCAGATGTATGGATAAGGAAAATTGATATCCAAACAAGAAGTAGAAAATATTTTGAGACATACAATAGATAACTATATTTTAAAAAGTTTTTCATCAAACAAAATCAATGCAACCAAGATTAAAGGACAGACAATAAACTGTAAAAAAAATCTTTAAAGCAAGTTTCTCTGACAAAGTCCTCATTTCTCAAATATATCGAGACTTGGAGGGGGGAGTTTAAGAATACAAAGCATTCCCCAATTGAAAAATGCTCAAAAGACATGAAGAGGCAGTTCTAAGATGTAGAAATTTAAAGTATTTCAGTCATATGAAAAATACTCTAAATATTAATTAGAGAAATAAAAATGAAAACAACAGAGTCATTACTTCTCTTCAATCAGAATGGCTAAGCTGACAAAAATGGAAAATGATGTGTTGGAGGGGATCTGGGAAAAATGGGACACTAACACAGTGCTGGTGGAGCTATGAAATGAAACAATCTGGAATCATGCCCAAAGGGACATCAAACAGTTTGGCCCAGCAATACAACTACTTAATTGGTATTCCAAAGAGATTAGTAATAGGGGAATAAAGCCTACCTATAAAAAAATATTTATAGCAGCAATTTTTATGGTAGCAAAGAACTGGAAACTGAATGGATGTCTGTCATTTGGGGAATTGTTGAAGAAGTTGTGGGATATGATTTTAATGGAATAGTGTTTTAGAATAAGAAATGACAAACAAACCTGAGAAACATTATATGAAGTGGTGCAAAATAAAATGAGTTGAACAAGGAGAATGTTGTACACAGTAACAACAATAGTTTACAATGATCAGTTCTGAATGATGAACTATTATCACAAAGCAAGAATCCAGGAAAATTCCAAGAACTTGTGATGAAAAAGGATATCTGTCACTATAAAGGAAAAGATGGAATTTGAATGCAGATTGAAATATTCCATTTTCCCTTAATTTCCTCTATTCCTTTTTCTCCAGTGTAAACATTTTGTATCTTGTTTCACATGAAAAACATGACAATATATTGTATATGAACAACCTATACCATATTACCTGTTTTCTTATGAAGAGGAAAGGGTGGGTGGTGTGAACTTAATTATCCTTACAGTGGAGGAAGAAAATATGTTTTTCAAAATATCAGAAAATGAGAAAATTATATTAACATATAATCTGGTAAAATAATAATAAAAATAAAGGTCAATGGATCAGTGAAGCTATAAATCTAGATTAATAACAGTGAACACATACATTCATTCATATCCTAAATGAGAATGAAAGGAGAGTAGCCTCTAACTTCCATGAACACAAATGTACCTCTCAGTTCCTAACAACCTTTCCCCAAATGTCATTCCTTTCAATAACACATCTATGATTGCTTTCCAGTGCTATGTCCCTAGAAGGCTTATATTTTCATCCACTTGACCTTTAGTACACCAAATGTCTTTCCATTCCCTAGTACTCCTAAATTTTTTGGTAGAAATGAATATCCAGCAAAGTGGATATTTTTCCTTACTCTGAATAACAAAATCTAAACAACTCACACAGTACAATCTTGGGCCAATATCCTCACAGAAGGGTTCCTAATGTCAATTTAATCCTCCATAGTAGCAAGAGATTCAATTTATTATAAAAGGAATAATGGCAGGTTTCCAAGCTATAATTCTAGGCAAAGGGTTTTGTACAAAAGGATATTTTACCAGCACATTCCTATATTGATCTATAAATTTTGTCTGAGATCAAAAGAGTGTAGTAGAACATTCAGAAAATTAAGCAATCAACAGACTGGAGGCTTGATCACTGTATGGTCAGAATCATTATCATCATCATCATGACTGGCATTTATATAGCATTTTTTACATTTGTGAAGTACTTTATACCCATTATATCAATGAGTCTTTCAATATACCTGACTATGCTCAAGGTAAAGAAACATATTACAGGAAGTATCTTTGGAGATAATCAAGTTAAAATATTTAGCGAGTTAAGATAATATCTTCTCAACATATTTCAGTGAGAAAACTGAATTTCTAAGGTGAGAAATTATTTTCTCAAAGTCTTACCAGTAGCTATTAATATATTGAGAATCAAAACTGGCTATCCTGGAGCCCAACACATTTTTCTTTCAACTATTTGAATAACATTCCTTATTAAGAAAATTACTTAATGTAAGTGGATTATCCACATTAAACCAACTATTTTATGTTAGATAGATGACTGGAATTCAGCTTTTCTGGTTCTCAGACCAGACTTCCACACAGTGTCTAAAGACAGTACTTTATAAAAATTGCATATCAATAACTGATATAATAAAATTAAAATGTATTGGTAGAGAAAATATAATTTTTGGTATGCTGAATCTGGTTTTCTGTCTTTATTCCCTAACATTTTCAAAATCAATATTCACAATGAGAAAAGAGAAGATTTTTTTAAACTTTCAAGTAAAATCAGGCTGTTCATGATATTAAAAATTAAAAGTCATGTGGAATCTAGATTTATCAATCAGATAAAGAATTTCCCCTTCCTAAAACAAAGAATATTTGAGTTAGAAGATATTTTTGTATCATTCTTGCTTAAAATAATTCTTGAATGAGAACAATCTCTATTATATAATGAATATGCCAGTCAATCAGTAAATAAAATCTTATCCTACTTCCTAGGCAGTGGGAATACAAAGAAATCCAAATAAATAATCTCTACTCTCTAGGAACTCAAAAATCTAATGGCAAAAATAGTATAAAAACAACTGTTTAAGAAGATATAAAAAGGACAAATCAGGAATACTTTTTCAGAGAGAAGGAACTAATAATTAATGGTAATTGAATCTTTCCTTGAAGACAGCGAAGTTAAGAACAATGCATTATATCTGGATGCAGTGCACTTCACTTTGGGAAGCTAGTTTTTTTTTTTTTAATAGTATTTTATTTGATCATTTCCATGAGTTTTTCATTAAAGACAAAGATCATTTTCTTTTCCTCCCTCCCACCCCCCGTGGCCGACGCGTGATTCCGCTGGTATCATATGTGTTCTTGACTCGAACCCATTGCCATGTTGTTAGGATTTGCATCAGAGTGTTCGCTCAGAGTCTTTCCTCTGACATGTCCCCTCAGCCATTGTAGTCAGGCAGTTGTTTTTCCTCGGTGTTTCTACTCCCTCAGTTTGTCCTCTGCTTATGGATGGTGCTTTTTTCTCCTTGATCTCTGCAGATTGTGCAGGGACATTACACCGCCACTAATGGAGAAGTCCATTACATTCGATTATACCACAGTGTATTAGTCTATGTGTACAATGTTCTCCTGGTTCTGCTCCTCTCGCTCTGCATCACTTCCTGGAGGTTGTTCCAGTCTCCATGGAACTCCTCCACTTTATTATTCCTTTTTGCACAATAATATTCCATCTGGGAAGCTAGTTTTTATCAAGTCTTTCATAACATCAAATCCTTTTTTTCTTCTTTGCATCTTCTACTACTTGCTAATAATTCTAAACTGCAGAAATAAACAGAAACATTTTCCTCATTTATTATAATAGAAGATAAGTATAATTATCAAATATCTAGTATTTTATAGGTGCCTATAATGTCCAAGGTATTATGTTATGTCAAATGTATATAAATAAAATGAATAACAAAGGATGACTTTACATTATAATAGGGAAGGGAATGTGAAGGTTGGATTTAGCTCTCCCCTGATTGTAACAATGAAGGTACTTAGCTCTTCCTTGATTGTGAAGATTGAATTGTAATTCTCATCTATTTGTTGATTTAATCCCCAGAAATGTAAGTACAATACTTGAAGTGGAGTGGGGAAATCTGCCCAAGTTAGATCTGATCACCCAGGGTGTAAATCTCCCACTTAATCATGAGGTGGGAGGTCTGTGACCCACGTGTGCAATAGTGGGTAATGAATTAGAATTGACTAATTGCCTTCTGGGCAGTTCTAGAGCAGAGCATCTACTGTGATTGGTAGACAAGAAATTTATAGGAGTTGACACAAGAGAAAAGGGTCTTTAAAAAGAGGACCAGAGGTCAAAAGAAGAAATATTCGATTCGAGACATTAGTTTGATGGAAGAACTCTGACTTCAAATTGGACTGGAGGACAAACACTTGAGGAGGGACTGGAAGAAGAACTCGACCCTGGAGGAGCTCCTGCAGGAGACCTCAGACTGCTTTCTTTTTAGACATGTGATATAGGTTGGCACTAAAGAAAATGTGCCAGACTGAAGAGTATGTGAAATTGATCACCTCGATGAGGGAGGGGCCTCAGAAGTGAATTTCCTGAGGAGAGAAGACTCTGGCTGGGAGAGCAGTGAGGGTCTCTCCATTTTGAGACGTGGAAGAGAGAAGGTGGATAAAGACTTTCTCCTGAGGGTTACCCATTTTCCTGCTGGTGACTGGAAATCTTTCCCCCCAACACTTTCAAATTGAAGGGACTTTTCTGAAGAGAAATCTGAGCAGACTTTACCTCAGCTCCTGTTGCCCAGGGGTGAGTCAACCTGACTTTCTCTCAGGGTCTCAGGCTGCCAAGGCCAGAATTCCCCCCAAACTTGAGGAGGGAGGGAAAAGGGTTTAGATAGTGACAGGGAACCCTTTTCCCACTTTCCTTTTCCCATCTTCCCTGCCTGTCATTCCTTTTATATTATCTGATTGAGTTAACATTAAAAGTTATCTGTTCCCCAAGTTGAGAGTGAGTGAACGGATCAAGGGGAGACCTTTCAGTCTCGAATAGTGGAAGGGGGACAAGAGGGACAAGAGCGAATTGGGGAGAGCAGCTTTAGCTAAGGAGGGAAGGCAGAAGGGGGAAAAATCTTCAAACCCCCTCTCCTCTCTCTGAGAAAAGGGGTTCTTTTCTCTTTCCCCAGCTCTCTATTCCTCAGGGTACATGCATTCCCTCTTTTTTATTTTTTTTTAAACAGACCATCATGTTGGTAAATGAAAGGCTGACTTAGTGACCCTGCCTTCTGGAGACCTGAAGCCTCTAGGAAAGGCCCATCATCTTGAGACTCTTTTCCCCTAGCTAGGGCTTAGAATTTCTAACTGGTATCAAAGGAAGCCAGAGATTGCTCTCTCTCTCTCTCTCTCTCTCTCTCTCTCTCTCTCTCTCTCTCTCTCTCTCTCTCTCTCTCTCTCTCTCTCTCTCTCTCTCTCTCTCTCTCTCTCTCTCTCTCTCTCTCTCTCTCTCTCTCTCTCTCTCTCTCTCTCTCTCTCTCTCTCCTTTTCTTTCTTCCTTAGTATCTTCCTTCTATTGTAAATAAACTACAATAAATTCCATTTACTTTAGTAATTCATTTTGTGATTTAGAAATTAAATCTGAGGTGATCACCTATATAAATATTCAGAATCCAACCACAATTAAATTTAACAGGGACGTGATAATAATTATATTTATAAAATATATACATTACAAATTGAATCACAAGAATTGGTAGGGGAAGAAGTAGTAGAAGAAGATACCCCAAATATCCTTTATCAGAAGGTGGCTAGTGACCTAAGTATTGAAGAAATATAGAGAAGCCGAGAATCAGAGAATGAGGTAGGAAAATATTTTAGTTATATGTAACAGCTACAGAAATGGCACAGTTAACAGAGTATCAGAACTGGAGTCAGGAAGTCTTGACTTCAAATCTAGCCTCAGATTCTATCTAAATGACCCTTGGACAACCACTTAACCTTGTTTGCCTGAGTTTCTTCTTCATTAAAATAAGCTGAAGAAGGAAATGGCAAACTCCTCTAGTATCTTTGCCAAGAAAATCTCAAAAATGGGTCATGATGAGTCAGACAGAACTGCCACAATGAAACGATGACACCCACTGAAAAAGAATAGAAGCACAAGATGGAATATAGCATATGAAGAAAAATAAGGTCAATTTCTCTAAATTTTAGATTATATGGAATATGTTAAAATGAAAGATGACAATTAGTAGGTCGAGAATTTAGAGATTTAAAGGGCTTCTATGGCTAAACAAATGAATTTTATTATATTTTAGAGGTTTTGCTAAGATCCAGAAGTTTGTGAAGTATGTGGATGTTAAATCAGACCTGTACTTTATAAAAAATCAGTTTTACAAAGGAGCAGATAATAGATAATAGAGTACAAACATAAGGGCAGGAGCACTAGCAGAAAAGACTGGGATAGTCCTGGTTTGAGACAATTCAGACTCATGTTAGGTGGTGGTTGTATGAAATAGACAAAAGGGAACATCTATGAGATATGTTGTAAAAGTAGAACTAACTAGACTTAGCAACAAATTGGATATGGAGAAGTGAAAGTGAGGATTTCATGACATCTAGATTGCAAAATATTATTTTGATTTACTTAAGACACATTGAGGGAAGGCATTAAGTATTAGCAATAAAATAAAAAAAGAATGATAGCTAAAATAGGAACCAGCTTGAATATCTGGCTTTCTGAGCATCATGGGATATTTCACTAAGTGGATTAAATGGGAAAAGAGATAAGATGACAGGAGTTATTGAGCTGAACAGAATGAACTGTTTTAGGGGAATTCTCAATGGCATTGTAGCAGGAAGGGTTATCAGCTCTCTAGATCATAACATGATGTCCATACATATTCTGCTCAAATTTTTTTTCCTGAAATGTCTTCATATTATATTGCACATTCATATCTGATTTTCTTTCTGTTCTCATATCTCTGTCTCTTTAGGAATCACTGCTTCACAGCTATGTCCTGCCCACTGGGTATCACTGAATATTTAGGGAGCTATAAATTCAGAATGGAAAGGTTTTCTGCTCTCTGGTACTTGGCTGCACATGGATTGAATAAGTAAGTAAGATTAAGCAAGTCCTATCCTTATTGTAGAAAAAGGAGCTCATACATATATATCCTTTTTTTTCATTTTCAAATGTGTTAACAATCCTTATATCTTTCTTTTTGTTACAAAACAATCATATCTCAATGAATCTCCACTAGATCTCTCCCTTGCAACAAGTACAAATTGAAAAGTAAAGCAGAATAAGTTATTGGTCACATCTGAATATGAATATTTCCTTCTGTACCAGTATCCACCACTTTTCTGCTAAAAAAACAGGCAAATTACTGTACCATCAGCCTCAACAAAGTAAAGATTTTTATATATTTTTCATGATTATTTGTTCTGTATTCTTCACAGAGGGTTGAAAATGTCTAAGTCTATACATATTTAACACATATATAGGAATGAAAATATACTTGTCTGTTTATGGATTCTATAACCTGATTAGTAGTAGGCTCTTCCTAAATGGTAAACTCATTCCTTCTAGGGAGAGAGAGAGAGAGAGAGAGAGAGAGAGAGAGAGAGAGAGAGAGAGAGAGAGAGAGAAAGAGAGAGAGAGAGAGAGAGAGAGAGAGAGAGAGAGAGAGAGAGAGAGAGGTCTTCTCTCCCCCCTCAACTGTGACTGTCCTTCACTGAGGCTTGAGTCAATAAAAGAGTTTGATAACAAGTTTATTCTATGAAAACAACAAAGATGAAGGACAAGGTTGAAATGGATGATGGATTAGGGTTAAAAGGAAAGAGGAAGGAAGGGATCCCTAGCTAGATAAACCCTTCCCCCACAAAGTCAGGCAACTCAGGTTTGGTGGCCTGAGCCCCTGAGGGGCTCAGAGCAGTGAACCCTGGCTTTTGGCACAGCACAGCAGATGTCCTAAATTCAAGGAGAAGAGAGATTGTGACAGGTCTTCTTGTGGACTACTTCCTTCTTTAGGTCTTTGCCCACTTGTTGATCTGGGAGGATTGGGATCAGGTTTCAGGGAGAGAAAGGTTTCTGGGTTCAGGATTCAGTCAAAGAATGGACCTTCTTCTTACCAGGTCTCAGTCAAGAGAGAAGAGCCAACTGACTCTCTAAGGGTATTTTTTTCCTTTCAGAGTTTCAAACCTTCTCTCTATGCCCAGCTCCCACTGCTGAGGGAATCCTTGAAGTTCTACCAGGCTTTCCTTCCAAAAGTCACTGGATTTTTTCTCTCTCACAACTATCAATCTGAGACTTGCTTGAATCTGAGATTCAATTAAATGAATTTTGACTTATTGACAACCAAGCACTTAGTACTTGAATGGAAAATGAAATAACAAGAGTCTCTCTCTCTCTCTCTCTCTCTCTCTCTCTCTCTCTCTCTCTCTCTCTCTCTCTCTCTCTCTCTCTCTTCAATAGTACTATATCCCATTGATATATCATTTTCCTCTCCTTTACAATAGCCCTTTGAAGTTGCTAGTGAAAATACTGATCTGCTCATTTTACAGAAAAGGAAAGTTAGATTGTTAAAGTTGCTTTGAAGTTCATATCATGTTAATGAGATATTAAACATTTGTAAGATATATAGAGATAGTTATAGATATACATAAACTCGTTTGAGTCTCATATGAGCCTGAGATAGAAGTAGTAGAGGAAATATTAGTTTTCTTTACATTTGGAAGTTACCCATTGTCATAGAGATAGCAGATTAATTGAGGTAAAAATTGAACCCATGTCACTTAGCACTAAGTACAGAGCTCTTTCCACTTTGCCATGTTGTCTCTTCAGGGATACAAAAGTGTTGATGAATGATCATATGGATTTGATGATCTTTCTTTAGAAAGGCCTTTTACTTTCATTTGTAAAAAATAAATGAATGGTGAGTTAAAAAATAAAATATTTAGATAGAAAAACTGTTCAATATAGTTTCAAAAAGTTCGGATACTTTTGATAGAGATAATCAAATGAAGTGAAGCTTAAATGTGAACTTCCCTTTATGGCCAGGTACAAGGATGCTAAAGAGACACTTATTATAAAAATGAAATATTTATTGAAATATATAAGAATAAAAAGGATTTTTTAAAACAAACCTCACTTCCATCTTGGAGTCAATACTGTGTATTTGCTCCAAGGCAGAAGAGTGGTAAGGGCTAGGCAATGGGGGTCAAGTGACTTGCCTAGGGTCACACAGCCAGGAAGTGGCTGAGGCCAGATTTGAACCTAGGACCTCCCGTCTCTAGGCCTGGTTCTTAATCCACTGAGCTACCCAGCTGCCCCCTAAAACAGGATTTCTAATTCTACGGGATTCTAAATGCACCCAAATAAACTCCCAAGTTCCACAGGGAACCACTGCTCCTGTGTTTCACAGGCTACACTACTCCTCCCTGATCTGATTAACCCAAATTTATACTATCTAAATAAAAATTACTGCTATTATCCTTATAATCTTAACTTTGCCTTCAAATTATAAAATAACAAAGATTAGTTGGTTGAGTTTCAAAAAGAATCAAGTTAGGACTTTGACTGAGTCTTAACAGACTCATAGTCCAAACCAAAAACCAAGTTTTTCTTTGGTCTTCTCAGAGTTAAACAATCTATAAAAACCACAATAGGTATTCAATAGTGTTTCCCAAGTTGGGAAAGGAAAACACTGAGTTTCTTCAGGTCTTTCCCTCAGATAGAGATGTTACCCCACCCCCAGCACTGAGATAGTCTCAGAGTGTGTGTCTGCCAACTGCCAGAGAGAATAATTGACACAGAAAAATGGTTATAACTGTCAACATCTGAAATCAACATGCTTTCTCAGCTCTGCTTCAAACTTCAATTCTTTTCTCAAGCCAGCACTCTACATTTTCCCCTAACCTAATAAAACAATACTCATTTTTCATTTATTATTTATTCAACAATAATTATTTATTAATATCATCCTTACACATTCCAATTGAAAACATTAGAAAGTATAGGAATTGTAAAGATTAAAATATAGGGGAGACTGGGGAGACTGAGACAGGTGAAGCAGGTAGAAATTAGTTTCTCTCTGCAAGAAGTATTATATTTTTAGAGGTTTATTAAAGGTTAAAGATTAAAGAATATACAAGTAAGAAACATTGTATGTATGTGTTCACTGTTATTAATCTCACATCACGCAAGAGAAGCACCTGCTCCAAAACCAAAGTCCAAAAAGAGCCAAGAGAGAGAGCCTTTCAAAAGCCTTTGAATCAGCTTAAATACCTTCTCGATCTCAGCCCAGGTGAGATTACAAGGCATTCTGGGGAAGTGGAGCAAAGGCTCGTGGGGATTGTAGTCCTGTATTCGAGTCTATTTTTTACAGAATAGAAAGGATTTTCCTAAAATAATAAACAATAAGATTAGGAGTGGAACAATATTGTCCATTATCATCTCTATTATTTAACATGGTACTAGAAACACTGGCAGTAGCAATCAGAGGGAAAAAAAGAAATTAAAGGTATTAAAATAAACAGTGAGGAGACTAAGCTATCACTCTTTGATGATGGTCTACTTAAAGAATCCCATAGAATCAAATAAAAAGCTAGTGGAAACAATCAACAACTTTAGCAAAGTTGCATTATACAAAATAAACCCGCATAAGCCATCAGCATTTCTATATATTTCCAACACATCTCAGCAGCAAGTGTTAGAAAGAGAAATTCCATTTAAAATCACGCTAGACAATATAAAATACTTAGGAAACTATCTGCCAAGACAAACATAGGAACTACATGAACACAACTACAAAACACAATCACCACAATTAAAACTAGATTTAAACAAGTGGAAAAACATTGCTCATGAGTAGGATGAGCTAACATAATAAAAAATGACAATCCTACCCAAACCCATTTACTTATTTAATGCCATATCAATCAAACTACCATTTTTTTTTACTGAATTAGAAAAAAAAAATAACAAAGTTCATTTGGAAGAACAAAAGATCAAGAATATCAAGGGAAATAATGAAAAAAATGTGAAGGTGGCATAGCCGTACCAGATCTTAAACTGTACTATAAAGCAGTGGTCTTCAAAACAATTTGGTACTGACTAAGAGACAGGAGGGAGGATCAGTGAAATAGACTTGGTATAAGTGCCCTCAGCAAGATAGTCTATGATAAATTCAAAGATCTCAGCTTTTGGGACCAAAATCCACTATTGGACAAAAACTTCTGGGAAAATTGGAAAATAGTATAGGATATATTAAGTTTAGATCAACATCTCACACCTTACATCAAGATAAACTCTGAATGGTGTGAATCTTGAAATTTCTCAGACTCTATCTTAGAACATTTGGCTAAGACCATTCCCCATTTTAAACAGTGAAGCTACTTAGATCTAAAATGTGAGAACTCTACTTAGATCAGAAATGGGAAGACCTCTACTCCACCTGTACTTAAGACTGCTTTAGGGGAGAAAACTCCTTGCTGAACAATGAGAAATGCTTACACCCATACTTAAGCCATGCCTATTTTTAGAATTAATACAATAGGATGCTAAGTACCTATAAAGGTCAGGCAACTTGTGAATTTGCAAGGAGCAAAGAGGTGAAAACTTATTCAGAAGTTTTTTTCTGGTTCAAACTTACTAAAAGGATTAGTCGACTCAGCTCATTGTATCATTAATTAAAATCTCTATAAAACCCAGTTGACTTGGGTATATTCATAATTGGGAATATTTCCCTGGCGACCACCTTATATTTGATTTAAAACAAAACACTGTGGTGAAAACATATTTTCTGTGTTCACAATTTATTCACCCACTCTTATATCTATCACAATTTATATCTTCCACTATTTAAATCACTACAGTTTACAACCTCAACCAGTTTAACTCTTACAGTTTATGGCATTATCTCTTTGAACTGCCACAATTTATGGCAGACAACTCTTTTAAATATAACAATGGATAAATGACTTGAATATAAAGAAGGAAACTATAAGTAAATTAGGTGAACACAGAATAGTATACTTATCAGATCTTTGGGAAAGGAAAGATTTTAAAACTAAGCAAGAGTTAGAAAAAATTACAAAATGTGAAATAAATTATTTTGATTACATTAAATTAAAAAGGTTTTGCACAAACAAAACCAATGCAACCAAAATTAAAAGTGATGCAACGAATTGGGGGAAAATCTTCATAACAAAAACCTCTGATATAGGTCTAATTACTCAGATTTATAAGGAGGTAAGTCAATTTTACAAAAAATCAAGCTATTCTCCAATTGATAAATAGGCAAGGGACATGAAAAGGCAATTTTCAGATGAAGAAATCAAAACTAATAAGCACAAGAAAAAGTGTTCTAAATCTCTTATAATCAGAAAAATGAAAAACAAAACAACTCTGAGGTACTACCTCTCACCCAGCAGATTGGCAAACATGACAGCAAAGGAAAGTAATAAATATTGGAGAGGATGTGGCAAAGTTGGGACATTAATATATTGCTGGTGGAGTTGTAAATTGATCCAACCATTCTAGGAAGCAATTTGGAACTATGCCCAAAAGGTGCTAAAAGACTGCCTACCCTTTGATCCTGCCATAGTACTGCTGGGTTTGTACCCCAAAGAAGTAATAAGGAAAAAGACTTATACAAGAATATTCATAGCTGCACTCTTTGTGGTGGCCAAATGTTGGAAAATGAGGGGATGACCTTCAATTGGGGAATGGCTGAACAAATTGTGGTATATGTTGGTGATGGAATACTATTGTGCTAAAAGGAATAATAAAGTGGAGGAATTCCATGGAGTCTGGAACAACCTCCAGGAAGTGATGCAGAGTGAAAGGAGCAAAACCAGGAGAACATTATACAGAGAGACTGATATGCTGTGGTACAATTGACTGTAATGGACTTCCTTACTAGTAGCAATGCAATAATCCAACACAATTCAGAGGGATTTATGAGAAAGAACATTATCCATATGCAGAGAAAGAACTGTGGGAGTAGAAACACAGAAGAAAAACAACTGCTTGATCACATGGGTCAATGGGGATATGATTGGGGATCACCATAGTGCAATTATCAATAATATGGAAATAGGTCTTAATCAATGACACATGTAAAATCCGGAGGAATTTTGCATCAGATACGGTGGGAGGGAAAGAACATGACTATTGTAAGCGTGGAAACCTATTCTAAATTAACTAATTAAATAAAATTCCCTTCCCCCCAAAAAAATACCACTACTGGGTCTAGATCCGAGAGAGAAAATAATGGGAAAGGACCTGTTTTTACAAAAATATTTATAGCTGCTCTTTTTGTGGTGGGAAAGAATTGGAAACTGAAGGGTTGTTCCTCAATTAGGGAATTTCTGAACAAATTGTGCTATATTACGGTGATGGAATACTATTGTGCTCTAAGGAATGATGAACAGCATAATTTCATAAAGAGCTGGAAAGATATGCATGAACTGTTGCCCAATGACATAAGCAAAATCAGGAGAACATTATATACAATAACTGCAATATTGTGGAATGATCAAATGTGATAGACTTTGCTACTAACAGCAATACAATGATCTAGGATAATTCTGGAAACTTATGAAAAAATGCTATCAAGCTCCAGAAAAATAACTGTTGGAGCAGAAATGCAGATGAAAACATTATTTGTCACTTGTTTATTTGGATATATGTTTTGGGAGTTTTGTTCTATAAGATTATGTGCTTACAAAAATGAATAATATGGAAATATGTTTTGTGAGATTACACATGTATAACCCAGATTGAATTGCTTGTCAGCTATGGGAAAGGGTAGGGAAGAGGGAAGGGAGACAATATGTATCATATGACTTTGGAAAACTTATGTGGAATTTTATTAAAATTAAAATGTAATAATTAAAATAAAAGATGAGGAGACTAAGTCAAGCAGAAGTTAGATGATTTGCTAAGGATAATACTGTGTCTGAGGCTAATTTGGGACTTCAGTCTTCCTGGTCCCTTGTTTCAGTGGCTCTATGCAGCTCACCTCTTGGCTGCAAATAGGATGTGGTTAATTGTTTCAACCTCTACTTGACTGGATATGGGTAGGACTTTTTTTATGGGAGGGAGGCATTTCTCCAGAAAATTACTTAATATGACCACATACAAGAATCAATATTTAGAATGCTAACTTTCTCGGCATAAAATTTTGTTTGCCATTTGTATAGATTCACAAATTAGTCAGAATCAATCTGGTTATATATCTAAATTCTGGCCACTTTGGGTTTGATCAAGGGTTCATCAGCACAAAGATGGTTTTGTAAACATTCTATGACTTACTATTCCTTTTTCTGGTTTGATTTTTGAACATATCTCTCCTTCAGATTATCAAATAAAAGAAATAAATTCAATTTTATTTCTACTGGTTAAAGTTTTCAGGGGTAAAAATACCTAGTTGAAAGAGAACTTGATTTGCATTTGAGGAAACTAGATGTAAGATTTGATCACTGTCTCTGATATTGTGTAGCCTTGGACAAATTTCCTAAGCTTCAGTTTGCTGATGTATAAAATGAGATGTCCTATCTGTTTTTTGGTGCTTAAGAAAAGCACTTTGTAAAACTTAAAGTGGTATTTGAATGAAGGCTTTTATTATTAATAATACAATAATGACTAAAACATGTTTTGTATTATTGGGGAGTTAATTATCCATGTTATTTCTACTTCCCCTAAGAACAGACAATCATATACATCTAAGGTTTGCAGTAAAAATAATTTTTTTCTGATCGTTTATGTCTCTACAGAATAGCTAACTTGTCCATATCTTTTCCTTAACATTCTGTACTGAGATTTGCCATCTAATAAAATAAATACCTTATAGTAAAAAATAGTTTCTAGCTAATACTTATTTTTTCTCAGGTAGCTAGAAACAAGAATGAGAGCATTTATTTGTCTTTTCCCTCCTAACTAAAGATAATAAGCACTTAAGAAAAATAAAATTTGTTAATTGCACATATTAAATGTCTAACATGTTCTCTGGATAGATAAATTATATGTTGCTATGCAAACATACAATAGAGAGTATTTCTCGATTACTATGTAATGAGTGCATTGCTGGTAAGGCAGAAGCCTCTGAAAATTGTAATTATGTGCAGCTAGTGCATGGTACTTAAGAATCTTTAATTGGACCTGCAGAAATGGGCTTGAAATCTGCCATCCTATTTCACCTCAGGTGATGTGCCAACCCCCACCCTCCACCCCCATAATAGCATTGATTTTCTTTTTGGGTCATGCCTGCCAGCACAATGTAGATCCTCCATGTCCTCATTAGTGATTGAACAATGGTCACAGGTCTTGATTTGTGGTCATTGAGACAATGCATTTTTCTTCATCAAAAGCCTTTTTGGTGTGTGAAGGTTGATTATGGATATCAAACTCTTCATTGTGAAGGAAGAATTTTTTTTTCCTTTTTCTGGTGGCAGATCCTTCCTCTTTGATCTTTCAGAGAAGCCCAGGTGCTCAGTGAGGGGGCCTTCCCCCTTAACCTAACCTTTTCAGGTTATGCAAATTAAATTACAAGGCTACAGAGGATGGCACATAAACAATTTGAATTTCAAAGGCCTCTTCAAAAATGTGAATCAAAGCACATTAACTGTTTATGCCTTGAATTTTTGCTCACAACCAGGCAGAACATAGTGGCTGATTATTCTTTTCCAAACCATTCAAAGTCATCATCAATCAGATTAGAATGTCCTGGAATGAGTAATCGAGTCAGTGCATGAAAAGATTAAAGACAAATGAGGAGAAAAGAAGAGTGTTTTTGTGCAGTTGATTAGGGATTTTATCTGAAGGCATAAAAGCATTAAATGCTGCTCTTTTGTATTAATGTGTGATCATTGTTAAAAATGGGGGGAAATGAGCCTATTTAGGAGGAAATTTTTATGAAGAATGGCAGACAGCAACATGTGAATTCTTCAAATCAGTATTTGCAAAATGGTATGGAATGGAATGGAGTAGTTGTGAATTCCATAGTGTCCTGACCTCACTCATGGAGAGTGCCTTATAAGCATGAACATCTCCTCTGTGTTTATAATACAATGCAAAGCTTTTCAGAGTAGTAGAAACCTTGAACGCATTGCTGGAAGGAGACAGAGAAGAATTGATATATATGTATCCATTAGTGTGTGCCAGGCTCTGTGCTAATTGCTTTAGAAATATTCATTTGTGGGGCTTCTGGGTAGCTCAGTGAGTCAGGTCTAGAGATGGGAAGTCCTTGGTTCAAATCTTCCTTCAGACCCTTCCCAGCTGTGTGGCATTGGGCAAGTCATTTAACCCCAAATTTTTAGCCCTCTTCTGCCTTGTAACCAATACATAGTATTTATTCGAAGGCAGAAGGTAAGGGTTTAAAAACAAATAAATTGATATTAATTTGATCCTCACAATAATCATGGGAAATACAGTTGTAGAAGCAAAGGCAAATAGAGTTTAAGTGATTTGTCCAGGATCAGATAATGTTTGAGGATAGATTTTAATTCACATTTTGAATTCCAATTGTAATCTCAGATATGAACTCCAGGTTCAGAATTCTATTCCCCTGTATGATCTAGTTATTTCTAATTATTATAACTTCTGTGCTTTCAGATCTTAAAAGACAAGATAGTTTTCTATAAATTGCACAATAGAAACAATACAGTAAAAGGATTGAATATTGACAACCTCTGACTCTACTTTAGGAGTTGTCATTTAGATCGAGTCTATGGCAAGGTTAAATAGAAGTCTTAAATGGCTAATAAAATTACTTTTACTCTCATATCTGTATTCAGGGGTTGGTGATCATATGTTGCATTGTTTAGGAGGGGCTGTATGATACATTGGAGGAAATATAGAAAAAAAAAGAGAGTGAGAAGGAACATGTTTGTGAGAGTGTGTGTGTGTGTGTGTTTGTGTGTGTGTATGCGTGTTTCAGGATAGGATGGAACAAGACTGAATTCAAAGAGAAGAGTAAATCACTTAAATCCTATTTTCTCTCACTATTTACTCTCCACAATAGAACCTCAGGAAAAATTCCGTAAAATAGATGTTTTGGTTCATTTTTAGCATTGCCCCAATCCTGAGAGTAAATTTATTTTTTCTCCATCCAAGAAATGTTCAAATCAAAGATACAAGGGCATATTGATTTAAAACAATCATTGGAAACAAGTTAAAATAAGTTTTAATTATTGTTTTGCACTCAGTAAAACTATGTAAATTTGAAACATTTTTCAGGACTGCCGAAGAAAGATTTTATATTTCACCTCAGAATTTTTACTGCCTAGACAATTTCTTTCAGAACTATGTGTTTTAGTAAAAAGGGTTTGATTATGTTTTTGGTCATCTTTTCTCAGGAAAAAATTCACCCTCTTATCAGTTCATGATAGGGGATTCAGGATCTCTAATCTCTCAAATTCACAAGTTACTACTCTGGATAGACTTTCATCTCAGGATCAGAATTTGATCACTTATATTCAGGGAAGAAATACAAAATAAAAGAAGTAGGTAGAAAACTGAGTCTCTTCTTAAGTCCACTTAGGTAAAGTATATGTTTTCGCTATCATATGCCCACAGATATCATCTGGTCTGGGATGGATTAAGGAAATATCTACCTCCTCTTGACCTACTGCAAAATATGTTAACAAGGCTTTCAAGATCTACAGCAGGAAAAGAGAAAATAAAAAACATAGTTCATATTATTTTAAATATGTTTTGTATCAATAGAACCTATGTTTAGCAGCAAATGAGATTATTTTGACATCCCAAGTGTAAACCTTAAAATTTCTTAGACTTAAAAATGTTGGAAATTTCACCATTGGGAAATTTCATACTTGAAAAATTTCCTACTGATTGTCTATTGGAATGTGAACCCCCCTTTGGCATGGGAGGGTCCTTCTCCTCCCTACTTAAGATTACTTTAGGACAGAAACCTTTTGCTGAACAATGGAAAGGGCTTTGACCTATGCTTAAGCATAGAACAGGAAGTTCTTTGAGTCATGATTGATTTTAGAATTGATACAATAGAGATACTTGGAATGACAGAACCAGGTCTTGGAAAATACAATTTCTACCCTACTTAGAGTAACAGGATTTAGGAAGGGCTGCAGTGAAGGATCAAGATTTAATTATTTGGGAATATGACCTTCAACAGACATGTGCAAAGCCACAGACCTCTGGGCTGTCCTGGGTTAAGCTAGAGCCACCATTGGCACAGGGAAGACATGGACAGTGATTGGTAGATGTGAGAACTGAGGGGAGGAAACTTAGATGGTTTCCTTAAAGATAGCGGGGTCTGAGGACTAGGGAGGTTGGAGAGGTTTTGCTCTGAGAGGTTGTGCTCTGAGAAGCTTGCTCTGAAGGAAGCTGGAGGTGGAGCCCCCTGAGACTGTTTCTCCATTTTTGTCACGTGAGTGATAGGGACTGATGTCTTTTCTTTGCCTCAGCTATCTAAGGGCTTGGGCCTTTTGGCCCAGCCTAAACAGAGGGGGTATTTAAGCCCTATTCCCTTCTCTCTCTCTCTCTCTCTCTCTCTCTCTCTCTCTCTCTCTCTCTCTCAATACCTTTCTTCCTCCTGTTTGTAATTAAACTCCATAAAAGGTTGACTGCTGACTTGAGTTTTCATTTAGGAATTACATAGCTGAATTCCTTGGAGACCTTAAATTAATATATATCAGTCTTTTAAAGTGATTTCCTTGTCACACAAGGAGGTAATCTTTTAGGGCTATTTTTTTGTTTATTTTTCTAATAAGTGTCAAGAGATGAATCTCAGGTTTCACTGGGTGTGTACTATCATTCAACATCTAATATGAATATTGCAGATATCTTTGAGTTTCATAGGAAGAATTATGAGATATTCTTTAAGTATAATTTTAATCATAATGTAAGAAAATTAGATGCCTTTGATTATTAAAGGTATTTCCAGTTGTTCATTTTCCAAATGTGGGAAATGAAAATATTTTATTTATTTGAAGTGTGGTTATGTGGAATGGAGTTTAGACTTGCCATTTTTGGTGTTAAAGGGCAAGACATCGAAGTTACAATGAATCAAATTTAGAATATATAGATGGGGAAACTTGTCAAGAATTGGAGCTGTCTAAGAGTGCTGAGGAGGTAGTGGGTTCTCCCTCAAAGAAAGGCTTCAAGCAAAGGCTAGATAACTGTGTGGATTATAATAATTATTGGGGGGGTTGGATAAATATAGGTTGATCTATATAGCTTTAGCTGTCCTTTTACTTCTGGGACTATTTGATTACAGACAACCTAATGCTTGATTCGTTTTTTTAAGATCATGTCATTTTCCATTCATTTCCTTCATCATTGTGTTTACGACATTATCTTTGCAGATATTCCATCTGAAGCATTTTGTGCATGTGCTTTACACCATATCATCTGTACAATCTCAACTCCAATAACAAGTAATGGTAGTCCCTATTTCATATTAATTTAAATTTTACAAAACACTTTCCTAAGAAGAATCCAGGGTAGGAAGAGGGCAAATGTTTTAACTGGTATTTGTGGATGATGAAGGCATAGATGACAGATGTTGTGATGATGAGGTAATTGAAATTCAAAGATGCTGACTTGCATTAATTTGTACATCTAGAACAATGATGGAGAACCTTTGAGAGATCATCATGACTCATGTGAGCCTCTTGCCTTACCCCAGACAGGGGAGGGAGGAAGTGCTCCTATTGGGCTGCTGGGCAGAAGGGTGGGTCATGTGAGAAATGTTCTCAGGGATGTGTGGAAAGGAGTAAGGAAGCAGCCCCCTAAGGCATGCTCTGGCACAAATGCCATAAGTTCACCAACACAAATCTTGGAGATGTCAGATCAGTATTTGAACCTGGATAATTTCCTTCCATGTGAATATTTCATTCATGTTGAACACCTTGCCTCTCTGATTGGTTACAGGCCACACAATGAATTGCTGGGTAATTATGGATACTATGGAAGAATTTTCTTTTGTATCTGAACTAATTAAATAATTATAGGTCCTGATTCTCATCACAGAAATAAAGTATCATCAAAGAAGCATTATGGATTCCTCTGAAAATAGGAAACAATTTGGAAATATATGCTTCTTTTTTATCAGGAATATAAAAATTATTTTACTAATATATTAATTGATACTAATATCAATTCTATATGGTAGCATAAATAAAAGATATTAATGTAATATGCTAAATTTACTATTTTTCTATTCACTAAAAATATTAAACTATTTTAGCCAAAATGTCTTTGTGAAACTGAATCAAAATAGGGAAAAAGCATTAATTAGACTATGTTAAAATATATCCTCCAAGGTTATTAAATATGCAAGAGCTCATCCATGAAAATTAGACTGCAAGAGGTTACTCCATGTATTGGCTTATTTTGTGTGATATCAAATTATTTCTCATGAATAAATAGAACTAATAATGGTAACTCTATAATTTAATACTATCCTATTAAAATGCTTTGTGAATCAAAGAAGCAATGCATTTGATCCCTTTTGATTATCACAACTAAATACCCATTAATTAAAGGAACATTTTGTACTAACTTTGGCAAACAAATTCCAAGAGACAATACACTTTAAACTCTTTAATAGTGTTTCACTAAAAGATGATTTGATTCATTTGGATATCAACATGAATATTAAAAATCAATGTATAATGAGAACAAACATACTTTTGAATATTGTCTTTTGTCCTTCTATGGTTTGATTTCACTGGCTCATTTTTTAAATAAAAAAGTGAGCAACATGGAAAATTCTATAGTCTAATGTTTCCTAGTTTGAAATTAAATCATTAACTTTCAGAGAAAAAAGAAATCTGAGATTAAGATGAGTAGAAACATTGAAAATTATAACTCCCCATTTCATACACTGAGGACCATGAGAAGAATCATCTATGTAGAGGCTGTCTTACAGTGTTAAAGAATGCATGAAGCATCATTAGAAAACTCTTCTCCTGACTATTGTTTTCAAAAGCTGGGACCTTAGAAGCCACCTATCCAAAAGGATTTGAAAATCAGAGGGGAGTTTCCAAATTTAGGCCTGCCAGAGACTTGACTTTTTATAACATTGAAAGAGGTTGTGGAGAAAGACATCCTATGAACTCTGTGAATAGGATTGTTATTCTGTCTATACTTATTTTTTCTCATTTTAGGTAAGCATGGATGTAAATGTTTTTTGTCTTGTACAACATAGGGTATTATTTTTTGTTAAATCAGGTATTCAATTCAACCTATTCCCATCTAACCCAATCCAGAATATTGTAGTCCAATCTAATCCAGCAGGCATTTAGTGCATAAAATGTTCAAGGCATTTTGCTACATACCGGGGATTCAAAGATGAGAAGATAATGTTGTTTACATTTATTGGGAAGTGTTACAAGGTATAAGCAAATTAGTATATACATGGTAATTTGAAGAAAGAAAAAGAAGCCTCTTAAGAGAATCAGAAAGACTTACTAAAGCATTTGTTATAAGAACCAAAATTTAAAATAATCTATAATTTCTAAGATGAACAGTACAAGAAAGAGGGACAGGCTTAGTTCACTTAGAAATGTAATGATTTTTTACAGGATCTTCCCTATATTATATATTAATTCTCTATTAACTTTTGTTGCTTGTATCATTATTCCATCAGAAATTTAGAGCTGGGAGAACTCCCGGGTAAGCATGGTGGCAATCTAATTGTGGGTCACTTCCTCTCCCCAGCACACACCAGCAAAGACTACCCCAAAAGACCTTAAGAATCATTTTCAGAGAAGCAGATGATCTGTACAGTAGGGCACAGCATTGAAGGTGCGTGGGATTGGGGCTTTTCCAGACTATAAGAAGGTGAAAGGGCTTCCACCCAAACACGAGCCAATCCACCTCTCCCACCCCCACTTAAGAAGCCAGAGCCAGAGCCAGCTCATGCCAAGACAAGTGAGCAAGGGGCACCTCTGGAGTGAGCAACCGGCACCTCTGGGTCCTTGGGAGCTGACTAGGACCACAGGAGAACAACCCCCAAAAGCAGCTAGGTGGGAAACCCCAGCGTGCAAGGGAACACAGACATTAGGTGCCCAGAGCCAGCATGCCCGTCAAAACCAGGGAGTGAGTGAGGAGTAACTCTAGAGTGAGCAAGGCGCACTTCTAAGGTCCTTGGGAGTTGACTAGGACCGCCAGAGAACTACCCCTGAAAGCAGCTAGACAGGAAACCCAGGTGGGCAGGAGAGCGCAGACCTTGAGCTCCCCTCAGAAGGTAGCACAAAGAAGTGCTGCAAAGGACTGTGGAGCTTGCCTCAGGCAAAATCCTTACTCCTTAACTCTATAAACAGAGAACCTGCCCAGCTCACTCAGATTTCTGACTAAAGAGGGAAGGGAAAACATCCAGAAAAAAGGCAAACAGTGCACAGGAGCCTCAAAATCCTTCCAAAAAAACAAACAAACAAACAACAACAAAAAAAGTCTGTGACACTCGAGAATATTTTTTTAAACCCTTACCTTCCATCTTGGAGTCAATTCTGTGTATTGGCTCCAAGGCAGAAGAGTGGTAAGGGCTAGGCAATGGGGGTTAAGTGACTTGCCAAGGGTTGGGATGTGTCTGAGGTCAGATTTGAACCTAGGAATTCCTGTCTCTAGGCCTGACTGTCAATCCACTGAGCCATCCAGCTGCCCCCACAAGAATTTTTATGGAGGAAAAATCCAGGCTACAGAGGAAATCCTGGATGAGATTCAAACAAAGGCAAAACCTTAAAAAAAAAAAAAAGGATATTGTCCACAAGCCCTCGAAGAATTTCAGTTGGAGCTTATCAAAAAGATTGAAGCTTTCCGGTTACAGAAGTGGGAAATGGTTAAAAAAATAAAGAAATCATAGCTGAATACCAAAAGGTTAAAGCAGAAAACCAAAATATTATAACAGAAAATCAGGACATAAGGACCAGAATTGAGCAACTGGAAACCAATGATCTTGCAAAACAGCAAGACTTAATAAAGCAAAGTCAAAAGACTGACAAAATAAAAGAAAACATAACATATCTCAATGACAAGGTGACAGGTTGGGAAAACAGAAGGAGAAACAATTTGAGAATCATTGGTCTACCTGAAAAGTCAGGAATAAACATAAATCTTGAAACCATACTACAAGAGATCATCCAAGTAAACTGTCCTGAAGTTTTTGAACAAGGGGGCAAAATAGACTTTGAAAGAATTCATAGAAGACCCTCTACACTAAACCCCCGAAAAACAACTCCCAGAAATGTAATTGCCAAATTCCAGAGCTTTTAAGCTAAGGAGAAAATTCTACAAGAAGCCAAGAAGAGGCAGTTCAGATACCAAGGAGCACCAATCAGAATCACACAGGACCTGGCAGCTTCCACCCTAAAGGACCATCTGGAACACAATATTCAGAACAAGAGAACTGGGTCTTCAACCAAGAATCACCCACCCATCAAAACTGACTATATACTTCCAGGGGAAAGTACGGGCATTCAACAAAATAGGAGATTTCCAAATATTTGTAAGGAATAGACCAAAACTAAGTGGAAAGTCTGATATCCAAACACAAAGATCAAGAGAAACATGAAAAGATAAATATGAAAGAGAGGGAAAAGGAGAAAATGTTTATATTCAAACTCTCTTCTTTAAGGACTACACTTAGATCAAAATATATATATATATATGTATATATATATATATTAATATAAGGGGAAAATGATATTTGTACTCTCACAAATGTTTTCATTACTATAATAAATAGAAGAATCATTCATAGGAAAACATTGGGGCATTAAAGTCTATAAGATGGTATGCAAAAAAAGAGTGGTGGGGAATCGATGATGGTACCAAGAGATACTTGAAGAAAATAAAATAAATAGAATAACCTTTGTCACAAAAAGATACACATGAGAAGGGGAGGGGAAGAATACTCTTATAAGAGGGAGAGGAAGAGAGTGCTAATAGGTAATACTCAAATATTACTCTCAGTGAAATCAATTCTGAGAAGGAAGAGCATCTAGATCCATTGGGAACTTGAAGTCTATTTTATACTACACGGTAAGGAAGAAGGGAAAACTAAAGGGAGTAAGGGGGAGGGAGTTCAAAAAAGGGAGGGAAGGAGAGGGGAGAGGGAACTTACCAGACCCTAATAAAACAAGAAAGGAATAAAAAGGGAGGGGCCAGAAAGAGAAGCATATCAAAGGAGGGGAATAGAGGGCTTAACTAAAAATAAAACACTGGTTTAAAAAGATATAGCACAAGAAGAAAGGTCATAACTAGGAGAGGACATCAAAATGCTAGGGAATTCAAAAGTGACAGTCATAACTTTGAACTTGAATGGGATTAACTCATCCATAAAAAGTAGACAAACAGCAGAATGGATTAGAATCTAGAATCCTACCATATGTTGTCTACAAGAAACACACATGAGGTGAGTAGATACTCACAATTCAGAATTAAAGGGTGGAGCAAGACCTATTGGGCCTCAACTGACAGAAAGAAGGTAGGAGTTGCAATCATAATATATGACAAATCCAAAGGAAATATAGACCTGATTAAAAGGGACAGGGAAGATAAATACATCCTGATAAAAGGGAATATAGATAATGAGGAAATATCACTAATCAACATGTATGCACAAAATGGTATAGCACCCAAATTTCTAATGGAGTTACTAGTAGAATTGAAGGAGTAAATAGATAGTAAAACTATACTAGAGGGAGACCCGAACCTACCACTATCAACTTTAAATAAATCAAATAAAAAAATAAATAAGCAAGAGGTAAAAGGTGTGAATGAAATATTAGAAAAATTAGAGTTAATAGATATATGGAGAAAAATAAATAGGGACAAAAAGGAATGCATCTTCTATTCAGCATAACATGGCATATTCACAAAGATTGACCATACACTAGGTCATAAAAACATGGCATACAACTGCAGAAAAGCAGAAATAATAAATGCAACATTTTCAGATCATAAGGCAATAAAAATAATGATCAGTAAGGGTACATGGAGAACCAAATGCAAAATTAATTGGAAATTTAAAAATAAATTCTCCAAAATCGAATAGTCAGAGAACAAATCATAGAATCAATAAATAATTTCATAGAAGAAAATGACAATGATGAGACATCCTTTCAAAGTCTATGGGATGCAGCCAAAGCAGTATTCAGGGGAAAATGTATATCCTTGAGTTCATATATTAAAAAATTAGGCAGGGCAAAAGTCAATGAATTGGACATGCAAATCAAAAAACATGAAAGCAAACAAATTAAAATCCCCCAGAAGAAAACCAAGTTAGAGATCCTAAAAATTAAGGCAGAAATTAATAAAATTGAAAGTGATTGAACAATCGAACTAATAAACAAGACTAAATGTTGGTATTTTGAAAAAAACAAACAAAATAGACAAAATATTGGTCAATCTAATAAAAAAGAGGAAAGAAGAAAATCAAATTAACAATATCAGGGATGGAAAAGGAGAACTCATCTCCAATAAAAAGGAAATTAAGGCAATCATTAAAAAGTATTTTGCCCAGTTATATGACAATAAATATGTCAATCTACGTAATATGGATGAATACTTATAAAAATATAAATTGCCTAGATTAACAGAAGAAGAAATAGAATTCTTAAATAATCCCATATCAAAAAAAAAAAGAAATTGAACATGCCACCAAAGTACTCCCCGAGGAAAAAATCCCCAGGGTCTGATGGATTCACAAGTGAATTCTATCAAACATTAAAAGAACAGCTAATGCCAATAATATACAAACTTTTTGACATAATAAGCAAAGAGGGAGTTCTGTCAAATTCATTCTATGACACAAATATGGTACTGATCCCAATGCCAGGCAGGCCAAAAACAGAGAAAGGAAACTACAGACCAATCTCCTTAATGAACATAGATGCAAAAATCTTAAACAGGATACTAGCAAAAAGACTCTAGAAAGTAATCACAAGGGTTATTCACTATGATCAGGTGGGATTTATACCAGGAATGCAAGGATGGTTCAATATCACGAAAACCATCCACATAATTGACCATATCAACAAGCAAACCAACAAAAATCACATGATTATCTCAATAGATGCAGAAAAAGCTTTTGACAAAGTACAACACTCATTCCTATTGAAAACACTAGAAAGTATACGAATAGAAGGGTCTTTCCTAAAAATAATAAACCGTATCTATCTAAAACCATCAGTCAACATCATCTGCAATGGGGATAAACTACATGCATTCCCAATAAGAACAGGAGTGAAACAAGGATGCCCGTTATCACCTCTATTATTTGACATTGTACTAGAAACACTAGCAGTAGCAATTAGAGAAGAAAAAGAAATTGAGGGTATTAAAATTGTCAATGAGGAGACCAAGCTCTCAGTCTTTGTAGATGACATGATGGTCTACTTAAAGAAACCTAGAGAATCAACTAAAAAGCTAGTGGAAATAATCAACAACTTTAGCAAAGTTGCATGATACAAAATAAACCCACATAAGTCATCAGTATTTCTATGTATCTGCAACACATTTCAGCATCAGGAATTAGAAAGAGAAATTCCATTCAAAATCAACTTAGACAATATAAAATGCTGAGGAATCTATCTGCCGAGACAAACTCAGTAACAATATGAACACAACTAAAAAACACTTTCCACAAAACTAAAACTAGATCTGAGCAATTGGAAAAACATTAACTGATAATGGGTAGGATGACCTAACATAATAAAAATGACCATCCTGACCAAACTTATCTATCTATTTAATACCATACCCATTGAACTTCCAAAAAACGTTTTTACTGAATTAGAAAAAAACCATAACAAAGTTCATTTGGAAGAACAAAAGCTTAAGGATAGCCAGGGAAATCATGAAAAAAAAATACAAAGGAACGTGACCTTGCAGTCCCAGATCTTAAACTATATTATAAAGCAGTGTTCATCAAAATAATTTGGTACTGGCTAAGAGACAGAAAGGAGGATCAGTGGAATATACTAGGGGTAAGTAACCTCAGCAAGACAGTCTATGACAAACCCAAAGACCTCAGCTTTGGGGATAAAAATCCAGTATTTGATAAAAAATGCTGGGAAAATTGGAAGACAGTGTGGGAGAAATTAGGTTTAGATCAACACCTCCTCACACCCTACACCAAGATAAACTCAGAAAGGGTGAACGACTTGAACGAAAAAAGGAAACAATAAGTAAATTATATAAACACAGAATAGTATACATGTCAGACTTTTGGGAAGGGAAAGATTTTAAAACCAAACAAGAATTAGAAAGAGTCACAAAATGTAACATAAATAATTTGACTACATCAAATTTAAAAGTTTTTGTACAAAGAGAACCAAAGTAACTAAATCAGAACGGAAGCAAAAAATTGGGGAACAATCTTCATAACAAAACCTCTGACAGCAGTTTAATTACTCAAATTTACAGAGAGCTAAAACAATTGCACAAAAAATCAAACCATTTTCCAATTGATAAATGGGCAAGGTACATGAAAAGGCAGTTTTCAGTTAAAGAAATCAAACCATTAATAAGCACATGCAAAATTGCTCTAAATCTCTGATAATCAGAGAGATGCAAATCCAAACAACTCTGAGGTATCACCTCACACCTAGCAGATTGCCTAACAGGACAGTTATGGAAGGTAATGAATGCTGGAGGCAATGTGGCAAAGTCCGTACATTAATGCATTGCTGGTGGAGTTGTGAATTGATCCAACCATTCTGGAGGGCAATTTGGAACTATGCCCAAAGGGTGCTAAAAGACTGTCTGCCCTTTGATCCAGCCAGAGAACTTCTAGGTTTATACCCCAAAGAGATAAAAATGAAAAAGACATGTATAAAAATATTGATAGCTGTGCTCTTTGTGGTGGCAAAAAATTGGAAAATGAGGGGATGTCCTTCGATTGGGGGATGGATGAACAAATTGTAGTATATGTTGGTGATGGAATACTATTTTGCTCAAAGGAATAATAAAGTGAAGGAATTCCATGGGGACTGGAACAATCTCCAGGAAGTGATGCAGAGTGAAAGGAGCAGAACCAGGAAAATATTCTATTCAGAGACTGATACACTGTGGTGCAATCAAACATAATGGACTTCTCCATTAGTGTCAATGCAATGATCCTGAACAATCTACATGGATCTATGAGAAAAAATACTATCCACTTGCAGAGGACAAACTGTGGGAGTAAAAATACTGAGGAAGAGTAACTAATTGACTACAAGGGCCAAGGGGATGATTGGCAATTTAGACTCTAAATGAACATCCTAGTGCAAATACCAATAACATGGAAATGGGTTCAGATCAAGGACCCATGTGATTACCCAGTGGAATCCTGTGTCGGCTATGGTAGGTATGGGGGAAGGGGAGGGAGGGACAGAATATGACTCTCGTAACCAAGGAATAATGTTTAAAATTGACCAAATAAAAATATGGTTTAAAAAAAAAGAAATTTAGAGCTTGGAGAAATCTAACAGGTTGCTAAACCCAACTCCCTTCTTTTAAAGATGAAGGAAAACTCAGAGAGATTAAGTAACTTTTTCCATTTTCATACAAATAATAAGTAGATGAGAGAGAATTTCAATTCTAACCTCATGTCTTCAAGCCAATCAGTTAGTAAGTGGATAAACAAATTGTAGTGCATAGAGGAATATGATGTTTTTTTTAAGATATGGAAAATAAAGAAAATGCAGAAACTCAGATCACAAAATGAAATAAATAGTACCAGAAAGCAATATATTCAAAGGCAATGAAAATGGAGAGAACAAGAACAATAAATAAATAAAAGATATAAAGATATCTTCCTTCTATAGAGCATCAGCAAATATAGGTGAGGAATAGTGCATATGTCATCACATTTCGTTGATATTTCGATTGTTTTTGTTGAACTGTTTTTATCCATGACTTTATCCATTTATTTATTTATAATATTTTTGATGTATTGGTTCTCTAGGGCTAGAGAGACGACTATATACATACATAAATACATATTTACTTATCTATATACATGAACACATAAAAGATGCATACATATCTACATATGTATATAGGCATGTGTATATTAGTAGCTAAACTTTATGTAACACATTTGAGTTTGTAATATATATTATGTATATTATCTCATTTAATAACCCCAGAGGCATCTAAGTGGTATGGTTTAAAAATCATTGGATTTGGAGTGATGAAAAACTGAATTCACATATGGCCTCAGAAATTTACCAGCTTTATGATCCAGAAAGATTATCAGTATTAGTTTACTAATCTTTAGGATGTAGAAAATTATATAACCTATATTTCAGAGTTGTTTTATCTATAAAATAGATAAAAATTGTAAAGTGCTCTGCAAAATTTAAAATATTCAAAACCACTAGCAATTATATACATGTATATATATCACATGTTTATATATATATATATATGTATATTTATATATACAAGTTTTTTGTTGCATTCCTTAGGCAATTGTTTTGTCTTATTAGCTAAATATCCCCTTTCTTCCTCACCAGAATTTCCCCCCTTTGTTTATTCAGAATTTCAGTCTTAAAAGAATCAGTTAGGGGGCAGCTTGGTAGCTCAGTGGATTGAGAGCCAGCCCTAGAGACGGGAGGTCCTAGGTTCAAATCTGACCTCAGACACTTCCCAGCTGTGTGACCCTGGGCAAGTCATTTGACCCCCATTGCCTAGCCCTTACCACTCTTCTGCCTTGTAGCCAATACACAGTATTGACTCCAAGACGGAAGGTAAGGGTTTAAAAAAAAAAAGAATCAGTTAATTCTTAATTTCTCTTCCTCTAAAGAATCTACATCCATGAGATCATGTCAAGTTTTTCTCTAATGACCATCTTTCCCAGTCTCCTACAACATATTGAGAGTTATTTGCATATAGTGAAGTTAATCCTAGACTAATTATTCTTGAATGATCAAAATATAATATATATTAAGACGATCAAGTGTTTCATAAACGAACACAATTAAATGACCAGTTAGATTTTATTTCTGAATTAATCTGTGGTAGTTATATAAAGAATTTTAATTTGGGGGGGATTTTAAAATTTTTAATAAATTCATAGATAAGCTTTCTGATGTTATATGATTCAGATTTTCTCCCTCCATCTTACTTCCCCCATCCTTTAGCTGGCAAGGAATTCAATCCAGATTATATACATATCACACAAAACATATTTCATATTAATTTTTATGAGTGAATAATCCTATAAAACTAAAACCTGAAACAAATACTCAAATAAACAAGTGATAAATCATATGCTTTTATCTGCATTCCTACTCCAACAGTTCTTCCTCTTGAGATGGATAACATTCTGCTATTAGTAGCAAAGTCTATCACAATTGATTATTCAACAGTAATTGCTATTACTGTGTATGTTTTCCTTGTTCTGCTCATTTCACTCTGCATCAATTCATGTAGTTCTTTCCAGCATTCTGAAATCATCATGTTCATAATTCCTTATAACACAATAATATCACCATCATATACCACAATTTGTTTAGTTATTCCCCAATTGAGGAATTTCCAATTCTTGCCACCAAAAAAAAGAGCAGGTATAAATATTGTTGTACAAACAGATTATTTCCCATTTTAAAAAGTCTCTTTGGGATACACATCCAAAAGAGGTATTGCAGAAACAAAAGGTATGCTTCCTTTAGTACATAATTCCAAATTGCCCTCCAGAATGATTAGAACACTTCACATCTCAACCAGCAATGCATTAGCTTCCCAATTTTGCCACATTCCCTCAAACATTCATCATTTTCTATTATTGTCATATTGACCAATTTGATAGTTCTGAAGTGACACCTAAGAGCAATTTTAATTTGCATTTCTGTAATGAAGAGTGAATTAGAACAGTTTTTCATTTGATTAATGATTTTTATTTCTTTATCTGAAAATTGCCTAGTCATATCCATTGACCATTTGCAAATTGGGAAATGACCTGAATTCTTATAAATTTAATTTAGTTCTTTAGATATTTGAGAAATGAGACCTTTATCAGAGAAATTTGTTATAATTTTCCCAGTTTGTTGCTTCTCTTGCAATCTTTGTCACATTTGTTTTATTTGTACAAAACCTTTCTTAAAATTTAATATTTGCAAAATTATTCATTTTACATCTTGCAATGTTCTCTGTCTCTTGTTTGGTCATAAATTCTTTCCTTCTGCATAGATTTGATAGGCAAACTCATCTATGTTCACTCAATTTATTAATACTATATCTCTTTACATTTAAATCATATACCCATTTTGACCTTATCTTGGTATACGGTTTGAGATATTAATCTAAACATAATTTTTGCCTTACCATTTTCCAATTTTCCCAGAAGGTTTTGTTGAATAGTGAGTTCTTATACCAAAAGCTAGAATTTGGGAGTTTATCAAACACTAGAATTCTGAGGTCATTAACTCCTAGTCTATTCCATTGATCCACCTTCTATTTCTTGGTCAGTACCAGATTGTTCTGATGATTTGCAGTACCGTTTAAGATCTGATATTGGTAGGCCACCATCCTTCAATTTTTTGTTAGTTCCCTTAATATTTCTCACTGTTTGCTCTTCCAGATGAATTTTGTTATTATTTTTCTATTTCTAAAATTTAGGGTTTTTTTTTTTGTAAGTTTGATTGGTATGGCACTGAATAAGTAAATTGATTTAGGCAAGATTGTCATTTTTTTATATTAGTTCTCCCTACTCATAAGCAATTGATTGTTTTTTCCTCCAATTGTTTGCATGAAAAATGTTTTGTAATTGTGCTTATATAATTCCCATGTCTCTCCTGGCAAAAATATTCCCAAATATTTATATTGTTTAGTGTGTTTTAATTTCTTTTAATGTATTTATTTATGTATTTATTGATTTAAAAAAACACCTTACTTTTCATTTTGGAGTCAATACTATATATTGGCTCCAAGGCAGAAGAGTGGTAAGGGCTAGGCAATGGGGGCAAAGTGACTTGCCCAGGGTCACACTGGTAGGAACTGTCTGAGGCCAGATTTGAACCTAGGACCTCCCATCTCTAGACATGGCTCTCAATCCACTGAGCCACCCAGCTGCCCCCTCTATTGTGATTTTAGATGGGATTTCTCTTTCTAATTTGATGCTGCTTTTTGTTGGAAATATATAGATGTGCTGATGATTTCTGCAAGTTTATTTTGTATTCTGCCACTTTGCTAAAGTTATTAATTATTTCATTAGTTTTTTAGTAGATTTTGTAGGATTCTCTAACTATACCATCATATCATCTGCAAAGAGTGATCATTTAGATTACCCTTTGCCTACGTTAATTCCTATTCTTTCTATTTCTTCTCTTATTACTAACTTTAATATTATTAGGACATTATTAAAAAATAATTGTGATAATGGGCATACTTATTTCACTCCTAATCTTAATAGAAAGGCTTCTAACTTATCCACACATCAGATGATACTTGCTATTGATTTTAGATAGACAGTACTCATTAAATCTTAAGGAAAAACCTTTTTATTCCTATGCTTTCTAGTGTTTTTAGTAAGAATCTGTTTGTATTTTGTCAAAAGCTTTTTCTGCATCAATGGAAATAATCATGCTATTTCCGTTAGTTTGATTATTTATATGGCCATTTATGTAATGACCATATAAATAATATTAAACCAGCCTTGCATTACTGGCATAAATTACACTTAGTCATAGTCAATAATTCTTTTCATATATTTTTATTGTCTCTTTGATAGTATTTTAAGATTTTTTCATTAAAATTTTTCATTAAAGTTCCCAAAGCTCCAAAGGCAAAGGCTACAACCTTAATAGCAGAGTAGGAAGCCAGCTCCTTTTCAGCTTCTAACCTGACCTGTCAGAAGAACAGAGAAGAGGTCCCGTCAGGACAGACTAGCCCAAACAACAGATCCAGCACATAATGAAAGGAGTAAGATTACAGGCAATTACAATGGGGAAAGAAGGGGAAAATATGAGTAAACAACAGAAAAAGAAAAAAAAAGAAATTAAAAATTACAGCTTCTACCAGGTAATGAACAAAGAGAAATTGGAACAGAGGAGGGTAAAGGAACTCCAAGCAAAACCACAGAAACTCCAGTGAATTGCACAAAAGCTTTGGAAGAACTCAAAATACAATTAAAAAAGCAATTAAGAAAGGCTGAAGACAACTCAGAAAAGAACTTAAAAAGCAAAATAAGTCATTGGGAAACAGAAAATACTGTCTTGAGAGCCAAAAGTAACTAGCTGGAAAATAAGGCAAAGAAGATGAAAGATGACCTACAAAGAAAATCAGACTAGAAGGAGAAGGATGACCAATAACCCAGAGATGTAATTCGATCTTTATAAACTAGAATCTAAAAACTAGAAATAACTGACTTCACAAGGCAGCAAGAATCTATAAAAGAAAATTAAAAGAACAAAAAACATTGAAGAAAATATGAAATACCTCATTCACAAAACAACTGACCTGGAAAACAGAGCTAGGAGAGATCATTTAAGAATTATTGGATTACTTGAAGATCATGAGTAAAGGAAAAGTCTGGACATAATTATAGAGGAAATTATCCAAGAAAATCTGCCCCAACATTCTCGAGCAAGAGGTAAAAGTAGAGATTAAAAGAATCTGCAGATCACCTCCTATATTTAAATCTGAATTGACAACACCCAGGAATTTTATTGCCAAATTCAAGAACTACCAGATCAAGGAAAAATATTATAAACTGTTAAGAAGAAATCATTCAGAACCATGGAACTACAGTTAGGATAACACAGGATCTGGCTGCATCTACACTGAAGGAGTGAGAGGCATGGGATATAATAGTCCAGAAAATAAGGGAATTAGGTCTACAACCAAGAATCAGCTACCCAGTAAAACTGATAATATTCTTCAAGGACTTAAACATAAAATTTGATGCCCAAACTCAAGATAATCACCAAAAGGTAATAGAGAAAGGGGGAAAACCCTCCTTTTTAGGGGACCAAATAAGTTAAAATGATTGGTATCCCTTTAAGAAAAGAGAATATTGGTAACGCTTAATATTGTTATTGTCACCTGGGTAGCTAGAAGAATTATACTTATATACTTAGAGGGAACAATGAGAAATTGTATAGGATGATATATATATATGTATATATATATGTCTATATGTATATCTATAAAACTAGAGTTAAAAAAGAGGTTAATACTAAATAAATGGGGAAAGAGACAAAATGGGGTAAATATATTTGATAAAGAATCTCATGGCAGAAGTGAGGGAGAACACAAATACAATGAAAAAGTAAAGAAATTAGAGACAGGAAATACTTAATTCTTACAAGTACTGAAATTTACTGAAAGAGGGAAGAACGATAAGATCCATTGGGTCAGAGAATTGATTTGTGTAGAAGGGTAACAAACAGACTCATGGGGAGGGAAGTAACACAAAAGAGGGAGAGTGCATGTGGTATTTTAAAGACCCTAAAGAAAGATCCTAAAGAAAAATAAGAGGGGAGTAATATGGGGGGTAGGGAAGCAAAATTAGGGTTGGAATTAGGGGGACTGTTTAAAAACAAAACACTGGTGTATAAGGAAAAAGTGAAAGATGAAAGGGCAGAACTAGGAGTGAAAATCAAAATTTTGGGACATACACTGCTTGCAGTAATAACTCTGAATGTGAATTGAATGAACTCACCGATAAAATGCAAAAAAAAAAATAGCAGAGTGTATTAGAATCCAAAACCCTTCCATATGCTGTCTACAAGGAACACACATGAGAAAGGTAGAAACAAACTGGGTAAAGATAAGCAAATGGAGTAAAATCTATGGGGCAACAACTGAGAAAAATAAGGCAGGAGTTGTAGTCATGACATCTGACAAAGCCATAGTAAAAATAGATCTTGTTAAAAGAGATAGGGAAGGTAATTTACATCCTGATAAAAGGCAGTATAGACAATAAGGAAATATCAGTACTCAAAATGTATGCACCAAATTGTATAGCATTCAAATTACTAAAGGAGAAATTAGTGGAGCTCAAGGATGAAATAGATAAAAAAAACCATTCTAGTGGGAGACCTGAATCTTCCTCTATAAGTTCTAGATAAATCAAACCAAAAAATAAATAAGGAAGAAGTAAGAGATATAAATGAGACCTTAAAAAAATTAGTTAGTAGATATGTGGAGAAAAATAAATAGGGACAAAAAGGAATATACCTTCTTTTCAGTAGCACATGGTACATTCAAACAGACTGACCATTTTCTAGGGCATAAAAACATTGCAAACAAATGCAAAAGAACAGAAATAATAATGCAACCTTTTCAGATCATAATGTAATAAAAATAACAATTAGTAAGGGTACATGGAGAGGCAAATAAAAATTAAATGGAAATTAAATAATGATTCTCCAATATCAGTTAAAGAATAAATCACAGAAACAATTAGTAATTTCATTGGAGAAAATGACAATGATGAGACATCCTTCCAAAATCTATGGGATGTAGTCAAAGCAGGACTCAGGGGGAAATTTATATCCTTGAGTTCACATATTAACAAATTAGGGAGGGCAGAGATCAATGAATTGAGCATGCAAATTAAAAAAAAAAACTAGAAAGTGAACAAATGAAAAATCCTCAGATGAAAACTAAATTAGAGGTCTTGAAAATTAAAGGAGAAATTAATAAAATCAAAATTAAAAGAATTATTGAATTGTTAAAAAAGACTAAAAGCTGGTTCTTTGAAAAAAAACACAAATAAAACAGACAAAGTACTGGCCAATCAAATTTTAAAAAGGAAAGAAGAAAACCAAATTAACAGTTTCCAAAATGAAAAGGGAGACCTCACCTCTAATGAAGAGGAAATTAAGGCAATCATTAAAAACTATTATGCCCAATTATATGGCAATGTATATGGCAATAGAGGTGATATAGAAAAACATTTACAAAAATATAAATCGCCTACTTTAACAGAAGAAGAAATAGAGTACCTAAACAACTCCATATCAAAAAAAAGAAATTTAACAAGCCATCAAAGAACTCCCTAAGAAGAAATCCATAGTACCAGATGGATTCACAAAAGAATTCTATCAAACATTCAAAGAACAACTAATCCTAATATTATATTAACTATTTGACAGACTAAGTAAAGAAGGAGTTCTACCAAATTCCTTTTATGACACAAATATGATACTGATTCCAAAGTCAGGCAGGGGCAGGTCAAAAACAGAGAATGAAAACTATAGACCAATCTCCCCAATAAACATAGATGCAAAAATCTTAAATAGAATACTAGCAAAAAGACTCCAGCCAATTAGCACAAGTTTTATTCATTATGATCCAGAGGGATTTATACCAGGAATGCAAGGAAGGTTCAATATTAGGAAAACCATTCACATCATTGACCATATCAACAAGAAAACCAACAAAAATCACACAATTATCTCAATAGATGTAGAAAAAAACATCGTCATCTCCTAAATGATAAATGGGCAAGGGACTTGAATAGGCAATTTTCAGATAAAGAAATCAAAACTATTAATAAGCACATGAAAAAGTGTTCTAAATCTCTTATAATCAGAGAAATGCAAATCAAAATAACTCTGAGACACCACCTCACATCTAGCAGATTGGCTAACATGACAGCAAAGGAAAATGATGAATGTTGGAGGAGATGTGGCAAAATTGGGGCATTAATGCATTGCTGGTGGAGTTATGAATTGATCCAACTATTCTGGAGCATAATTTGGAACTATGCCCAAAGAGCATTAAAAGACTGTCTGCCCTTTGATCCAGTCATAACCATGCTGGGGTTATACCCCAAAGAGATAATAAGGAAAAAGACTTGTACAAGAACATTCATATCTGTGCTCTTTGTGGTAGAAAACCATTAGAAAATGGGGGGCTGCCCTTCAATTGGGGAATGGCTGAACAAATTGTGGTATATGTTGGTGATGGAATACTATTGTGTTCAAAAGAATAATGAACTAGAGGAATTCCATGTGAACTAGAACGACCTCTAGGAATTGATGCAGAGCAAAAGGAGCAGAACCAGAACATTGTACACAGAGACTGATACACTGTAGTACAATTGGATTTAGTGGACTTCTCCATTAGTGGCAATTCAGTGATCCTGAACAACTTGAAGGGATTTATGGGAAAGAACACTATCAACATTCAGAGGAAAAACTGGGAGTATAAACACAGAAGAAAAACAACTGCTTCATCACATGAGTCAAGGGGTATATGATTGGGATTATAGACTCTAAATGATCACCCTAGTGCAAACATCAATAATATGGAAATAGGCTTTGATCAAGAACACATGTAATTGCACATCAGCTGTAGGGGTGGGGGAAGAGTAGGGAAATTATATTATTCTTGTAACCAAGGAAAGCATTCTAAATTGACTAAATACAATTTTCAAAAAAAAATCTTTTCTTGGATGTTATCATCACAATATTCATTTTATAGAAGAGATTCCTGAGTTTAAAAGAGATTTACTAACTTTTCAACTGATAAGTCTCTGAGGCATATTTTTATCTCATGTCTTCTTGAATTTTAACATTCTTTCTACATTACTTCCTACTCACTAAACACCTTGAATGCAGCAACTAAACTATATTTCATCTTGTTGTCACCATAACTTTAAAAGTTTCATGTATATGGCCATCTTTTAATACTTATTTTGTGAAGTCAAGTCAAATACCATTTTTTAAATAATATATCTGATACTTTAATAACCTCTGGCAATATAAAAAAGCCCCAATCAGTATATTCTCAAAGAATGTCATATGTTCATTGGGGTTGCAACATGTGAGTTACTAAGTATAAATATGTTATTAAAAGACCAGGGAAGGCCTCTTGAAAAAAATTTTTTTGTTTAATCTAAATTTTTAAACATGTCATGGAAGCTAAGAAGTAGAAGTGAGGAGTAAATGTCCCATACAGAGGAGAAATCAGTGCAAATGCATGGAATTGGGAAATATAGTGTAACATTTTAGAAACAGTAATTAGGATATTGAGGTTAGGTAATAAGGATCATGAAGAGAAGATGAATATAAGAAGCCTGAAAATTTTGGAATGATATTAGTTAAAACTAACTTGATGTCAAAATGAGAAGGTCTTCATCTTGAAGGTAAATGATAGATCCTGGAGTTTATTACTAGGATGGGTTCCATGGTCAGGCATGGTTCAGAAAAATCACTGTGAAGCTGAGTGAAGGATGAGTTGGGATGAGTGAAAAGAAAATTTGATGCAGAAAGACCAAGGAAGTAGTTATTATAGTAGTCCAAAAGATAGTGAAGTTGTCTGCATTAAGATAGTAGATGTGTGATTAAAAAGATGGGGGAATTTCCAAAAGATTAGTTTACAAAGATGGAAATGATAAAAATTCACTTTAAAATAGATCTGTGCATGAATGAGGAGACCAATATGACACTGGTGTTGAAAGTCTTAGTGACTTAGAGAATAATGGTGCCCTCAACATTCATAAGCAAATTCCTGAGAGGAGTGTTTGGGAAAGGAAAGAATGAGTTACATTTTGGACATGAGGAACATTAGATACATAAGGTATATTAAGTTCAATATATTCAAGATGTAGTCCCAGATGAAAGACTGAAGAACATGAGAGAAATGTGAATTTCAAAACTACTCAACCCTGTTCAAACCATTCTTTAGAGGATGGGATTTGTCTCTTCCTGATCAATAACAATAGAGATACTTGGAATGACAGAATCAGGTCATGGAAAGTACAATCTCCACCCTACTCAAGGTAACAGGATTTAGAAAGGGCTGCAGCAAAAGCTCAAGATTTAATTATTTGAGAATATGGCCTTCAACAGACACGTGCAAAGGGGACAGACCTCTGGGAAGTCCTGGGTTAAGCTAGAGCCACCATTGGCACAGGTGAGGCACAGGAAGTGAGGTAGAGGACAGCTGAGGAGGGCATCCTGCTTCCTGTGTGGAGGAGAGGGGGTTGGTTGGAGCCTGGTGCTTGGAGTGGAGGCCCTCAGACCGTTTCTCCATTTTGGTCACGTGAATGATAGGGACTGATTTCTTTTCTTTGCTTCGGCTATCCAAGGCCTTGGGCCTTTGGCCCAGCCTAAGCAGAGTGGGTATTTAAGCCCTATTCCCTTCTCTCCCCTTCCTCTCCCTCCCTCCCTCTCTCTCTCTCTCTCTCTCTCTCTCTCTCTCTCTCTCTCTCTCTCTCTAATACCTTTCTTCCTCCTGTTTGTAATTAAAAACTCCATAAAAGGTTGACTGCTGACTTGAGTTTTCATTTAGGAATTACATAGCTGAATTCCTTGGCGACCTTAAATTAATATATATCAGTCTTTTAAAGTGATTTCCATATCACAGAATTTAGGCTAGATAGATACATCTGGGAATTATGAGAATAGATTTGAGAATCAGTAATATAGGTGTTGATGAGATTCAAAAGAAAATAAATAAAAAGTGAGACTAGAATAAAATTTTGCAGAAAATCTACAGTTAGGTGACATAATATGAATGAGGAGCCAAAATAAAGTACTGAGAAGGAGCAGGCAGCCAGAAGGAAAACTAGAAGAGAATGATATCATTAAATAACGTGATAGTAAAAGTATTCAAGATGAGAGGGTGGTCAATATTGAGAAATGTAGGAGAAAGGTTAAGATATATGAGGTGTGAGAAAGGAGCATCTTTTTAGGTAATTAAAAGATCATTAGTATCTTAGGGGAAAGTACATAAACTTGAGTTTTGGTATAGAAGCCACATTTAAAAGGATTAAAAAAAAATGGAGAACAAAAGTAGTAGAGGTAAATATAAGTGAAACTATAATCTTCAAATGACTCTAAATCATAAAAATGACTTTGAAGGTCATTCCTAAGAAAGCTGTAAGAAATGGTAATCTTATTGCAATCAATGTAGCTCCTTCCATGGGAGCTGGTTATTTGAGAAGATAATATTAATTTGAAAACTATGATCTGATATATTTGTGAAAACACCTATCATTACTATATCATCTCCTTTTGTCCCTTCTCACCAAGTCACCATCTAATTTTCCTTCATCATTATGGGTCATTGTTTCATGTATAGGTAGTTGTGATTATTTCCTTAATGGTTTCTTTAGTTAGAGAATTTAGGATGTTGTTTGAGTAGAATAAAATGAGAAAAGATAAAAACAAGTAGCTGATGGATGTTTTCCTATTCCATTTTCTTTTCAAAAAATATGGTTAAAGATTTCAACTTTTTAGAAAGTTGAAAGGTCCAAATTAATATCTTAAAATACCTGGCAAAATGATAGCACTGTCCTTGTAATTTTTCTACATGTACAAAGGCAGAATTCTAAATGATTTTCTGAAGACAAATATCCCTCCATAATATGATACTGTTGATGTCTCTATACTAGAAACTATTTTTTTTATTTTCCCCTTTCCCTGTTAAAATCTTGCATAGGCATAGGAGGTTGAGAAATCAGAAAGGAATCCAAAAGGAACAAGGGAAAAGATTAAAGGCATGGAAAATAATTCCTGTTGTGCAAGGTGAGATGAAAGGGGTCAGAGTTATTGCTGATAATTTGGATAAAAGAAGGTATAGGGACTACTTAACAACTGTCTTCACGGTTTATTATAACAAGAACTAGCTGCTTTATATCTCATAAAATCAAAAGATTTTTTTTTAAAACAAGGTGGAAGGTCTGTGAAATTTCTCCTAGTCTAAATTTCTCTACTCATTTAGAGGTGAGAGTGATATATATTTCAGTTGTCTATCAGAAAGAATGCATTTTGGCACTCCAAGACAGACATATACTGAGTGGCTTTCTCCTGCCTACAAAATTAAGTACACATTCTTTATTTTTTAAGTTTTATATATTTTATTTTTTAATTACATGTAACAATTTTTATCATTTATTTTCTAAAATTTTAGTTCTAAATTCTCTTTCTGCTTCCCTCCACTGCTCCTTTCTTGAGAAAGAAAGCAATTTGATCTAGATTATACATATTCTTTCACATTATATTCAAGGATCTTCAAAGCCTATCTATTTTACATTAATACTCCCCATAAAATCTACATTATAACTAAATTTGACTACTGTCCATTTTCAAAGGTTGTCCTGAATTCTACTTTCTATCTATAATGACCATGTTTGGAAATGGTAGTCCTTCACATATAATAGAACTAAAATCTTTATATTCTTCAAAGTTTGAATCAGTGTCATCTTCTTTATGATTCCTTCAATTAGTGTATCCTCTCACTCTTTGAATCTCTCATTTCCCTCTATTTGCCATCTCCTACAAACTAAAATGGGTTAATTCATCATGTAATATTTATTTGTGTAAATCTTCTCCACTCTACCTTACTGGTTTCTTAATTCTTTAAAAAGACAAAAGCTATGATTTTTTAAAAATATTTTTTTTCAGATCGCTTAATACATATTTTTGGAATTAAATTGAACTTACCTGATACTTCTTGGTAAACATGGTGGCATTCTAGATGCTGGACTCTTCCTCTCCTCACCACCTACTATATAAACTACCTCAAAAGATCCCCCCCAACAAAAAACAAATTCACAAGAACAAAGGAACTCTACAGTAGGGCACAACATTTAAGGTATGTGGGATTTGGGCATTTCCAAACTATAAAGGGGTGAAAAAGCTCCCACCAAAACACGACCTGATCTATCCTCCCCCACCCCACCTACATAGGGAGAGTTAGAATCAGTGCATGCTAGAATCATAAAGTGAGTGATGGGCACCTCTAGAGTGATGGAGGGGTACGGCTAGGTCCTTGGAAGCTGACTAAGACAACCAAAGACCTACCACTGAGAACAGTTAGAACTGAAACCCCAGCAAGCTGAAGAGTGCAGACCATGGGTGCTCGAGGGGAAGCAGCACAGAGAAGGGCAGCAAATAGCAGAAGCTGCAGAGATTTGAGAGCTGGCCTCAGTAAAAATCCTTGCTCCTTAGCTCCATACACAGAGAACCTGCCCATCTCACTCAGATTTCTGATGGAAAAGGTAAGGAAAAACCACCACGGTGATAGCAAACCGCACCCAGGAACAACAACTTCCCAACACCAAGGAAAACAAGAAATAGGGGTTGACCCTGGATAATTTTTATAGAGGAAAAACCCAGGCTACAGAGGAAATAGGAAAGGAAATACAAATAAATGCACCAAAACCTTCCAAAAAATGGAAATTGTCCACAAGCTCTTGAAGAATTTAAATTGGAGCTTATCAAAAAGATGGAAGCCTTCTGGCAAGAAAAGTGGGAAATAGTTCAAAAAGAAAATAATAGTTTAAAGGACAAGAACTCCCAATTGGAGAAGCCACAAAAAGGAAGATAGACCAAACTGAAAAGGAAAACCAGTTCCTAAAGTCCAGAAGTAGGGAATTAGAAGCCAATGATTTTGCAAAATATCAAGAATTAATAAAGCAAAGGCAAAAGACTGACAAAATAGAAGAAAACATAAAATATTTCACAGATCAGGACAGATCAGGAAAACAGATCACAAAGAGGCAATTTGAGAATCATTGTATTACCTGAAAACCCAGAAATAAACAGAAATCTTGACATCATACTACAAGAAATTATCCAAGAAAACTTCCCTGAAGTTCTTGAACAAGGGGGAAAAATAGACAATGAAAGAGTTAATAGAACACCCTCTATACTAAATCCTCAGAAGACAACTTCCAGAAATGCAATTGCCAAATTCAAGAGCTTCCAAGCTAAGGAGAAATTTTTATAAGAAGCCAAAAAGAGAAAAATTCAGATATCAAGGAGCACCAATCAGGATTACACAAGATCTGGCAGCTTCCACACAAAAGGACCACAAGGCTTGGAATACTATATTCATAAAGGCAAGAGAATTGGGTCTTCAACCAAGGAACACCTATTCATCAAAACTGGATATATACTTCCAGGGGAAAGTATGGGAACTCAACAAAATAGATTTCCAAGTACTTGTAAAGTAAAAACCAGAACTAAGTGGAAAGATTGATATAAAAAAGATCAAGAGAAACATGAAAAGGTAAATAAGAAAGAGAGGGAAAGGGGGGGAATGTTTTTTATTCAAACTTTCTTCTTTAAGGGCCTCAATAAGTTAAAATTATTTATATTAATATATGGGGAAATATTATTTGTAACTCTCAAAAGTTATATTCACTATTATAGTAAGTAGAAGAATCATTCACAGGAAGAGATTGGGGTAATAAGTGCTACAAGATGGTATGCAAAAAAATAAAAAGGGAGGGGGGAAATTGAAGATGACCCCAAGAGGTACTTGAAGAAATAAAATGAATGGGATAATCTTTATCACACAAAGATACACATGGGAAAGGGAGGGGGAGAATACTCTTATAAAAAGCAGAGTAAGAGAGTGCTAATATGTAATACTTAAACCTTGCTCTCAGTAAAATCAATTCTGAGAGGGGAGAGCATTTGGATCAATTGCTGCATTGAATTCTATCTATCTGAATTCCTACACGAAAGTGAGAAGGGAAAACTATGGGGGTTAGGGGGACAGGGAGTACAGAAAGGAAGGGGGCAGGAAGGGAAGCATATTAGGGGTGGGGATTAGGGGGACTGATTCAAAGCAAACTGCTGGTTTAAAAGGATATAGCAAAAGAAGAAAGGACAAAACTAGGAGAGGATATCAAAATGCTGTGGAATACACAAGTGATAATCAAAGTGGCAATCATAATTTGACCATGAATGGAATGAACTCACCCATTAAATGAAAACAAATAGGAAAGGGGATTAGAAATCAGAATCCTACCATATTTTGTCTACAAGAAACACACTTGAGGCAGATAGACACTCATGAGGTTAGAATTAAAGGTTAGAGCAAAACCTATTGGGCCTCAACTGACAGAAAGAAGGCAGAAATTGCAATCATGATATCTGACAAAGCCAAAGGAAAAATAGATCTGATTAAAAGGGATAGGGAGGTAAATATATCCTTATAAAAGGCTGTATAATCAAGGTAGAACTATCAGTAATCAACATGTATGCACCAAATGGTATAACATCCAACTTTCTAAAGGAGAAACTAGTGGAGTTTAAGGAGGAAATGGATAGTAAAACTATACTAGTGGGAGACCTAAATCAACCACTATCAAATTTAGATAAATCAAATAAAAAATAAATAAGAAAGAAGTACGAGAGATGAATGAAAACTTAGAAAAATTAGAGTTGATAGATATGTGGAGAAAAATAAATAGGGACAAAAAAGGAATACACCTTCTTTTCAGCAACACATGGCTCATTCACACATGACCATATACTAGGTCATAAAAACATGGCACATAACTGCAGAAAAATAGAAATAATAAATACAGCCTTTTCAGATCATAAGGCAATAAAAATAATGATTAGTAAGTGTACATGGAGAGCCCAAATCAAAAATTAATTGGAAATTAAATAATATGATTCTCCAAAATCAGTTAGAGAACAAAATCAAAGAAACAATTAATAATTTGATTGAAGAAAATGACAATGATGAGACATCCTTTCAAAATCTATGGGATACAGCCAAAGCAGTACTCAGGGGGAAATGTATATCCTTGAGTTTATATATTTAAAAAAAAAAGTAGTGCAAAATGAAGATTTTAACCCTAGACTTCAATCCCCAGAAGTTCTTGGTATTTCCCAGAATTCCCTATAATCTCACCTGTGTCTCCACCTGGGCAAGATCACAATTAGTATTTAACTGACTCTCTGCCTCGCACATGCTCTCTGCTTGGTCATTTGCAAGATGACATAAATAAGCTTTGAATGTGCTGAATCCCTTTTAATCAGCCCTAGGCCTGTGGTTTATTTTTTTGTATCCTTGATTTCTAATAATCCTTCATAAACTTTTAAAAATATAGTATTTTTATTGCTAGATACTAATTTAAATTTTACAGTAGAGAGGGCAGAGGTCAATGAATTGGGCATGAAAATCAAAAAACTTGAAAGGGATCAAATTAAAAATTTCCAGATAAAAACTAAATTAGAGATCCTAAAAATTAAGGGAGAAATTATTAAAATCAAAAGTGAAAGAACTATTGAACTAATAAATAAGACTAGAAGCTGGTATTTTGAAAAGCCAAACAAAATAGAAAAAGAACTGGTCAATCTAATTAAAAAGGAAAGAAGAAAAACAAATTAACAGTACCTTAGATGAAAAGAGAAACCTCACCACCAATGAAGAGGAAATTAAGGCAATCATTAAAACTATTATGCCCAATTAAATGGCAATAAATATTGCAATCTAGGTGATATAGATGAATATTTACAAAAATATAAATTGCCTAGATTAACAGAAGAAGAAATAGAATTCTTAAATAATCCCATATCAGAAAAAGAAATTCAACAAGTCATCAAAGTAGTCCCTAAGAAAAAAATCTCCAGTGCCTGATGGATTCACAAGTGAATTCTATCAAACATTAAAAGAACAGCTAATGCCAATACTATACAAACTATTTGACATAATAAGCAAAGAGGGAGTTCTGTCAAATTCATTCTATGACACAAATATGGTACTGATCCCAATGCCAGGCAGGCCAAAAACAGAGAAAGAAAACTACAGACCAATCTCCTTAATGAATATAGATGCAAACATCTTAAACAGGATACTAGCAAAAAGACTCTAGAAAGTAATCACAAGGATTATTCACTATGATCAGGTGGGATTTATACCAGGAATGCAAGGATGGTTCAATATCACGAAAACCATCCACATAATTGACCATATCAACAAGCAAACCAACAAAAATCACATGATTATCTCAATAGACGCAGAAAAAGCTTTTGACAAAGTACAACACTCATTCCTATTGAAAACACTAGAAAGTATACGAATAGAAGGGTCTTTCCTAAAAACAATAAACATTATCTATCTAAAACCATCAGCCAACATCATGTGCAATGGGGATGAACTAGATGCATTCCCAATAAGAACAGGAGTGAAACAAGGATGCCCGTTATCACCTCTATTATTTGACATTGTACTAGAAACACTAGCAGTAGCAATTAGAGAAGAAAAAGAAATTGAGGGTATTAAAATAGGCAATGATGAGACTAAGCTATCACTCTTTGAGGGCAATATGATGGTCTACATAAAGAATCCTAGAGAATCAACTAAAAAGTTAGTGGAAATAATCAACAACTTTAGCAAAGTTGCAGGATACAAAATAAACCCACATAAGTCATCAGCATTTCTATTACTCTCCAACACATCTCAGCAGCAAGAATTAGAAAGAGAAATTCCATTTAAAATCATCCTAGACGATATAAAATACTTAGGAATCTATCTGCTGAGAAAAATACAGGAACTATATGAACAAAACTACAAAACACTTTCCAAACAATTAAAACTAGATCTAAATAATTGCAAAAATATTAACTGCTAATAGGTAGGATGAGCTAACCTAATAAAAATGACCATCCCTTGCAAACTTATTTACTTATTTAGTGCCATACCCATTGAACCACCAAAACACTTTTTTTTTACTGAATTAGAAAAAAAATAATAGAATTCTTTTGGAAGAACAAAAATCAAGGTTATCCAGAGAAATAATTTTTAAAAATTGCGAAGGAAAGTGGCCTAGCATTACCAGATCTTAAACTATACTATAACGCAATGGTCATCAAAACAATATGGTACTGTCTAAGAGGAGGATCATTGGAATAGACTTGGGGTAAGGGACCTCAGCAAGACAGTTTATGATAAGCCCAAAGATCCCAGCTTTTGGAACCAAAATCCACTATTTGGTAAAAAATGCTGGGAAAATTGGAAGACAGTATGGGAGAGATTAGGTTTGTATCAATATCTCACACCTTACACTAAGATAAACTCAGAATGGATGAATGATTTGAACATAATGAAGGAAACTATAAGTAAATTAGGTGAACACAGAATAGTATACATGTCAGATTTTGGGGAAAGGAAAGATTTTAAAACCAAGCAAGAGTTAGAAAAAATTACAAAATGTAAAATAAATAATTTTGATTACATCAAATTAAAAAGTTTTTGTAAAAACAAAACTAATGCAACCAAAATCAGAAGGGAAGTAACAAATTGGGAAACAATCTTCATAACAAAAACCTCTGACAAAGGACTAATTACTCAAATTTATAAAGAGCTAAATCAGTTGTACAAAAAATCAAGCCATTCTCCAATTGGCAAATGGGCAAGGGACATGAATAGGCAGTTTTCAGGCAAAGAAATCAAAACTTTTAATAAGCACATGAAAAAGTGTTCTAAATCTCTTATAATCAGAGAGATGCAAATCAAACCAACTCTGAGGTATCACCGCACACCTAGCACATTGGCTAACATGACAGCAAAGGAAAGTAATGAATGCTGGAGGAGATGTGGTAAAGTTGGGACATTAATGCATTGCTGGTGGAGTTGTGAATTGATCCAACCATTCTGGAGGGCAATTTGGAACTATGCCCAAAGGGTGCTAAAAGACTGTCTGCCCTTTGATCCAGCCATAGCACTGCCGAGTTTGTACCCCAAAGAGAAAAGGAAAACACATGTACAAGAATATTCATAGCTGAGCTTTGTGGTGGCCAAAAATTGGAAAACGAGGGGATGCCCATCAATTGGGGAAGGGCTGAACAAATTGTGGTATATGTTGTTGATGGAATAGTATTTTGCTCAAAGGAATAATAAAGTGGAGGAATTACATGGGGACTGGAACAACCTCCAGGAAGTGATGCAGAGTGAAAGGAGCAGAGTCAGGAGAACATTGTGCACAGAGACTGTGGTAAAATCGAACGTAATGGACTTCTCCATTAGTGGCCATGCAATGTCCCTGAAAAATCCCCTGGGATCAAGGAGAAAATAAAAACACTACCCTCAAGCAGAGACAAATAGGGGGAGTAAAAACTCCAAGGAAAGGCAACAGCTTGACTACAGGGGTGAAGGGGATATGATTGAGGAGAGACTCTAAATGAACACCTTAATGAAAATACCAACAATATGGAAAAGAGTTAGGACTGAGGACACATATGATACCCAGAGGAATCACACATCGCCATTGGGGGAGGGGGGGAGAAAATGATCTTTGTTTCTAATGAATAATGTTTGAAAATGACCAAATAAAATAATGTTTAAAAAATTATTCCTTATTTTAATGAACTTCCAAGGATTGCCAGGGACTTGATTTACATGGAGATATGACTATATCAACTAATTATTTTCATTAGCGGATCTTTCTAGAGATAGACACTGGACCTATATAATCATAATTAAAAAAGAAACTGAAGGGGCAACTAGGTGGCTCCATGAATTGAGACCGGTCTAGAGATGGGAGACCTTGGCTTTGAATCCATCCTCAGATACTACTTAGATGTGTAACTCTCAGCAAGTCACTTAACCCCTATTGTCTAGTCCTTACCATTCTTTTTGCCTTGGAACCAATACACAATATTGATTCTAAGACAGAAGGTAAATGTTTTTTTTTTTAAATAAGAAATGGAATTATTCCAAATTATATCTTATTTTTTTAGAAGAAAATAATTTAAAAAATTACCCTTGAAAGATTTTCATTTTCATTTTCCAGAAAATGTCTGGCATTCAAAAATTGTAACTATTATGCTATTTTTCAATTCTCCTCACATTCTCAATCTATAATTTTGCTTGCAAAGACCTGAAGATAGTTGTTTTTTTATGATTTTGCTATATTTTTACAAAATGGAAAGCTTCTATGGTATATACAATAAATCATTTTAATAACAGAAGCAGAATACATATATAAACTCAAAATTAAATATTTCCTTTATGATTTTGGGAAAAAAAGAAATCTGGCTACTATTTACTAAGTGGGTATTAAGGGAAATCATTTATTCAGGAAAGGACTGTCTTGTCACTTGTGATTTTTAGAGGGTAGATTATTATTTCAATGTCTGAATAAGTCATTTGTCAGGAAACCAAAATCATAGATGATACAAGAGGCTTTTTTTAGATGATGGAAAAAGATTTCTGATCAAAGGTAAAAAAAAAAACAAAAAAAATCAAACCAACAAATATGTGCTTGATTACAGACACAAATTAGAAACTAATAGTCATTTGTCCTGGCTAACAGAGTAGAGTCAAAGAGATTGTCAATATTTTTGTTCAGTTATTTCAATCAAATTAAACTCTCTTTAAACTGATTTGGGTTGTCTTGACAAAGATGCTGGAGTGTTTTGCCTTCTCCCACTCATTTGACAAATGAAGAAACAGTAGTCAAAAGAGGTAATTGAGTTGCCCAGGGTCACACAGTTAGTGTCTGAGGCCAGATTTGAATTTAGAAAGAAAACTCTTTCTGACTTCAGGCCTGGCACTCTGTCCTGTGTGCTACCTTCTTGAACTCCTTCTATAGACATGTAGTGAAAGAGAATAGCTGTCTACAAAATGTACCCCAAACCATCATCTTATCCTCATAGTTGAATTGCTGGCATATGAGTTTTGGTAGTGTTAATATCAACAGCTTGCCTGTGACTTTCAGGAGGGCTTTCTGGATTTTTAGGACAACCATTCAATCATACTCAAGGCATTTTCTGGAGACACCAACACTCTGTAAGGATATACGAAGGAAATTAAAAGACAAATTAGATCCACTGAGGAAAAGCAGCCATAAAAGACATACTGATGAGTTGACCTGAGATTCTATGGCAGCACTGGAATCTCAAAATAGTGGCTTAAAAATTATTGTCCATCTATAAATAAAATACAGATATCTCTTAGAAAGCTTCTTTCATAATCATCCTTGAGTTGTTCATTATTTTGATGACCAAAGAAGCTTCTATAATGGCATGACCAAATGACCCAGACCCTCTTTTCTCATAGATTCCTGTAAATCTCCAAGTTATTGTCAATATTCCTAATCGCTCGGGTTTGTAGAAATACATTGGTTAGTCTTTTCACAAACAATTTTCTGTGAGAAAGTTACACCCCAAGTTACACTCTGTATTCTAGAAAAACTTTTCTCTTTGTCATAATAAACAATAGAGCTAGCCAAAATCTTTATTTGTGTCTTCCGCTGAGAGGGTCTCTCCAGTCTTTCAGGTGTCTGCTCTTTCTATCTCTGTTTTTTCTCGCTCCTTTGCTTTTATTTTCACATGCTAGTGAGGAGTTGGCCTCCTTAGTAAGCTGACTCTCCTCGGTTGCGACAGTAGGTTTAACCCCTGATTACCTGGCCCTCACACAACCCAGTCATTCATCCACCTGTCATTTGTCATCTGTGGATCTCTTATCACTTATCAATACTATGCAAAAGTTGGCTTTTTTTTATTCTTCAATTATTAACTTAACTCCTACTGAACACTTCCATACCAATGTCAGTGATTAACCACACTTCCCTTGTTCAAAACCTATTTTTTTTTCCTTCTGCCTGCTCACTTCCTCAAAGACTTCTCAACCCTTCCACTATGCTCTTTAGAATGTTTGCTGCACAGATGACATTTTTCATCTTTGCCTCTCCTTTCATATTCTTAGCCTCATTGAATCCTGGCACTATCCTGGTGACAGCATTGGCCTTTCCAGAACTTCATATAGTTTTACTCATCTCACAAACCTCTGATTCAGTGGTTGGAATTGAGAAGTTACAATTTATTCCTGATTGCCACTTTCAAGTTCTCCCTCTACAAAATTCGTTAAGGAACCATTCCTCCTTTAGATTTTTCAGTCAATAATTATTACCTAATCAAGATTCTAGTGATGTTTTCTTCTGACCTATAGTATTCTTCCCTTCCTTTCTTCTTCAATGAGTACAATGCGCCTGCCACAAGTTTTGTTTCTTCCCTAATACTTACACTTATACTAGGAGACATAAAAATGTATTGTTATACCCTCAAAAATCCTAACCACCAAGTTCTTCAATTTGACCATTTTCTAAGACCTACTCCAAGCTACCTAGGGACACACAGATATATTGTACTTTGATCTTGACATGACACAAATGCACCATACTGCCAACCTCATGATCATTTAAATTCCTTCATTTGATAACAAACTGTTATCATATCAAATATTTTTTCTTCTGATCATTGAAGTGATCTAGAGGCTATTGTTTAAATTTAAATCATTAATTTATTCAAAATGGACTGCTTACTACAATCTAAATAGGCACAGACTCCCTGAAGTTTGAAACCGATTCCACAGAACTACAGCTGAGTAAGAAGCTTTCTAAGACAGTGAAGCAGGGCAAGCCCCAGCAGCTTGATCCACATTTCTAGGAGAGATAGTGAGACTTCCTTGGGGCTCAAGACCATATTTATTCCTTCTGACATTATTCTCTCTTCCCTCCCCATGATATCCTAAGAGGTTTCTCAATGGACCTCAAGATTTCCTTTCTGGAAGTAGCAGGTCTTCCAGACACCAAGACACTCTCTTCCTTCCTACCACCTCTGCTACCAGCATGACATCTGGCTAGCTGACTTACTTGAGATTGCTCCTAATATCATTATTTCTAAAAAAGACAAATGATCTACATAAAGGAAGGTAAGAACTAACAAAGCTTCAAGATTGACCTTAAACCCTAAAATCAAATATTGGACCTTAAAATCAAAAGGCTTCTGGGGGGCCAAACAGGTACAATTTAATACTAAGTTTCTATACTCTGCCTTGAATATTTACACATTGGGGTGTCTCTGTCCTTCAATTCTTTCCAATTCAATAAGCCATTCAAAAAATAAACCCTTACCACGTACCAGAGTTTGGAATATAAAAGGAAATCCCACTTTCAAAGAGCTCAAAGTTAAATGGTGCCGAGACAGGACAAAAACAAATATGTACAAACAATCTATATACAGTATAACATGGAAATATCAAAAGAAGGAAGAAATCAAAATCACTTCGGGTTGAAGAGGGTTCCTTTAGAAAGGGAGATTTTAACTGGGACCAGGGAATCTAGGAAGCTAAGATGAGGATATCAAGAGACTTCTGGAAATGGGAAACATTAAAGGATAATGTACAGAGCTGGGGAATGGATTGTCTTGCCCTAAACAAGGAGGCCAGTGTTACTTGATTGCTGAGTACACAGAGGAAAGAAAAAGATATAAGACAAATCGAAAACTAAGAGGAGGCTAGTTTATGAAGGAATTTGGACAGATGGTTTATTGTTTAATCATGCAGGTGACAGAGAGTCACTGGTGTTTATTGAGTAGAGGATGGGAGATAGAGGTAACCATGGTCATATTTTCCCATTTCAAATCATTAACAAAATAATAAGTTTAAAGGTTTTATATGAGAAAAGATCAGGCATGGTGAGGCATAATGGATGTGAAAAGTCACTAAGGTCTTGGAAGAGAAGAGTATAGATTTGAATTATTTCTGGGGTTCTCGATAGGGAAGGTAAAAAGTATGACTAGATCAAGGGTGAAGACTTTGTTAGTTGTCATCCCATATCTCTCTTTGCTTTTGAGGCTAAAATGCTGAAGAAGTCTTTCTACAATTAGCTCCTCCATGTCCTTTCTTCTCATTCCATTCTTATTTCCCTACAGTCTAGATTATGATTTCATATTTCAACTAAAATTGCTCTCTTGACCTCTATGCAGCCATTAACTTGGTTCAAGACTTTCTTCTCCCAATACCTTGTTCTCCGGATCTTTTTGAGATGTCTCTCTTGCTTCTTTTCCTATTTGGTTGTTCCTTTCCTGTCTCCTTTGATGAATCTTCATTTAGGCCATCCCCCAAAAGGGTACTCACTCTTGAGGGTCTTTCCTAGGCCCCCTTCTCCTCTCCCTACATACTATATTGATTGGATATTTAATTAAGTCTCATAATTAAAATAATATTTCCATAAGATACTTTTTTCCTGATTTATCTGTCCAACCCTAACCTCTCTACTGTCCAGCAGTCATAACTTTCCAACTGCCTATTAGATATCTTGAAATGGAATGAAGAATCATTTTAAATTTTGGGAACCTGAGGAACAGATAATTTAAGTAATATTTCCAAGGAGATAAGCATGAACCTTGATTAACTAGTGAAAAACAAAGAATATTACTGAGCTGTTCTTTATTACATAGATGTGTAATAAAGACTAAAACAGTCAAAAAGCAAAATGATTGAAATTTCCCTAAAATCACATTTGGTTCCCAAAGTTCTACTTATCAGATGAATTTTGTTGAGATGGAAGGGCTGAAGAACTGGAGGAACACAAGATTACTTAGTACAATCTTTTTTTTAAGCAATTTTCTATCTCAAAGTAAAATTTAATTTAAGCTTCTGAGCTCATCTGTGTTAATGAGTATTTATTATACTTTTCTTACTGAAAAAGACAAGCTTTTTCAGCCTGATTAAAGTTGATGCACAAACTCATTTACATAATTACAATATGTATCTTTATCTAAATATATCCAAAATAAAGTTGCTTAAGGGAATGATTGCCTGGGGAGGATGGGAGGGAACAGAGAGTTGTTGAAGGGAATGGAGTAGACTTGCTTGACAGAGGAGGACCTGCATTTCTTTATCTTCACTATTCCACCAGAGAATAGCTACTGTCTTTGGGTCTCTAAAGATAATTTAGTCTTAGGGATTACTAGGTCATATCAAGTTTGATATGTCTGACATGAATTTTTTTTTTCCTTTCAGAGTACTTAATGCATTTGTATATATAGTCTAAATGCTGAAATTACATATTTGATTCCATTCTTCAATATAGGTTTTCCCTTTTAAGGAATTATGACTCAGTTTGGAGAGACAGCGACAGAGAGTGAGACAGAGAGAGAGAATATGATTATGAAGCTATTGTTATATGCTAGATATTTTGCTAAGTGACACAAATAGAAGCATGAAATAGAAGCCAGACACTCTACGCTCAAGGACATCAACATATAAAGAGGCAAAGAAAAGAAGAGTTTGTCTGCAATGTAGCAAATGAGGAGAAAAAGAAATAAGATAGAGTTTATTTGTGAGGGCAAAGCATTGTTCTGGTCCTTTGTGAAATAGTGGATAGGTAACAAATTTCCAATCAGTAGAGAAGGACCTCTGGATATAGATTTCTCCAAGAATGTTCATGAAGCAGGTGAGGAGGAGTCAGGAGAGAGTCTAAGTGAGAAGGAGAAAAGGTGTAGAGATGGGGTAGATAGATTTATATACAGATGTCTTCACATCTAATAGGGCCATTCATTCTGGTTGCAATAAGATGTAGCAAATTATACTTCCATTTTTCTCTCTCAATTCCTTTTTTCATTCTTTCTTTTCTTCTCTTTTCTCTTTTTTTGACTATGGGAATTTCTCAGGATTTTACCTAGCTCTCATGAATATTACCTAGCTCTTTCTGGGTTTGAAGAGGTAACTGCTAGATATTATGGAGAAGCAAGGGCGCCCCTCTGAATTCAATTTATTTTCAACTCATCTGCTGTCAAGTAATTAGGTAAAAAAGTTCCCTCTTTATTTTAACATCTCTGATTTTAACAGCATGGGCACTTCTGTTACCAGGGAAGATGTGAATCCATAATCCTCTTTTTATCTGGTACTACTGATTTTCTAAATCAGTTACTGTGGCCAAAATAAATTATTCCAGTAATCTATTTGGGTTGAATCTCTCTAAATAAATAACAGTCATAATAAAATAGATATAAAATCTATTGACAGATGAGATTTTGACACTATTTGTTTTTATAGGATGAACCAGAGATTATAGTTAATGATCATAGATTCTGGGAATTGAGATAAAATCCCTTGATGAGATATCATGACACAAATTGAATATGAAATTATGTAAACTGTACTTTAGCAATTAATTGTATGTTTCCGATACTTTTTCAGTAGATTGCCTTTTCTCTTCTTAGATTAAAAGCTCCTAGCAATAAAGAGCATTGTATATATAGATATGTAATTCTGTTTATAGTGCTAGTCACTACAATGCTGGCATATGGTATTCTCATAAGCCTACCTATTATATTTTATGAAAATCAGTCCATATTTTATCATTGGGGATTTCTATAAGGCAGACAATAAAATATTTGGCTGGGTATCTAACAACACTGAACAACATTCTGAAACAAAAATTATGTCCTTCATTGAAGGACTTGAGAACTTTTTCCTTTCTCTCTACCCAGGAGTCTGCTGGAGTCAGCTTAAAAAGACTTCCAATAGCAGATTATTAAATATTTATTCAGTGTAAGCATTTACACTCCAGAAATTGGCAAATGCTACAAATCAGAATGTGACTTATTGTTTTGTTGACTGTCTAGACTTAAGAAAATGATGGAGAATATATTAATAATACAGATTAAATTTAAAAGTTTGTCATATTTACTTTAACTTGTTTTGTATAGCTCGTTGTTAAATATTTACCAGCATGCCCTGCCTTTATCTGTTCTATTGGGGTTATTGAAAGTATAATATGCCTTAGAAGCCATGCAATATTGCAAATATGACCATTAACTACAACTAATTGAAGCAAACAAAAACAACAAAAAAACAGAAGAGGGAGCAAAAAACCTAAGGGAAAGGAAGTTATGATATCCATAGAAAGGGAAAAATACCTAGTTATGTTTTACCCATATTTTATAAGGGGTTATAGTTAATAATAATTAATAGCTAACATTTATATATTACTTTGTTTAGTGAGTGCATTAAAATAATTTCTCATTTAATAATTCAAAACTCTCTTAGAGGTAGCTATTTTATTATACCCATTTTATCAATGTGAAGAAGGAGAAAGGATTCGGACAAGTATTCTATCTACTGTTCCAGTTAGATTCTTAAATTGTAAACCTGGCACATCTCTCTCCCTAATTTCATTCTTCTAAATGATTTTCTGCCTCATCTAATTTTGACTTTCCTTTTCACAGTTTTTCACACATAACATTCTGCCTCCATTCTTTGGATAGACAGTTGCCCATATCCAGAAGGTATTTTCCTCTCATCTGCATGTCTTAGAATCTTTTGGAATAAGAGTTGAAGTACAAAACACACATTGTGTCTTTTCAGCTAGCCCCTTCTAACTTGACTATCTGACATCTTTTATTGATTTTATTTTCCCAAAATGTGTATATATTGACCAGACTCACCTCCAAGAGACTGAAAACTCCTCAATAGCAGGCATCATTTCAACTTTGCCTTTATATACCCATCAAATAGCTCATTTCTTTGCACATAACAAACATTTAATAAAAGTTTGTTGTTTTATTCATTCCCTCATGAAAACATTAATGGAGTTCTATAACTCCTTCTGATTCTGCCACTCATATGAGAATTTAATAAATGCTTGTTGAATTACATTCTGGGATGGTATAGGAAATCTTCATGGACATGGTGGCATGTCAAAATTAGAGAAGAAGAGAATGAGGGCAATTTCTTCTCTTTTTTTGTCTCTGCTATTGAAGTTGAGCCAAGGATATTTTCAATGATTCTATAAAAGGATGAGGGCACATCTTAAGTGTCTTATTAAGTTAAAAAAGGTGGTTATTTTATCTAATTGTACTGCATCCCAATGTAATAAGGGACTATTTTGAATGGCAAATGATAACTAAAGATCAGACTGTTAATCTTCTTCCCTCTCTTCCTCCTCCCTTCTTCCATTCTTCCTCACTTCTACCCTCTCCTTTTTTATTGATTTGACTATTGGTTTCTCTAAAACAACTCAGGGTGAGTTTATGATATCTCATATGAAATACTCCTTCTTTTCTCTGTCTTAAGTAAGGAGTTTATTGAGGAAGACAGGGGTAAAATTTGGGGTTGTTGACTGAATATATTATATTAGTGGTCACCAGGGATTAATTCAAATCCCAATAAAAATACTCAAGTCATTTTGGGATTTTTATGGTGCTTTAATTACAATAGAGAGAAGAAATTAAGAAGAAGAAGAGAGAGAAAAGGGTATAAGATTTCATCGGCCTAGCCTAAGCCAAGGGAAGTTCAGAGAACTCAGCCATGAGGCCTTCTCAGAAGACTAAAACTAGGTCGGCTTCCAGCCACAAAGTCTACTCCGACATGAAGGGCCTCTTAAGAGGATAGGTAAAAGAAAGGAGAAATCAGCCTAACCACTCACCTAGGTTGCTCACTTCACCTAACCCACACTACAGAGCTTCTCCAAGCACCTCACTGGCAAGCACAAGCCCCAAACCACCAAGATGCCAAGCATGCTGCCACAAGCCACATGAGCCAGAGAGAGAGAGCCACATCTCTCACGAGAGAGCCTGGAGAGAGGAAATGATGTGAAATATATAGACTATTCTTTACATCACTTCCTGCATCTCACATGTACCAATGGTAGCTTAAGCTTGACTTAGTGCAGCCCAGGAGGTCTGTCAGTTATTTCTTATTTGTCACTTGCTAGTACATGTCTGTCATAGGCCATCCTCCTCAACACTTAATCCTTAAGTAGGGGTGTATACATTCCTGGTTGCTAGGATTTAAAAGACTAATAAGGGTGGAGAAAATTTAAAATTCACAATGGGATGGATAAGAAAATAGAAGGAAAGAGGATTTGGGGGTTTCCCTATCACTACGATGAGTCTAAGTTTGAAGGATAATGAAATATAGTTCAGGTTGGGAAATGGCTGATAGGTCTGGAAGTTTAGTCACTATCACAACAGAGCTAATCAGAGAGAGTTGGACTTTGTCCTTCTTTCTTCTGTCTTCAAAGCCAAAGACCACCTTCTGACTTCAGTCTCCTAATGCCAAGAGAGAACATACTTCTTCTTCTTTCAAAGTCAAAAGGGTCCCTCCAACTGCTTCTCCTGGTCACATTCCAAAAAGAATACTCTTGTTTGAATGACAGGTCATCAGTCTCATCTATTCCTGTCTTTTTGAAGGCTTTCCCAATTTCTCTTTTCCACACCATATTAATTAAATGCAAAACAGTATTTAATTGCCCAGGTTAATTTCTATCTTTGGGCTATTGAAAGATGAGAATGATATCATGAAGTACAATTCTTAGATTAAAGAAGCAGTGAAACCAAAGAATCTTACTCATCACTGGATAAACAAAGATGGCATCAAGTTAAAAGATGCAATCTGAAAAAAAAAATAACAGATTCTTCATTTTATGGAATCTTTTGCCAATGATGAAAGGTTGCCATTTGAACTTGAAAATGGAAAAGTGAGCCATTTAAATTAGATAATTTATAGCACTTTCACAAATAAATAAAAAATACTATGAGGCTATGATTTATAAATCTTTCATATTCTATGCTAGAGTGTAAGTTCATTAGGGTTAAAGGATATGTCTTACCTAAGATTGTAACTCTTCTCTTCAAAATAATACAACAGAAAGACTTTTTATAGTGGGTTCTCACAAAATATTTGTTAGATGAAGGATTGCAAATTTTAGAAAATTATATTTAAATATTTATTAAGAGTGTACTATGTCAAGGGTACTATGTCAATTGCGTAGGAAGATAAAATGACAAATTAGAGATTATTCCTGCCTTAAAATTGTTAAAATCTAAAAGATTATGAGTACACAAAGTATGAAAATTACTAATGCAAATGATAGATCCAGCCAAATTGCAAAAATAAATATATGAATAAGATGATTTTTCTGGCAGAGAGGCATTAGATTTGGAGTTATGGTGGTATAAATAATTTATTTAAAAATCAAGGAGATATCAAAGAAGTTTTTGAAGAGGTGATATCTGAAAAATAAGATAACAGGTACAACAGAAAAATGAGTGAATTCCTTTCTACTAGCTCACTTCAGCATTCCTAGTAGGATAAATTTAAAAATGTATACCTAGTCAATATTTATGAAACTTTTGAAAAAAAAATCCTTCTTCTAATCACAAACCCAAAGGGAAGGCAGGAGAAGAGTGCTAAATTTTATCAGTTAAAAAAAATAATCCAAGTTCACAATCCTATGGGAAGCAGGTCCTTCTCCAATGGAAAGAAAGTTGGTATAGTGACCACATAATGATTCCCAAGAATTTCCTCCTGTTCTAAGTATGTATGGTATATTTCATTACTTTATGACTTTGACATCTTTAATTTGGAAGTTTCTAGTCCATTCTATTGAAGATAGGACAGTATTCATGGGGAAAATATCTACAGTATCAGGGACAAACTGGTATTCTCTGAAAAACTGAATTAATTCACTTGCAAACTAATCATTTATATATGCAATCATAAGCAATAAATAAACATCTGTAGAGCAGGAGATGTACTTCCTTCATGTGCTACCATGTTTTTTAATAACAGTGGGAAAGGACAATAACTCACATTTATAGCATCTTAGGGTTTGCAAAGCACCTGGAAATTATTTCCTCATTTGATCCTCCCAAGAACACATTGGCATTGCTGTTTGATCATAAGGACATTAAGGTATGGAGAAGTGAAGTGGCTTTCCCAGGATCACAGGGCTGCAGAGTGACTCAGGCAGCATTTGAATGCAGATCTTCCTGCCTTTGATTTTCTCCACCACACTACATATCTAGCTCCTAGGAGTAAAGCCATGTCCATGTCCATTTCTGTTGTTGCTCTGTGATAAGTGCTTTTATTTCACTCATTTCATCTACTTCAGGAAGCAGCAGGCCTGGGAAGATAACAAACCACATTAGCCTATTCTCAGACTTGTCTTTCTGTAATGAAGATATAGTAGGGGCACTTTCTTTGAAAAACTTCTTCTTCTCTGTGAAAATAGCATTTAAAAAACCCCTCCAAAATGGATTTGCCAGAGAGATTACTGTACACTACAAGGATGAGATCATTTTGGCATCAGAAAGTTAAATTCTACTCATTATTGAAAGGATTTAATTAAGTTGAGCTCCTTCTGTATGCAGATTTTTAAAGGACATAATGAGATGCTTGAAGTCAATAAAAACCCAAGAAGTAAAAGAACACTTTTTCATTTATCCCTATCATAAAATGAATGCAATAAACCATCAGGAACATCTGAAGATATTTTACAAGCTGCACCATCTGTCTTGCTGGCAGACAGTCCAGGCTGGGAGGCTGGGGGGCTGGGAGGCAACAGTCTCCAGCTCTGACACTTACTTAACTTATTGACAAGAACTGCAATGTGCGCTGTTAGGAGGGCTGGGTGGCTGCTTAGGTACATAAAGGGAGCGGTGTTTATTTTTCTTTATTCGCCTTTGGTTTTAGTAAAATAGTTCATTTTTACACATTTGTTCTTTTGTCCAGGTGTAATTTCCTTGTCATTCACTGAATGAATGAATGTATGAGTCCCTCAGATAAGCAATGAGGAGGAGGAAAGGGAAGACTGAATTTTCCTGCCTTGTCTGGCTTTCTGCCTAAATCATATTAGAAATTTTCTTCTATTCAGCATGTTGTATAGATCTGCTATGCCCAGCCAAGTTTGTCTCCTATACAAAAGTATGGAGGGTAAGTTCCTGAGGCTTAAGTCAGGGTCGGAGCAGGTGGTTATAAAGAATCTCTGATGGGAAGAGAGGGTCAATTGGAGCTGCACCACTCATGGAAGCAAGGAAATAGAGAAGCCAACAGGGTAGGAAGGGAAAGAAAGCGACGTGGGGGCCGGTGGAGATGGGATAAATGGAGCAGCCAAAATAAAGATAGAAGAGACTTCAGAAAATCTAGGAGAAAAGCCATCCATCCAGAAAAGAGGAAATAGCGAGGAAGATAGAGTCAGGTAAGCAAAAAGAGGGCAAGTTGGTCTAAAACAACATCTTCTCTACCTATCTTCTTTTGGAGAAGAGAAGCAGAATGTATTATTGCCTTAAAGGCTCTACTTCCTACAGCCCTATAAATAGGGCACACTGTTTTGGTAAAGTGAGAGTAATCTATGTCAGCAATCACTTAATACTTTAGATCACCATGTCTCTCCCTATCTCTATATGCATTTATAACTATAGATTTTATTTATATGGGCACATGTGTGACATAAAATGATAAGCATGGTATATCAATGTGAGCCTATGTACACATACACACCCATAGATAAACATTTAAGTCACTTCTTTTTGAAGAAAGCCCCATATGGGAGTAGAATGTTGGCCTTTTAGAAAGAAAACTGAAATTGGAATCAGGATTCCTGGATTTGGGTCCTAGTAAGGGCACAATAATTCTGTGACCTTGATGCTTTAGCCCATTGTTTTCAAAGTTAGGATATGGAGCAGACTTTTAATGTCTTTGTCATAGAATTATATCAAATGATATCTGTGCGATAAACACTTTGCAAACAGTAAGGAAGTAAGAATAACAACTATTGATGTTTTTTTTATAATTATGCCTAGAGAACATGAAGAACAAAAATAATTGGAATGAACATTGACTTTGCAGCCAGGAAAATCCAGGTAAAATTCAGATTCTTAATAAATTTTGGCAAGATGACCATGGGAAAGTGGGAAAGTCACTTTTCAATTTCCCAGCCAACTTTTTAAGTCTATTAAAAAAAAAAAGCAGAGAGGTAGTGATCTGTCTTGACAGAATGGCTTTTCTTATTAGGAATTTATTATACTGATGCTATCACAAAAGTGATCCAAAACCAAAATCTAGATAGCAAATTTTGACATGATTTTTTTTTAAATCTTATTTAATTAGTCAATTTATAACATCATTCCCTGGTTACAAGAATCATATTCTTTCCCTCCCCTCCCCCAATCCCTTCCCATAATCTATGTGCAATTCCACTGGGTTTTATATGTGTCTTTGATCAAAACCTATTTCCATGTTGTTGATGTTTGCACCAGGGTGATCATTTAGAGTCTACATCCCGTCATATCCCCTCGACCCATGTAATCAAGCAGTTGTTTTTCTTCTGTTTCTGCTCCCATAGTTTTTCCTCTGAATGTGGATAGTGGTTTTTTCTCGTAGATCCCTCTGGGTTGTTCAGGATCACTGCATTGCCACTAATGGAGAAGTACATTGCATTTGCTTGTACCACAATGTATCAGGCTCTGTGTTGACATGATTTTTAAAACCTAAGACTATATAAACTGAAAGTCTTTTTCTAGACTTATTATATATTAGTCCCTTTCATGCACACTACATCAAATATGTTAGATTTTGGGGGGGTTTTCTTCAGTTCTACTTTCTTTTCCCTTGCCTGTACATTTGAATAAAATATTTCTTATGCCCAGACTACATTCTCTCCTGGTCTCTAGGGTCTCAAAATTCTTGCCTTCTTTCAAACCTTCACTTAATCTCCAATCATATCTTCCATGATGTCTTCCTTAGTTTCCCCAGTTTGTAATGCTTCCTAACTTCTCAAATAATCTAATATGTATTTGCCTATCTACCTTCAATAGAATGTGAAAAATTAGCTACCTCAAGGAAAATATTATCTAGTTGACTTTATATACTCAGTGTGTAACATTTTGTCTTTAATGGATGCATGATTTTCATAAAATGCCTGTATAAATTTGTTATTCTCCTATTCAATAAACTGCAGTGTATTCCTTTTACATCTAGAAAAAAATGAAGTCCCATGTTTGATTTTAATAATATCATAATTTAGTTATTGGATACTTCTCTGTTACCTAAAAAATATTTATATCTCATTCGTGCATAAAACTTCGCTTTATCTAATGATGACTTTTTTTAAAAATAGTTCTATATCTTCTTCCTTTCCATGGCTAAACTCCTTGGGAAACAATTACAGAGTTCTATTTTCTATCCTTTCTATACTCATCTCATTAGAAAAGGAAAAAGGGAAATTCTATTAACAAATATGCAATGGAAAGTAAAAAAAAGAAAACCAATGATTGTATATGTATATATACCTATATGTCATCCACAAATGTATGCTTTTTACCTTATCATGCAATATATCTTATGCTTTCCTATGTTATGTTATCCTGTTATATGTGATTATACACACTTTCCTGCATGTGTGTACACTTGCAACTATACATACTTTGATCGTCAGAATCATCATTGTAGCCATCTATCATAGTTCTTAAATGTTTCAAAGTGGTTTGTTTTTTCACTGCTGCATAAAATTTTCTCCTGGTTCTCATTTCATTCTTCATTAATTCATGAAGGTCTTCAGAATTATTCATTTTTACAATATTGATCTTATAAAAGAAATTGTTGAGTAGGTCAGTGATTTTTTGAGTGTGTGGCAAAACCAAACAAAAACAACTAATGCACTGTTTTACTATGTGTGCTATGAATTGTATGGAACTTTTATTTGCAATTTAGTCCACATGAACAAATCTCTCCTCTTACCTGAGGCATGTCCAAATTTCTCATGTCAAAGAAAAAAGACTGCTGTGAGCAAAAAAGGTATGTGCCACACTACTGGTATGAATGTGTTTACTCATCTTGTACATAATGCAGCAGTAAAAGTCTTTTTGACTAATCGACAATGTACTACGTAAGTGAGGCTACAATGTGAGGAATTACATTGCTCTCCATAATCTCCTCATGAGGACCTGTGTAAACAGGCTTGACTTCTTTTTAATAATATGTAATTAAAGCATGTGTGTCAGAAACATAGGTTTGCTTTAAAACTATTTTGATAATTTTATGAGTGAAGAATCCTGACCTAATGCAATTGTAATATGGAATGATTGGTCTAACACTGCTTTGTCTGTAACTTCTTAAAGTATGATAGTATGTTTTCATTTTATATGCAAAATATTTGTGAATGTATATGTATGTGAATAGGTGATATGTGTATTTAAATACATACATGTTTGCATAGATGTACATGATACACATAGAATTTTATATTGCATATATTCATATTTTATGAAAATATGAAACATGATGATTTAATATCTTTAGGGAATAATTAAATTATAACATGGAAGGCTCCCAATGATCTATTAGTCTAACAGAGGAAAGTGCAAAAGAAGAAAGCAACAAATTAGGTTAGGGCATCATAAATTAGAGGGTCACATCTTATTTTGTAAAACAATAATAATAAGAGCAATGACTGTTCTTGGTTAAGGAATACCTGTAGTTTTCTAAATTACATTCATCTGAGGGGCAGCTGGGTGGCTCAGTGGATTGAGAGCCAGGTCTATACCTGCATATAGACATGAGGTCCTGGGTTCAAATTTGGCCTCAGACACTTCCTAGCTGGGTGACCCTGGGCAAATCATTTAACCCCCATTCTCCAGCCCTTACCACTCTTCTGCCTTAGAACCAATACATAGTATTGATTCCAAGTCAGAAGGTCAAGAATTAAAAGAATTACTTCAATTTTACTCTCTTAGATGAAAAGAACTTTGTTTAAAATTCTTATAAAATGCAAAATAAAACAGAACATTTGTTCAGTTCCCTTTGTCCAGTGCCCTTAAATAGGGAATGGTTTCTAATTTCCATTTAAACACTAACAAAATGAAACAAAATCCAATTGTACTCCAATTGGCTATCCCCAGAGAGCCCACCTGTTACCCTTTGATAATTCTCTGTTCCTCCACGCTCTTCTGCAGCACACTCTGCTTCTTAGCCAATGGAACTTCAGAACATTGATGTTGTAGTCTAAGGAACTGGAAAAATTATAGAACACAAACGGGTATCTTCGAAAGAGGAAGCTATCATAGGTGTCCTGTTTTCCTTAGGATGCTAATCACTTTCTTTGTTTTCAAATTTTTGACACATTTATCAGTCCCTTCAGGGCACACTTCTTCCCAAACAGGTGCTGTTGTCAATTGAAAGAATTTTATGTCTCTCTTCATATCTATTGTGGCTACCTCTCCCTATAGATGTATCTCTATAGCCACATATGAAGCATGTTTTACATATAGAGGTCATGATATTATAAATATATGCACATGGATGTACCCTTTTATATATATGTTTGTCTATGTGTACACATATATACACATTTGTATGTAATTACATATAAGTCAAAATATACCCTTATAGTGCATTATATATACATGTGTATACTTGTAAACACATTAATATATCTATAATATATATAACTACATATCACTATATAAAATCCCTCTTCATGTATGTATTCATACATGCATATGTGTATTTGACATCTACAAAACATGATGCTATATTTAATTTCACATCATTTTGGGGCTTATTTCCTATTTCATTCTGTGTGACCTTAAGAAAGTCACTTTATATCTAGGAACCCAAATTATCTTGTTGGTAAAATATTAATTTTTGCCTAAGTGATTACAAATTTTTCTCTCAGTTTCAAAAGCATGATGCTATAATGGCTCAAATTTTGACTGCTGTCCAAAGACTGTTTAAAGGCTTATAATACTACCATTGATTTTTAATAAACCCTTACCTTTCATCCTAGAATCCATACTGTATATTAATCAATTAATCAATATTTTACATGGTAAGGGCTAGATAATGGCCATTAAGTGACTTGCCTGGAGTCACACAGCTAGAAAGGATCTGATGCCAGATTTGAACACAGGATCTCCCATCTCCAAGCCTAGGTCTCTCTCCACTTAGCTACTTTCTTTCCCTATCCCTGCTTTTGGAGTAGGAGCCTCGGGAAAAACCAAGGCAAACATTTTCCAGGATGAAGAATGGATAGACTACCACTCGATGGAGTACCCACAAGAATAGCCATTGAAGCATAAAAGCCAGCCAAAACAACGAGCACATCATCTTTTAAAATGTGGTGCTCTAAGATGAAGTCCTTAATGAATCACAAAAGATGCAGGATCCCCAAATGATGTCACCACTATCAAGCTAAGCGAACATCTCTGACCTGCACCTATTTCAGTCCCCCATGAAAAGAGCAGTGATTTCACGTGGACCATTTGTGTGATGATGGAATATAAGATGTGACAGAATGTTTCATCTCAATCTGGTTTATTATGTGCTACCCCCTTAAGGAGATCCCTTCTAATAGGACTGGGCATCATTGGCCAGATTGTCTGGAAATCAATTGTATGAGATGATTTCCCTGAAGAAATGCAGCTCTTTTGCTCCCACATCTGATCTCATTTCAGCCGGGTTATATTGTAGGAAACTTGTCTCAGAGACAAATACACATCACCGCCGAATAAATGTTCTTTGGTCAGGTTAATTTGACAAAGGGGATGAGTGTGAATGATTCAGCACAATCCGAACAGCTGAAGTGTTAGATCCTGACATGATATCAAGTCAACATAGAATATTATCTTGTCAGACTTTGCATCGTTAAATGAGGATCTTCTTAGAGACAGGTGTCATGCAGCCTTGCATCTTTTGATACAAAATGTAGGAGGATATTTTTGACCCCTCCCAATTCTTGTCAGAAAGATTGTATTTAAAAAGTACCCCAAATACAAAAGAAAGAAAGAAAGAGAGAGAGAGAGAGAAAGAGAGAGAGAGAGAAAGAGAGAAAGAGAGAGAGAAAGAAAGAAAGAGAGAGAGAGAGAAAGAAAGAAAGAAAGAAAGAAAGAAAGAAAGAAAGAAAGAAAGAAAGAAAGAAAGAAAGAAAGAAAGAAAGAAAGAAAGAAAGAAAGAAAGAAAGAAAGAAAGGAAGGAAGGAAGGAAGGAAGGAAGGAAGGAAGGAAGGAAGGAAGGAAGGAAGGAAGGAAGGAAGGAAGGAAGGAAGGAAGGAAGGAAGGAAGGAAGGAAGGAAGGAAGGAAGGAAGGAAGGAAGGAAGGAAGGAAGGAAGGAAGAAGGGAAGGAAGGAAAGAAGGAAGGAAGAAGGGAAGGAAGGAAGGAAGGAACCAAGTGAGCTGGAAAACTATGGGTTAGGTTCCTTAAAGCCATTTCAATACAAACTCAGAAAAAAAATCATTTTTATAAAAGCATTCTTCAAATAAAAGCTGAACTGGGATTATTTTTAACAAGCATACCTGTTAGGGAAAATTGTGATATTTGAAAATGACCATTAGGATAAGTGGAATTCTGAATAGAAGTTCCCTTGGTAGCATAGGTGAATTGTATAGAATAGAACTAATGTCAATAATGTCATTTTTAAAACTATAGAAGAGATGATGAATGGAACTCTACTTTTAACTAATATGGAAGAACAACATTCTTTAGTAGAAAGCTGATTGGTAGTACAATGGAACAGTTTATTGTGGGAAGAGCACTAGAACTGCAGTCATCAGGAGGCAGAGATGTGAATCTTCATTTTTAGTTATTAGTTTTGAGACCTTGTGAATTAAAATCCCTCATTCTCAATTTCCTTATATGTAAAATGAGGTCAATAATAGGTACATTACTTCAAAAGGCTAATTTGAGGAAATTTCTTTGTAAACTTTAAAGCATTATTCATAATGAGAGTAAGGCTGTGAATTGCTTCGACCATTGTAGAAGGCATCACATCTATACAAACTGAGCCTGTCCCTTAATCCAGTAATACTGAAACTGTTCTATGCCCCCAAAAGATCAAATAAAGTAGAAAAGTTTAAAGGTTTCTAGAAGCATATATTTTTTCCTCTAACTATTTATTTTTCTATTTTCTTTTTGTTGTATCAAAAACAGAAAACAATGTGTCTATCAGTTCTGGAATGATTGCAAAGGCATGATACATGGATATAATGGGATATGATTTTGCTGTAAGAAATAATGAAAGAGAGAGATTTTGAAAATCTTGGGAAGGTGTGGATGAACAGCTATGCCCTGAAGAGAATGGGGTTAGGATCACAGTTTATATAGCTTTCTTTAAAAAAGAAACAAAAAACCTTTAATTTCCACCTTATAATCAATACTATTGTATTGATTCCAAGGTAAAAGAGTGTAAAGGCTAGGTAATGGGAGTCAAGTGACTTACCTAGGGTCACACCGCTAGAAAGTATCTGAATCCACATTTGAACGCAAGACCACCTGTCTGTCTTTCAATCCACTGAGTTACCTTACTGCCCACTATAACAACACTGTAGAGTCAAACAAATTTGAAAGAGTTAAAATATTTGATCAATTAAGTGTCCAACCATGATTCAAGTGAGAAATGATGCAGTATAATACACAACTCTCATAAAATATAGGTAATTTAATCAAGGTATAGACTGAAAAAAAAATGGACATGGCCAGAAGAGCAATTTGTTTTACTTAAGAATATGTACTCTAATGAGTATTTTTTAATCTTTTGCACTTTCTTCTTTTTTCTCAAAAGTAGGATATTGAGAGAAAATGTATTCTTATTTAAAAAATTAGAAATTAGAAATTCAGTTACTTTGTCATAATAAGCAAAGTTTCCATGAATATTACACACACATACACACACGCGCGCGCACGCACGCACACACACAGCTTTTTTACTTTCTCAATAATCTCCTCTTGCCATAGTAATGGATTCTCATATGTCAATGACCATAAACAGCTTTACAACTCTTAATGTATAATTCCAAAAAAAAGAAATTGACAGCTGTTCTAGCAATGTAACATTAGGCCTGTTTTTCCATATTCCTATCAACATATAAATTGATGACTTTAGCCCATGTGGGTGTCATTTAACATGTTACCAGGACCATATTTAGGCTAGATTGATCCTTAAGCAGCAGACACAACCTATTGATAGAACTATACTCTTTCCAAAACCAAGTCTTTCTAGCTTAGTCATACTGAATGTGACTTTTATTCCACTACTATAACCCCTCAGGAATACAGAATTACCTCCAAAGTATGATGGCTATTAAAAGTAAGACTTCTTCAGATTATTTCTTCTCTTTATGCCATTGTTGTCCCACCACAAATTATGTTTGGATTTTGTGTATAATCAGGTTTAGATTTATGACTTACCTCACAAAGGTTTGTAGGAGCCCTTCAGATATGTATCTAGTTTAAGAATCTATTGATCTCCTTAACTTCTTTCTTACTTAGATTTATCTTATTCTGAGAGGGGAAAATTAAAGTTCCTGGCTACTATTATTTCATTATCTATTTCAATCTTTGTCTCACTTAGTTTTTCCTCTAAAAATCTGTGTGCTATAACACTAAGTAAATACAGGTCCAAAATTAATAATACTAAATTGTCCATGTGAATTCATCCCAATGTAATATAGTTATCATGTTCATTCTTTCCAATTATATCCATTTTAGCCCCAACTCTGTCAGAGGTCTTGACATTAACCTTTGCCTTCTCTGGGTCACATGAGACATAGTATATACAGTCTGCTCCAGCCCCTCAATTTTACTTTATATGTATCTCTGATTTTTAAGGTGTTTCTTGTAAACAAAATATTCCCAGTCTCTTGTTTTTGATCATTTCTTCTATCCATTTTCTTTACATGTGTGAATTCATCACATTAAAATCAATGTAATAATTACTAGTTGTACATTTCTATCTACTTGATTCCTTCTGTTTATTCTCCTCTCCATTTCTTTTTTCTTCAGACATTCATTTCCCTTTGAGGAATACCTTTCTAATTCATATCCCTTCCCAAAAATTCTCCCTTAATTTCTCCTTTTGCCCTCCTACTTCTAAATTGGCTCACCTTTTCAAAGGGCCCTCCCTTGTCAATTCTTCCCTACCTTTTAATAATTGTTTTATTTACCTTTCCCCAAATCCTTTCTTTATCCCCATACTGTCTTCCTAATTCTACATTCCCTTATCCCCTCTCCTTGCCCTCTACCTCTGATATATACGCCCCACCAGTTTCTCATCCCTTCCCTCCCTTTTCTTATCCTTCTTTCTCTTCCTACTATTTCCCTAATGCCATTTTCCTTCCCCCATTTCTTTGTACGTTAATATTTTTACCCTTCTAATTTTGTATGTTCTCTCTTCATCCCACATCTTATGAGACTAGGCTTCTAGTACTACCAGTCCTCTACCCCTTTGCCCCTAGTTTGAGGTCAAACCTTGAAGGTAAATTCCCATGGAAATGAAGAAATTATATGAAAATTATAGTGACATAATATTGCTATAATTATTTAGAAATCTGAAAAAAAAGGCATCAGCAACAGGTGGAAAGAACACTTCAGTCAGCTTCTCAACCGACCCTCTTCAGTCGACCAAAGCGCCCTTGACCAGATCCCCCAAAACCACACCACTGAACAACTTGACATCCCTCCTTCAATACAGGAAGTCCAAAATGCCATTAAACAAATGAGTGCAGGCAAGGCACCCGGTAAAGACGGGATCCCAACTGAGGTGTACAAGGCCTTAAATGGAAAGGCGCTCCAGGCATTCCACATAGTGCTGACCAGCATATGGGAAGAGGAAGACATGCCCCAGGAACTCAGAGATGCCTCCATCATAGCCCTATACAAGAACAAAGGCTCATGAGCAGCCTGTGACAATTACAGAGACATCTCACTACTCTCCACTGCTGGAAAGATCCTCGCCCGTGTTATACTCAACAGACTCCTGTCATCTGTTTCAGAGCAGAACCTGCCTGAATCACAATGTGGCTTCCAACCAGATTGCAGCACCATCGACATGGTCTTCACGGTGAGGCAAATGCAGGAAAAATGCCTTGAGCAGAACCTGAGTCTCTACATTGTCTTCATAGACCTGACAAAGGCGTTGGACACAGTGAACAGAGACGCATTGTGGGTGATCCTTAGCAAGCTCGGTTGCCCAGCAAAGTTCGTCAAACTGATCTAGCTCTTTCATGTCGACATGACAGGGGAAGTCCTATCTGGTGGAGAGACTTCCGATCGCTTCGACATCTCCAATGGCGTGAAACAAGGCTGTGTCCTCGCTCCAGTGCTATTCAACCTATTTTTCACCCAAGTATTACGACATGCTGTGATGGATCTAGACCTGGGTGTCTACATCAAATACTGACTGGATGGCTCACTATTTGACCTTCGCCACCTGACTGCAAAAACAAAGACAGCAGAGAGACTCATCCTGGAAGCTCTCTTCGCAGATGACTGTGCTCTCATGGCCCACCAAGAAAATCATCTCCAAACCATTGTGGACAGGTTCTCCACCGCAACAAAACGGTTTGGCCTGAGTATCAGCCTCAGCAAAACAGAGGTGCTGTTCCAACCTGCACCAGGGAGGCCAACTAACCAGCCATGCATTACAATCAATGCCATGCAGCTTTCTAACATCAATACTTTCAAGTACCTGGGCAGCACCATCTCCAACGACGGGTCCCTAGACCACGAGATTAATGCCAGGATCCAAAAGGCCAGTCAGGCACTCGGGCGACTGCGCTGCAAAGTCCTCCAACACAGCGGTGGAAGCACTGCGATGAAGTTCAAAGTGTACAACTCAGTGGTCCTCAGCTCACTCCTGTACGGTTGCAAGACATGGACACTGTACCGGAAGCACATGAAGCAGCTGGAGCAATTCCACCAACGCTCCTTCTGGTCAATCATGAGGATCCGATGGCAGGACCGAATCACCAACCAGGAAGTCCTCGACAGAGCCAACTCCACCAGCATCGAAGTCCTGGTCCTCCAAACCCAGCTACGATGGTCTGGACACGTCATCTGCATGGACCCACAGCGAATACCAAGACAGGTATTCTACAGTGAACTGTCAGCTGGAGTCAGGAAACAAGGCCGACCAAAGAAAAGATTCAAGGATCAGCTAAAGTCCAACTTGAAGTGGGCTGGCATGACACCAAAGCAACTGGAACTCGCTGCCTCTGACAGAAGCAGCTGGTGAACCCACATTCACCAGGCCGCCACCACCTTTGAAGATGAGTGACGTCGACGTCTCACCGCTGCGCATGAACGCCGACACCAGGCCACAACCGCCCCTCCCATAACGACTGGCGTCCCATGCCCCATGTGCCACAAACTCTGCGCCTCAGCCTTTGGACTCCAAAGCCACATGAGGGTACATGGTAGATGAAATTGCACAAAGACAATAGTCATTCTTGGTCACTGAGAGACTACCACTATTTGGAAAATAAAACCATCTCATTCTAGAGTTTTCCAGGTCCTTTTTACTTATGACTCCAGTAGTTAGTGGTCTACTTTCACAAAAAAAGGGACAGAGAATAAAAGAAACCTCCTCTAACTACTTTTGTAGGCATTTTGCTAAAAGATATTATTAGATGATGCAAATATAAAATTTTTCTTTTACAGAATTTAAGTTCTCTTAGGGTAAGAACTGTTTTACCTTTTATAGCTCACCTTGAGTCAAATGACTATCTTATAGATTCTCAATTCATTATGGATTTTTAAAATTAAGTAATATAAAAGGAAATTAAGATGGCATAGACTGAGTTGTTCTATACTTAATAGGAGTGATTTTTTTTTCAAATGTTCCAAGGAATAAGATATATTATTCCATTATCTTAGACTATGAGAGGGAGGAGGACTCAAGATGGCCAGGGAACTCCCTACTCTTTCTTTAAAATCCCCCATGCCTATACAGAGAACCACTAATCTTCCATTTATCTAGGTATACAACCTCAATGCTCTCTTTATCTCCTCTCTTATTAGTTGTTCCTATATGTCTATCAATTTAGAAATTGTCTAATTTCTTTCTCTGTGTTATCTCTTACATAAAAAGGTTTTATACTCTTTAACAATCTGATGTTGTTAAAGTGAGTTCCTTTCTCACTTTCCAGTCTTCTCATAAATTCTTCCTTTCCACCTTCTCTACTAATATACTTACTGATTTGCCCACATGACACTCTACTTCAAACTAAAACCTCTTCAAAATTATATTGTTGTTTTTTATGACTCAACTCTGTAATGAGAAAATAATAAGCAATGCCTTAGTCAACACTTATGCATGGCTAGATTACTTTGTTAGAATTTAGAGCTGTAACTGTGTGAGTTAGAATAAGACTATAGTTTCAGACAGGATACCGTATCTGTAACCAGATTAGGAATGTAGTCCCAAGGTAATATTGAGTAATAAAGAATTAAGAATCATCCAGGCTAAACCACTGCTATATGGGTGAAATTTCTCTATATCCTTGATGAATACCATTCACTTTTTGAATACTTGCATTATACAGAAAAGTGCATCTATGGATTCAGAAGATCTGGATTCAAATTCTACTTTTGTCACTTAGTAGCAATATGAAATTGGCTATATCATCTTAATTTCCTGGGCCTCACTTTCCTCATTCCTCAGGTTTGAGGAAGTTGAAATAGACAGTCTTTGAGATCTCTTTAAGCTTTATTTCTATGATCATATAATCTGCTCTAACTGAGAAACTTTTTTTTTCTTAATTGGATTGGGTATAATTGGATTCCACTAACAAGTTTTGTATTAGAAATTAAATACTAGCCAGTTGTTGGAGGAAGATTGAAAAATCAATAGATTCTCCTGAAAATACTAAGCTATTGTCATACCATGGTTTTTAATCCATATCTTCAGAATTTCAAAACCCAAATTTATTCTTTCAAATACACAATCTCTATTTCAATGTACTTTCTAGAATATTATACCCTAAACTGCATATGAAATATCAAATGTGATTTGACCAGGACTGAATTCAGTGAAATTATCTTCTCTCATTTTAGACACTATATGTCTCTTAATGCAGCATAAGCATATGATAGTAATTTGGGCTAACGTCTAACATCTGACCCTCTAATCCTATAGCTCACTAAAATCCAAAGTCTTTTATTCTTTTATGTGAGCTGCTGTTAAGATCTATGCTTCTGATGCTTTTAAGTCTTAAGGAATCAGGAATTTGAAGTCCCATTTGTTTTTGTAGATAAGACACAAGTGCTGTTCTCCTGATCTCCTTTAGAGACTAGATGGGATTTTGAGATGTATAGTGCCTCAATCAATAAAGATGGGTAGATTTAGTTATTCTAGGATCAAGTCTATGCTCTTTTCCAATTGTATTATAATTTGGAAATGTATTATTCAAAATCTGAAAGGTGATGTTTTTCTTCCTTGTTGTTATAAAATAGATGGTGAGCCTATTCTCAATTTGGCTGTTATAATCAGCAAGGTATGGTATGTTTGCACTCAAAAGGATAATCCTGACTCCTTGATTCTCAGTCTCAAAGTGCACAGGTAATCAATACATATGACGGAGCCAAATTCAATAATGAGCTCATTATTGATTGCCTCATCATATGGAACAACCTTTCATAGTTGAGAAAGTATCAGATTGAAAGTCAGGACCTGGTTTCTAGTTTTCTCTCTGACAATTTATTTAATCCTGTTTCTACTCTATATCTCCTTTTTTCCCTGTATATCTCCATCTGTAAAAGAGGAGACTAGATGAACTGGAATCCAAGGATACATTCAATTCTGAAATCATCTAACACAAATAAAAGATTACACTAACATGGTGTTTGCAATGTGCTAGGTCCCATGCTAAAGTTTTTAAAATCATTACCTTAATTTATCCTGTCAACAACTCAGAGAGGTTGGTGCTAAAATCATGGGTATTCAAATGAGATTACCAAGGCAAAAAGATATTGTTACTTGTACATATTCACATAACTAATAGTTGATCTGATGTTTTCCTAACCATGCTGGGAACTCTGAAATTCAAAGACTTTGCAATCTGATGTGAAAGATCAATGCTTTTCTCTACGAGAACAAAAACATTTTCTCTAAAGCACCTATATTATTTACTACTTACATTGTTACTGGACTGGTAACCTTAGAAATCCTTTTTAATTATTATATTCTTAGATTTGCTGACCTCAAGTAAAAGATGAATTTCCATCTCAGTTCATTTACTCTATTCTCTATCTATATATACTCCTTCACAAATTATATTGTCATCTATTTGTATAGAAATATTTTGCAATGGATATGTGGTTTAAGTATATGAACAGATGATTCTAGGGTATCTATATGTACGAGAAAAGAAAAAGAAAATCCAAATTAAAGAAATTGTGAGTTTCTACCTGATATCAGTTACAGTGGAAAAGATGATCAACAGGGCACATTAATGCAATGTTGGTACAATAGTGGGAACATTCTGGGGAGCAATTTAGAATTGTGTACAATAAGTTAATATAATAGCACATTTGAATCAGCTCTACTCTGGGTAGGCTTATAAACGCTTTTATTTTTTGGTGAAAAAAATAAACAAATAGATATATGTCCCATCAATAGTTAAATAAATTGTGGCACATGACTGTAAGAGAAGACACTTGTTCAGCAAGAAGTGAAAAAATAAATTATTTCAAAGAGGAATGGAAAGACAAGTAGGAAGCAAAGCAGAGTGAAGAAAGTACAATAAGAAGAATAATTTATAGTATAGAATTAATATTACAAAAATTTTTAAATTTATTTTATAACATTTAAAGGAAAAAATGGAAAAATTAGGATATTAAATAACTACAGTCAAAAAGTTATTTTTAAAGTTTCAGTAACCAGGACAATATAATGTCCATGCAATAAACTGGAAGTTCAAAAAATGGACATATTGTCCATCTCCTGATAACACGTGTGTATGTGTTTGTGTGTGTGTGTTTCTATGTGGTTAATAAGGGGATTCATTACATTTGACTATGCATATTCATAGTGAGGAATTTGATATTCCCCTTCTCTCTCTTTCTTTCTCTCTTCAAATGTCAAGGGGAACATGAGAAAACTGCACAATTAAAAAAATAAAACAGAGACGGAGAAAATAAAAATCATGACATACTGCAAACTGACTCAAATATAGGTTATATAGGTTTCATATACTTAATTTTACTTCATAGATTCACTGTGTTAATTTTCTTTTCAGTCCTTTCTGTTGTATCTTTAAAACTCTACTTGGGGTTTTCTCAACAAAGATGCATGCATGATATGCTGTATTGCTATAATGGTTGGTTGCCTTTATATATGTTATGTAAGAAATAAAACAGTTGAGGCCATAAATTGTAGTAGATAAAAGAGTGGATGAGTAAGTTGTGACCGCAGAAAATATGGTTTCAAGACAATGTCTTGTTTTAAATCAAATATAAGGTGGTCACCAGGGAAATATTCCCAATTATGAAATATACCCAAGTCAACTGGGTTTTATAGAGATTTTAATTTATACAATGAGGAATTAAAGAAAGAGATAAAAAGGAAACAATGAGAAAAGGATAGGCTGGCCCAGGGCAGCCCTGGCCAACCCAGGCCTAAGCCCTAAGAGAAAGATCAGTCAGTCTTTAATCACTCACCACAAGATCTGTCCAAGCAAGGATTCTAGTGACACCAGGCCAGCTTCATCTCAGCTGACTCCACAAGCTCAATCCTGAATCTGAATGTGAATCTCAATGTCTTCAGCTCCCTTTCTGAGTTCTTTTTAAAGGGAATTTTCTCCTGTCACCTCCCCTAAATTCTTACATCTACCAATCACAGTAGACGTTTTCCAAAGGACAGACCATTCTTAATTCACACCTAAGAAGTCTAAACTTGAGTAATTCATGCCTGAGTAAGTTCTCACCTCTTTGCCTTTTGCAAGTTCACAAGTTGCCTGACCTTTATAGGTACTTATCACCCTTTTGTATTAGTTCTAAAAATAGGCACAATTTAAGAACTTTATGCCTTATTATAAGTATGGGTTTAAGTATTTTTCATTGTTCAGCAAAGAGTTTACAACTATTTTAATTATTACAGTTACTCCTAAAGTAAGAATTATTTTTTTCTCCTTTTCTCAAGAGTATGTATCAATTCATGTAAATATTCAATAAATATCTCTTGAATGTCAAAAATGTCATAGTAATATTTCTCTATGAAGAACACCTGAAACCTTGCTAGATTGAATAAAGTTCATGTAAAGTTACCGTAATATCTATGTTGCTACAAAATATTTTATTAATATTTAGTTATTAAAATGTAGTCTATAGAAGGTCAATCTATGATGATATTGATGAGCTTACTCATTTGGGCATGGTTAATAGAAGGACTGTGCATATAGAGTTAGTGGAATTCCGAGCACAGGATTGTAAATTGAAGGAAAGAGAACTATCTGCTCATGTCGACTTTTTGTTTTAAATTTATGTGGAGATCTAAGGAAAGAATCGTGGAAAGATGGAGGAATGGGGAGTGAGACTGCTATACCCTCCAAACTCTCCCACAATCAGAAATAACTCCTTAGAATCAAAGTTTAAAGTGGAAAAAAGAAAAGATAAAGTGTCCAGAGTTAACCAGAGCAAAGTACTCACCAGGGTGCTCTGTGATGTCTGGCCTTAGCAAAGGCTCCTGGTGCAAGCCTAGAAGGAGGAACCAAGAGCATCAAACCCTGGTGGCAAACCTGGGGGGGGGGTCTGTAGCTTAGTGGTGGATCCTGAGTAAGGGAGGATTCCCCAGCCTGCACTCCCTGAGAGCATCTCAGCCCTGTGTGGCCCCAGCTATCCACAGCCAGGAGTTCACATTAGACCAGGGAAGGGATTCCTGTGCCTGGACACATTGACCCAAAACCATTTCTGATCCCAGGCTGTAACGTTCAGAGAGGAGGACAGAAAAGGGAGCACTCCAGTGAGTGGGGCTGGGCTAAGGGGCAGGGCGGATGCTGGCTGTGAACACCCAGAGGAGAGAGGAGTGAGGAGCCCTGCTCCTGTCAGCTTGCAATAGAATGATTACTGAGTGGTTCAAATTGGACCACCTGAAGTCAATTACAGACTGGGTTTTGAGCTGGGGATCAGGCACTGAATCTGGACCTGGATTATAGAAACTGGAGGAACTCAGTAGGACTCAGGAAATAAAAGACCGACAAAATCCTGAAATCTGAGACATCATCCCCTATAACCTAAGGAAGGAGTGTGATTAGGCATATGTTAAATAATTAAACTTATTGAATGGGCTGGTAAAATTTTTTTGGGGAAAAAAAAGAATAAGCCTGAGAGAAAGATATAAACTATATATAACAATTAAAGGAACAGGAAAAAAAAAGAAAAACATGAGTTCAATTTTTGAGGACTAAAAAGTTAAAACAATTATTTCTTTGACAGAAAGAAAAACATCAATTGGTTATAAGCCTCAAAAATTTTTTTGGCTTGTTTTTATTTATTTATTGTATTATAATACTTAATAACCACACCACCAAAAAACATTTAACTAAACAAAGGTATAAACATTATGTAAAAACCCCCAAACTCCACATTATTTATAACTTGTTTTAAATATGTAAATTTCATATGTATGCTAATATAAACTCTCTCTGCTTTCAAATTTGTTTTACTTGTATACTTTTTTCTCTTGCTTTTGTGGTTCTCATTTGTTTAAATGAAGTCATGGAATATATTATTCTTAATCTTTTTTCTTCTCTTTTCATCTCTTCATAAGTTTAATGTTATTTTATTTATATTTTCAATATTTGTGATTTCTAATAATGTAATATAATCCAATACATTCAGATATCACAATTAATTCAGCAACTTCTCCCATTCATTGCATTTGTCTTCCAGTTATTTTTTCATAACAAAGTGCCATGAATATTTTCATATATATATATATATATATATATATATATATATATATGCAGCTTTTTACCCTCTCAACAATGCCTGAATAGCTTAATTCTTGTAATAGAATTGTTAGGTCAATGAATATGAACTACTTTTTAGATATTAGTATATATTTCTATCTTACTTTTTTTTAATCCACAGCTACTGTAGCAATTAGGCCTATTTCTCCATGTCTCTAACTGCATTTAATTTGATCACTTCAACTCATCTTGTACTCGTTAACATATATTTGCCTAAATTATCATGGGAAGAAATAGAATATCAAAATAAGCTTATTTTAGAAAAAATAATTAAATAGTCCATTAATGAACTTTCTAATTTTTTAAAACTGTTTAACCAGATGGATTCAACTTGAATTCTACCAAAGATTTAAAGAGCTACTAATTCCAATATTAATTAAATATTTGAAAGATTAGGTAAAGAACCTTACCAATCTTCTTTTATGAAACAAATACTGTACTGATATCAAAACCAGGAAGAGCAAAAACAGATAAAGAAAATTATAAACCAATTTAATTATGAATATGGATGTACAAATCCTAAATAAAATAATAATTAGGTGGTTACAAAATGTATTATAAAGATTATGTCTTGTGGACAAAGCAGGATTTATAACAAGAATGCAGTGATGGTTTAATATGAGGAAAACTATCAAAATGATCAATAAATATCACTTAATATTAATATTGATGTTAATAATAACATTTTAAAACTATATGATTATATCAATAAATGGAGAAAAAATTTTGATACAATACAGCACTCATTCCTATTTAAAAAGGCAAAAGAGTGTAAATATAATTTGAATTTCTCTTCAAATGATATTAAGCACCTATCTAAAAGTGTAAGCAAGTTTTATTTGTAATAGGAATAAGCTAGAAGCCTTCCCAATAAGATCAGGAGAGAAACAAGGATGCCCCATCAATGTTATTTTACATAGTATTCAAAATGATAGAAATAGCAATGATAGGAAAAAATTGTGATGAAAATTTATTAGCAAAGATGCTAAATAGTAGAACAAAGTCTCTAAGCCAAAAAGAAATAGATTTATTGAGAAGTTCAGTCTCACAATAAAGCCAGACTCCAGTCAGCAAATGAAGACCCTGAGCCTTGTGAATGGCTTCCTTATATACCCCAAAACTTATACAAAAGACAATTATTTTCTGATATATTTATAGTTATCCAAGAATTAATCAAGTGAAATCAAAATAAAACCTAGAGTAAAAGAGATGGAAAAATCAAATAACATGGATGTATTTGAACTACAACTTCACATAGTAGAATTTAGAGTAGAGAAGTGTCAGAAAACTTTATGCCTGCTATATGATTCTTAGAAATGATTCTTTCAGAATTAAGTGATTACTATTTAAAATATGTTTAATATTTACAATTAAATATTTATTCCTTTCCAACATGACTGAACTATTAACTGAATACTGATTCAGTACCAAAAGGACTAAACTATTAAAAATGCTGAAACTCTAAAAGAATAAAAATGCTTCACATAGAATCCTATATGATTCAGATACAGAAAAGGCTCCAGATAGTATTATATGATGATTATTAAGATCTATGATCCACAAAATAACTAAATTAGGAAAAACTCCTGATCTAATATAACAAAATAACTGAATTTTGGAAAACCTGTTGATATTTATGTAATCATGAGGGGTATAGGGGATTTCACATTCACAATAGAAATTGAAGGAATCAGAATAGGCAAAGAGGCAATAAAACTATCTCGTTTGCAGATAACTGAGAAGTTGAAACATGAAATTTATAAGCTATATGTTTTGTCAGATATTGTATGAGGTGATGAGGGAGAGACTAAATAAACAAACAAACAAACAAATAAGTACATACATATATACATAAAAGCTACAAATAGAGACAGAGAAAGATCTTTCCCTGAAGGACTTAAATTTCTCTCTTCATGTCATTGTCAATAAAAAACAGCATAATGGTTAAAGGGTGGGTGTCAATGTCATGTATTTTTTGATATTAACTTAAGTTCTTATCCAGAAAAACTTAATATTTGCAGTGTCCCTTATAATTAAAATGTGGCCATTCCCTTGAGAAACTGCAGAAAAAAAGAAAACTGACAGTCATTTGCAAAGGGTTAATAGCTGAATTCAAAGAGAGATCTCTAATTAAGGAAAATGTAGAGACAGAAAAAAAGAAGGGCCATGGAATCAACACTGATGTAAATCCATGAATGATGATTCAGTGAGCAATAAACAGCTACTTAGGAAAAAGAAAAAAGGGACAGAGTAGGATGGTGCAATAAGAAATAATACTGAATTTATATTCAGGGATTCTTGGTTCAAAATCCAGATTTGCCACTTATCTCTTTTGAGAAATTCAATGTCTTTAAATTCACTGGGATTTGTTAATTCATCTAATGTGAAAATGTTTTCACTAGATGATATCCATGGTCTCTTAAATTTATGAACCTATGATTCATTGTCATAAACATACAAACATACATACATACTCACAGAGTACCGTAGGGAGAAGAAAGAATGCAGTAGAATTAGTTGGTTACGTATTTCAAATTGCAGAGGGATATTGGCATTTGCTTTTATTTTCTCTTCTAAATATATAATTCTAAATAGATATAACATTCAAAATAGCATGAAACTGTTCTTGCCAGATTATATCACCAATCCTCAAAAAAAAAAAATGAACTTCCATGGAGAAGCAACATAATAGACGGCTAAGAAAATGGAACCAGGAATCAGGAGGAATGCTTTCTGGTCGTAGCTGTCACAAAATTCTGCCTGGAGTAAATAAATTTGGTTCTGCCTGGAACCAAATTATATAGAATCTCTTAGATTTTCTTATAAGTTTAAAGTATTTGAATTATATTTATCTGAGGGGAAAATAAAAGAAGGAGGAATATTCATTCATCATAATAGTTTTATGATAACTATGGATGAAATCCTGGGAAGGGCAGAATGGCAATAATGAACATGGGATATTCTGGCTTCCCTCCAAGGTCTCAGCTTTAATTTAATGGCATATCAGCAGCAGAGCAGGTGTCTCCTCAGACATTTGCTTTACAAAATTACCATTCTGTTTTTCTTTTCAAAACCATTGAAATGGAAAGTGTCAGTACAATATGTTTGTTTCCTATATTGATTCAATCCAGTACAAGTTTATTAGGTGCCTAGTATATTTTAAAAAGTAACACATAGATGTGCTTCCACACATCTTAATTTATTCCAGTTATTTATACGAAATTTATATTATTCTTTGTGTGACAAATTTTTGGGAAGGGATATGAATTAGAAAGGTGCTCCTCAAAGGGAAATGAATGTCTGAAGAAGAAAGAAATGGAGAGGAGAATAAACATAAGGAATCAAGTAGATAGAAATGTACAACTAGTAATTATTACATTGATTTTAATGTGATGAATTCACACATGTAAAGAAAATGGATAGCAGAAATGATCAAAAACAAGAGACTGGGAATATTTTGTTTATAAGAAACACCTTAAAAATCAGAGATACATATAAAGTAAAATTGAAGGGCTGGAGCAGACTGAATACACTATGCCTCAGGTGACCCAGGGAAGGCAAAGGTAAATGTCAAGACCTCTGACAGAGTTGGGGCTAAAATGGATATAATTGGAAAGAATGAACATCACAACTATATTATATTGGGATGAGTTAATATGAATAATTCAGTATTATTAATTTTGGACCTCTATGTACCTAGTGTTATAGCACACAGATTTTTAGAGAAAAAACTAAATGAGACAAAGATTGAAATAGATAATGAAATAATAGTAACCAGGGACTTTAATTTTCCCCTCTCAGAATAAGATAAATCTAAGTAAGAAAGAAGTTAAGGAGATCAATAGATTCTTAAACTAGATACATATCTGAAGGGCTCCTACAAACCTTTGTGAGGTAAGTCATAGATCTAAACCTGATTATACACAAAATCCAAACATAATTTGTGGTGGGACAACAATGGCTTAAAGAGAAGAAATAATCTGAAGAAATCTTACTTTTAATAGCCATCATACTTTGGAGGTAATTCTGTATTCCTGAGGGGTTATAGTAGTGGAATAAAAGTCACATTCAGTATGACTAAGCTAGAAAGACTTGGTTTTGGAAAGAGTATAGTTCTATCAGTAGGTTGTGTCTGCTGCTTAAGGATCAATCTAGCTAAATATGGTCCTGGTAACATGTTAAATGACACCCACATGGGCTAAAGTCATCAATTTATATGTTGATAGGAATATGGAGAAACAGGCCTAATGTTACATTGCTAGAACAGCTGTCAATTTCTGTTTTTTGGAATTATACATTAAGAGTTGTAAAGCTGTTTATGGTCATTGACATATGAGAATCCATTACTATGGCAAGATGATATATATATATATATATATTTGCCCAGTTATGATAACTAATGCTTAACAGAATGCATCAAAATTTGTAAAAGCTTCCTGCATAAATTATCTCATTTGACCCTCAAAACAGTAGCTTCAAAGTAGATTCAGTGACAATTATAATAAAAGCGAAGAGTATTATTAAGGGTCTGAACTGGGGTAGTAGCTCTAGGAATAGAGAAGATATCAGGGATTGAAGAAATGTCATATAAGTAGAAGCATCAAGAGATGGGAAATGGTTAATAGTGAGGCAAAGGGAGAAGGAATAGTAAAAATTGATTCAAAGACTAAATTTGTGTTATTGTAAAGATGCTATTTATTTCTCTAAACTGAAGTAATCATATTGAGAAGAACAAATTGGGATACTGAAAAGAAGGAATGACTTTAAATAAGAGAAAACTGATCCAGGTAGGTCAAATGACTGGCCCATAAGTACAGTAATTCCTCAGTTTTCATTGACATCAGTTATTATTAGTTTCAGTTTTCATCAATTTTCCTGGAAAAAAAAAATTGTCTCAGTTTTCATTGATTGCCTCAGATTTCCTAGGAATGCCCCCTTGACCTTGACATTAATTTTGCTTAAATAAAGGGCTACCCACAAGTACTCCTGCTCAGTATGAGCAAAACATGTATTGAAAAGTAAATAAATCCATTTACCTATAAAGATAGCAAATGAAAATCAGATTAAAGCCTAGGGAGGAGAATATATAGCTGAAATATGTAAAATGAATGAGCTCTCTCACTGGAAATGATATATCTCATCTCATTCAAGTAGAAATTCTCCCATAGTATCTCAGCTGAGAAAAGGGACATAATCAAGGTAACAACTCCTTTCCATGTCAACTTCTTTCCAAAGCCTTTCCAGATAATGCCTTGATAAATAAGGTCTGTATGGAGGGAGATTCTCCTTCCAAGAAATAACCTCTCTTTTCCCTCTTTGCTGTCTTTCTTCTGCCAAGAAGTGTCTTCAGAAAGATAAAATCCATGTTAAATGTTCACTTATTCTTTACATTAATCTTTTATATTCATTTTATATTGGTTTTAGTATTACTATATTTATTCTCTATAAAATGGTTTTGGTATGTATTTTGGAGTGTCTGGGATGAATTAAATGGATTTAAATTAATTCATATGGAAATAATTGCCTAGGTTTTCTTTGGTTTTGTTGGTCTAATTGTTTTTGGATGGATTATCCCAAGTATCACTATATTAGAAGTATTTGAACTCATATGTGCCTGATGTGCACCTCATTTATTATCCCATGCTGACTCTGCTATGTGGCTGTATTTCTTAAGGAATTTTTCTTACATTCCAGGAGACCTTACTCCCGAGGTTAATTTCCCATTTTTAGATTTACTGTTTCGTTTATTGACACTTATTTTTAAAATCTTTACTTTCTGTCTTAGAATCAATACTGATTATTGATTCCAAGATGGAAGAATAATAAGGTCTAACAAATTGGGGTTAAGTGAGTGGTGCAGGGTCACACAGCTAGGAAGGCCAAATTTGAACCCATTTTACCCTGACTCTAGGACTGGGACTTAATTATTGTGCCACCTTCTTGCCCCTGCTTTAGTTATTTTTAAAATAAATCCATGAGTCACTAAAGGATGGTATACTTGATTCCAATTCAAATTTTCAAATCATCAACATATTTTTTGAAATGCGAAAGTGTTGAATCACCACATCAACTAAAAACATTGTATTATACATAGAATCTACGAAGTCTATTTGGCCCCCAGCTTTCAACATATTCCCCCTTTTAACATGAGGCTTTCTCACTAGGTACAGAAGCCCCAGTCATAAAGGAGAGCAGGCTCATCTATGACATAAGGCAGTTAATCACCTCTGACAATATTCATTTAGGCTTGAAGTGAAACATTTAGAGCCCAGGAACACTGGGAACTTAGATACTACAAAGCTGTTAATATCCTGATATATAGACGGATGGATGGGCATTGGCTACAGATGTAGACATCCATTACCAACCCCTGACATCCAGGACTGAGAATTTCTGAAATGAGATCAAACTTTAAGGTTTATGGGCCATTAAATAGCTGCCCTTTAAAGTCTTATTTGGAGGGGAGGAACGACTCTGAAGAGCTGAATAACTAAAAATCTTAAAGGGAAGTGTCTACATAGAGAGAAAGAAATACAATGCAGATAAAATTCTATTATTAGAAATATAGTGGCAACAGTATATTTGGGTAATAAAAAGGGAGATGATGCTTGGAAAACTATAGACCTCATCTTATATAAACTCACAGTTTTAAAGAGGAGGAAACTGAGGCCCAGAGAGACGAATAGGGGATAGTTTCTGACTAGTATGAGCATTCTGATTCTTGTTCTAATGATATATATGTATGTATATATATGAAATATGCATATATTGTGTATATGTACATACGTATATAGTATACATAAATGCATATACATATGTATGCTTAAAGAGAATGTATACAGAGAAGGTGTGTATACTTAAATATGTATATAGAGAGATGCATGTGTATATGTAAAGATATAGTTTCTATCCATATTCATCTCTATCTATGGAAAGAGGTAGCATTTATATAATGTCTATCATGGACAAACACTGTGAGAAACAATTTATAAATATCATATTTGATCCTCACAACAGCCCTGTTAGGGTCATGCTATTATTATTATTATCAGATGATAACTAAAAGAAGTGAGGTGACCTCTGGTCAAGTAACTTGTCTAAAGTCACATTGCCAGCAAACATCTGAGCTGATAGTAGCATTTGATATTTTTGACTTCAGATCCAATTATCTATTTAATATGAAACCTGCATTAATTAATTAATTATATCAAAGTAATGATTTTTTCTCATTTTTGATTGAACACTAGCAAAAAAAAATTGTGATAACAAATATTCATATTCCAGTAAATCAAATCCCCACATTGGCCATGTTTAAATTTTATGTCCATGATTTCCCAAGAAATAGTATTAATGCATTTCATATGAAAACTTCTGAACTTTTTTTTTAATCATGGCATTTATCAGGGATCTGATGTCTTTCACACTGTTGTTCGTTATTTTAAATTGGGTCATTTTAAAAATTGTTCTTCTTGGGCAATTTGGAACTATGCCCAAAGGGCGCTAAAAGACTGTCTGCCCTTTGATCCAGCCACAGAACTGCTGGGTTTGTACCCCAAAGAGATAATAAGGAACAAGACTTGTACAAGAATATTCATAGCTGGGTTCTTTGTGGTGGCCAAAAATTGGAAAATGAGGGGATGCCCTGCAATTGGGGAATGGCTGAAAAAACTGTGGTATATGCTGGTGATGAAATACTATTGTGCTCAAAGGAAAAGGAATAATGAATTGGAGGAATTCCATGGGGACCAGAACAACCTGCAGGAATTGATGCAGAGTGAGAAGAGCAGAACCAGAAAAACATGGTACACAGAGACTGATACACTGTGTTACAATCGAATGTAATGGACTTCACCATTAGTGGCAATGCAGTGATCCTGAATAACTTGGAGGAATGTATCAGAAAAACCACTATCCACATTCAGAAGAAACACTGTGGGAGTAAAAACAACGAAGAAAATCAACTGCTTGAATACATGGGGTCAAGGGGATATGGTTGGGGATGTAGACTCTAAATGGATATCCTAGTGCAAACAACAACATGGAAATAGGTTCTGATCAAGGACACAAATAATACAGAAAGAAATTGCACATCAGCTGCAGGAAGGGTGGGTGGAGGGGAGGGAGGGAAATGAAGTGAGTATTGTAACCAAAAAAATTAAATTAAATTAAATTAAAATAAAAAAATTGATCTCCTTACTTTGCTCAATTTATTCTGTTGATAGAAATCTACAAAGGTTATTCTGAACCTCTCCATTTTGCCATTTTTAAGGATTAATAATATCTCTTTACACTCATACCATAACAACTTTATCATTCCCTAGTTGATGGACACCTCCATAGTTTCCATTTGTGAGATACCATGAAAAAAGCTACTATAACTTTTTGTACCTAAATATGGTTCATTTTTTTCTTCTGTCTTTGGTAGATATTGGCTCAAAGTGGTATATGGCTAGTTCAAAGAAAGCATGCATTTTCTTGGCTTTGGGAGCAAATTTCCTATTGTTTCCCAGCATCATTCAAGAAATTTCTTTACATACCTAGATTACATTAGTGAAGCTTTTTTCCTGTGTCCCCTCCAACATTTGCTGTTTTATTCTGTCACATTTGCTAATTTAATACTTTTTCCAGAACACCAAAATTCTCAAATTGCCTTCCTGTGTTCCATTCATGTTAAAGGTAACTTTATGTAAAAGCATATGTTCAATATTGAGGAAATCTAATTTAAGCCAAAAATATTTCTAATCATATAAAATTTATTTCACATGTACAATATTTGTGCTAATTCAGACTGAAAAAATTTTATTAAGAATGTAAAAATGCCCTCACACCTAGCAGATTGGCTAACATGACAGCAAAAGAAAGTACTAAATGCTGAAGGGGATGTGGCAAAGTTGGGACACTAATTCATTGCTGGTGGAGTTGTGAACTAATCCAACCATTCTGGAGGGCAATTTGGAACTATGCCCAAAGGGAGCTAAAAGACTGTCTGCCCTTTGATCCAGCCACAGCACTGCTGGGTTTGTACCCCATAGAGAGAATAAGGAAAAATATTTGTACAAGAATATTCATAGCTGCGCTCTTTGTGGTGGCCAAAAATTGGAAAATGAGGGGATGCCCTTCAATTGGGGAATGGCTGAACAAATTGTGGTATATGTTGGTGAAGGAATACTATTGTGCTAAAAGGTATAATAAAGTGGAGGAATTCCATGTGAACTGGAACAACCTCCAGGAATTGATGCAGAGTGAGAGGAGCAGAACCAGGAAATCATTGTACAGAGAGATTAATACCCTGTGGTACAATTGAAGGTGATGGACTTCTCCATTAGTGTCAATGCAATGTCCCTGAACAATCTGCAGGGATCTAAAAAATACTATCCACAAGCAGAGGATAAACTGTGAGAGTAAAAACACAGAAGAAAAGCAATTGCTTGACTACTCTAAATGAACACTCTAGAGCAAATACCAACAACACGGAAATGGGTTCGAGTCAAGAACACATGTGATACCCAGTGGAATCATGAGTCGGCTATGGGAGAGGTGGTGGGAGGGGGAGGAAAAGAAAATGATTTTTGTTTCCAATGAATAATGTTTGGAAATGACCAAATAAAATAATGTTTAAAAAAAAAGACTTAGCTTCAAAAATCATCTCATCTGTAGAAATAAAAGTTTGCCTTAAAATTGAAAAAACAAAAACAAAACAAAACAAGAAAAAAGAATGTAAAAATGCAAGTAATTGTGCCTAGCACCAAAAAAAAACCCCAAAAATATAAATCTTGTTCTTAACAATTTGTAGTTAGACTATTTAAGAACTATATAGTAGGGTATTCTTTTTCAGTAGGTCAAAAAATTTGAGGAAGTAGAAAATATTTTCAGCTTACTATATTCTAGAACCTATATAATGATTTATACTGATGCCATTAGGGAGGGCTCCATCAAGGACATTGCATCACAGTTGGGAAAGAAAGGGGAAAAAAAGAGGTTAAAGTGAATATTCCAGCTATATAAAACTCTTTAGATTGCTAAAGCTATAGAGTTAATAACCTGAGGTTTTGAACTTATAAAAGTGATGACTGCACTTCAATATAGTTGTTTAACTCTTTAATTCTCTTATTCTATATGTTAAAAATATTCTGAGAAGAGGTCATTAGAATTCACCAGATTGCCAGATATTTATGACATAAAACATGTTAAGAACCTCAGATTTAAGGGAACAATGTTAAAGGCTGGAAAGGTAGGCTGAAACCATTTTTAAAAGTGAGTTTAGTGATGTAATGATTCAGTTTAAATTTATTTAATAAGTAATGTAAAACCTACAAAAATCATTTGCAGATGAGTGATATATTGACATCATTTTTAGAAAGTTTAATGAAGAAATTTTGTGAAGAATGGATTAGAAATGGGAGAAAGTGAGACAGTGGAGTCCAGTTAGGAAACATAATATCCCTAGGGAAAATTTAAGCATGCTTCAACTGCATTTTGTCGGAGTGTGAAGTTAGTGGGATATGTGAGATTCTGTGGCAGCATAATCAAAAAGACAAGACCTATCCTTGAATATTGAAGGAGAGGTATTGGGAAGAATCCAAAAGGGCCTGGATATTTTCAGGCTGCCTGAGAATAATATGATAGCACCATCCAAAAGAATAATTAAATTTAGTATAGAAATATTGATCTCTGTTTTGGACATATTAGGTTTGAAGTCCTTGCAGGACACAAGATCTGAAGGGGGAAAAATGAGATATGAGACCAAAACTGTGGAAAGAGCTTACGGAGTAATCTATAAAGATAACCAAAACCATGGAATTAGGTCATTTTGTCAGATTAGTATATAGAGAGAAGAGGATCAGATCTGGAAACTAATAGGAATACAGACCAGAGTTAAAGAGCCTAGAAGAGTAGGGAAATTTAACTAAGGAGATGGAGGAAAAATTTTAATGAAGAAGAAACATGGGAATGTATAATGAAATTTTCATTTTAACAGTGAACTCTAGCAATATCATTTTACCCTAACAACAACAACAACAACAACAACAACAAACCTTGAAAGTTATGACAGGTGTGTTCTGTTATAAACTCTTTCACTGAGCAATTTATATGACCTTAGGCAAGCATTTTATTTTTTCTGGTCTCCATTTATTTATTTTTAAGACAAAGATAGCAGTACAGATCCTAGCCACTTACCAAATATGCAGCTCTTAGTTTTGAGTATTAAGTGAAAAAAGGAAATATGAATACACTTGGAAAAGTAAAATACAGAGAGAGACAGATAAACCACACAAGCCAAAAGATATTTTGTGTTATTTGGAGATAATATTACTTAATGCAAGCATTGTAATACCTAAAATTTGCACCTTAGAACCTGGCACTCTTCAAAATGCATAACAATAAGTCAGAAAGAAGGAATGAGAAAAATTAGAAAAATTTAGTGCACTATCAAGACAAGGAGGGAGCCCATAGCCAGAGAAGAATAAGTTTTCATTTAGAATGTTTTTCAAACATGTGATGGATTTCAAGTAGAGACAAAGAGTTTTCTTATTCCCCAAATGACCACTTCATCAAACCAGAAACAGAGACACCTCTGGCATCTAAGGGAGCTGATAGTATTCAAATGCCAATGAATTACATCCTGTTGAATCATAGAATACCAGAGCTGGATGGGACAATAGAGACCATCTAATCCTGCCTCCATCATTTTACAGAAGAAAGTCTTAGACAGAAATATAAACTATTACCAAGAATTTAAAGATGTTCTATATGGAAAGGAAATGGGAATCTTTCTACTTTGCTCCAAAAGGCAAAATCAAGATGGATAGAAAGAAGTTGCAGAGAATCAGATTTTGGTTTAGTCTAATTTTTTTTAAATGCTCATAATTTCCTGAGTGGTAAAAGGGTTGTCCTGTGAGACAGCATGATGTAAATGTAATTCCTTTCCCCCAACACACTGTGAGATTTAAAATGGTTGAGGTCTTAAACTGTAGTGATTAAAATAGTGGAAGATATAAATTGTCATAAATTGTGATAGATATAAGAGAGGGTGAGTAAATTTGACCGCAGAAAATATGTTTCACTACAGTGTCTTGGATTTTAAAATCAAATATAAGGTGGTCTCCAGGGAAATATTCCCAATTATTCAAATACCCAAGTCAATTGGGTTTTATAGAGATTTTAATTAACAATACAATGAGTAATCAAAGAAAGAGAGAGAGAAAAAGAAAGGAATAAGTATGAAGGGCCTCAAGCCAATATGGCCTAGACCTGAGTCTTAAAAGAGAAATCAGTCAGTTTTTTATAACTCACCATAAGATCTGTCTAAGTAAGGATTTCTAATGATACCAGGCCAGCAGCAAGCATCTCAGCTGCTTTCACCAGCTCCCTCCTCCATCTGAATGTTTCAGAATCAGTCTCCTCAGAATGAGTCTCTCCAATCTGAATGTTTCAGAATGACCTCCCAGCTCTTCCCTGAGCTCTTATTTTTAAGGGCAAAATCTTCTCTGACACCTCCCCTAAGTCCTTACATCTACCAATCACTGTAGATGTTTCTAAAGGACCGCCCATTTTGAATTCACAGCTGAGTAGTTTTTAATCTCTTTAGTAAGTCAGGAAAAAAATACTGCTGTGTAGACAAATTTCATTAGAGAAAACCTCTGAATAAGTTATCACCCTTTTAGGTTTAAGTAGTTTACAAGTTGCCCCACCTTTATATGTACTTAGTATCCCATTGTATCAATTCTAAAACAGTCATGACTAAAAGAACTTCTTGTCCCTTCCATAAGCATGGATCAAAGTACTTTTCATTGTTCTCAAGGAGCTCTCTGTCCTAAAGCAGACCTAAGTAGGGTGGAGTAGGGATATTCCCAAGGCAAGGAGCCCCCACACTCAAGTAGAGTTCTCACCATCTGCTAGGGAATTTTTTTAAGTAGAAGATTCCCCAATGAGGGAAACCCCTAACATTCATAAGTCTGAGAAATTTTGAGGTTTACACAAACCAAACAAAATTATTCCTTATAGAGACTTTACCAACTTTGGTAATCTCATGATATCAGTATACTTATTTGCCTCTATTCCAAATCAGGGAAACAACAACAACAAAACTCCTCCCAAGTCCTTCATTTAAAGAGGGTCTAGAAACCCAGCCATTTCTTCATTTTTTTAACCAGTGACACCTCTTGGATTTAATTCTACCATCATCATGGTAAATTCCCCTTTTCCTTCTTTTAGCTTCCTTGTGTAAAGTTTTTCCCAATTAGATTGCAAACTTCTTAAAGGCATAGGCTGTCATTTTCCCCTTCTTTGTATCACAGAAATTAACACAGTGCTTAGCACATAGAAAGAATTTAATAAATGAACAGTATATTGTATAATAGGATATTATACTATATGGTATTATTTTGTGGTATCATATGCCATGGTATGGTATAACATAATGTGTTATGATATTGCATTACATGGTATTTTGTTACTTTATGAAGTATTGTATCAACCATCAATTATATCAAATATGAATATATATTTATAGAATGACTACTTTTTGCCAAGCAATGTTCTAGGCACTCACGATACAAAAAGAGGCAAAAGAGAATTCTTGCCCTAAAGAAGCTTAAGGGTGAGAACATGGAGAAAAAAAAAGAATTATTTCAACTCCCTCACCTTGATCAGTGAGACGAGAAGAATGAGTGAAGGTGGAATCAGTACTGGAAAGTTGGTCCAAGAAGGCTGTATCATCAGAGGATAGCCAGGTTTTAATTAAAGCTAATAAGATGGATAAAAAGAGGAAAATTTTAGAATGAAGATTTTGGATGATCATCTATAGGACTTCAGAGTCACCATTGGTAAAGGGTAGGCTCAAATGTGAATATATTTATCACTGAGTAGAGGGCATCACACACTCCTCTACCCAAAGAATAGGAATATCAAGAGATTGGGAGGCCTCAGTTTCAAGGAAGAACTACATTATTTTGCAATGCAAATTCTTTATATCCCAGTTGGCAATGTAAGACTGTAGCAGGAAAAGGAACAGTTCTTGTGCTGGTATAGATGGAATTCTTTGATTTGGGGAAGATGGAAGATACCTCACCTGGTCCTAGCAACCTTTCCTTCTACTCTAAGGCTCAGAGTGTTAATTCACAGACATTCTAAGAGTCTTCTCATCTAAAGAGTCTGGCGATAAGTTGCAGCTGTAAGTATCTGACACTGAAGAGAAGAATGAGCTCAGGCCTGGCCCCCTAGAAGCCTTCCCTCAAGGGATATACTAAACTAATAGGAGATCGAAGGTTCAGGGCACTAGCACAAGAGGTGGTTTGATATTTTATTGAAGATTTCCCTGGCAGAATAGGTGGATATGAACAATAGTTCTAATGGCCAACATGGCAGTAGAAGCAGATGCAGTGAAGCACTTAAATCTTAGTTAGAAATAAAAAAATAACTTCAAGGTTATCCACCATATGTCAAATAATCTCCATTCATCTTGATTCCAATGAATCGAGAAGAAAAAGTGAATATGAGGACTTCGCATGTCTCTGCTTTGCTTAAATCCAATTTATGTGTCAATCAAAATATATTATCCATACCATTTATCATTTACCATTTTACTATTTCATTATTTTACTATTTTATTATGAGACACAGAAGAATATGGGACAGGACTGCCTAGAATGGCATGCTTGCATCATAGCAGTCACTGTGCTACATGAGCAAAGCAAAATTGCAGTAGACCAAAAGGCATGTGGACTATGCAAATGTGAGACATATCCCTCCCAGAAGATTGCATGTGTTATTTGTGCTACTGGTCTGATCACACACAGATGAGCACACTGTACATTGGCCCCCAAATATTGATGTCATTTTATTCCTCTTCAAGTACAAAGGAAAACAACCAAATAACCACAGGCTATTGTAGTGTATTTTACCATACTGTACTCTATTGCTTTGCATTGCATTGCATTATGTTATGGTAAAACATTGTGTTAACATGGAGTCTAGAAGGGTAATAAAGCAGAAGAGGATAACAATTTGTAGAGCACATTCTATGAGTCAAGTGCCACACTAAGCAGTTTACAAATTATATCATTTGAACCACACAATAGCTTTGGAGGCAAGTAGCATTATTATCCCCATTATACTTTTGAGGAAACTGAGAAAAAGGTTTAATGACTTGCCCAGGATAAAACTTTTGGTCTCTTAGGCAGGATTTGAACTCTCATCTTTCTTTTTAGTTATATGATAGCAGAACCTTCTTTGGACTGAAATGAGAAATGAAAGTTCATGTAACATGATGCAATATCATGAGATTAGTGAGTTTCTGCTCTTTGACTGAAAGCTGGGTACTGCTAACGTGACAATAAATCCTATGTGAATTAAAAATAATCATTTGAATTCATTTCAGTAGGCTGCATGGGCACAATATAACCTCATTCTTCAAAGCATGTAATCATTCAAAGTAATCAATAATCAGAATGAGAATATTCTTACCAAAATCCAAAATTATTTTTGTTCCTAATGCTCATTATATGGTACTCAAGACTTACCTGCAATGATTGAGCTGGGCCTTCTTAATGTGTTAAATTTCTGGAAGATTCAATTATATTCAATGAGCTGACTTCACTTCAATAAAATTCTTCTTATTCCTTACCATGGCATGGAGGAGATAACAGACTTAATGAGATGGCACATGGCAAACTCTTTGCTGCTACTGCTGTTGCTGCTACCACTCCTACTACTATTACTATTGAAGACATTAATAAAAGAGTTCATGATCTATTAGTTACTATCAAGTTGGAAAAGGTTGAAATATGTATTCAAGATGAACAAGAAAGTAGGTAAATTAGTCAATTTCATCACCATGAGGCTGTCATAGGATTTTGAAATACAGCCATAGAAACTCATGAAGAACACCTAGTAAAACATATGGGATTGCTAGCATAAAGGGGGCTAGAATCATAGAATCCTGAATTCTTAAAAGGAAGTAAAGACTATGAAAAAAAGAAATTTACATGTAGGGATTGAGAAGGTTTCACGATAATTCAACTATTAAAATGTTTAATTCAATTCAGCAAGCAATTATTAAGCAGCTAATATGTATAAGAGCCTTACATTAAAAAAGTAAAATGGGGGAAAAACATGCTCTCATGGAATTGATTTAAATTCAGAGAATCATAGATTTGAGCTCAGAAAATATTAATGCCTATTTAACCCAACTTTCTCATTTCATAGAAAAAAATCATAATGATGAAAGAAAGAATGAATGAATAAAAAAGAATATACTAAGTGCATTTTTACATAATCAAAATGAAAAATGTTGAGAGGAGATAACACTTAGGTAGAAATAATGGCCATAATTGTATTTGGGTGTGGAAAATCTAAACTTTCCAAGTCTAGAGAAACATGGTGAAATAATAATTATAAATTATATATATATATATATACACTTTATATATAAAATATAAAAATATAAATTATAAATATTTATAAATAATTATAAATATGAATATAAATAAAAAATTCTAGTAACAATGACAATACTTATTTGATTATGGTTCAAAAATGAGAAGACAAGGAATGGATATGTGATAAACACACAAAAGGAAGAGTAGAGCATGAAGTGAAGCATTGTTTTGGGCAGTTAAATATAATGTTCCAAAAAGATTAGGAGACTTATCCAAGTCACACAGTTAATTCTGAGGAGAAACCTGAACCTAAACTGAATTCTCTTGATGTCCAACATATATGCCCTTTCCACCAAATCATTCTTTCTCTTTACGTAGGTTTTCTACGTTGTTGAAAATCAAAGTGTATCTATAATGTAAGCTTTCCTGAAGATTGTGTAATACAATTGTGTTGTCTCTTCTATTTTAACTTGGAAGTTTTAAGCTTAAGGCTCTTCCTGTAAAAAAGTTAGACATTTTAAATTTCATCAAGTATTTAAAATAACTAGTTTAAAAATTACTATGGAACAGCACCCACAAGAACATAAACACAGGCATTATAATTAATCTACAGCTGGACTAGAAAATAAACAACTGTACTGGGAAATGATAGTGCAAATAAACACATTATATTAAAAAGGCCAGACTGGTAATAATATGTGAATTTAACTACCAAGGCACTGTAGGAATATAGTATTGCCAATTATAGCCAGTAACACAAGTCATAAAAGTGGGTAACTAATGAAAACAAATCAGTTTGATGAACGTAAATTGCCTGAATGACAGAGAAAGTGTTTGGAAAGGACATAAGGCAGCCATTTGAGGAAGGAAATTGAACTTTCAGTCACTTAAATATTTCTATACAGCATTAAATTAATTTGAACACAGGCAATAATCTGGGCAATGTGAAATGTAGAGACATATTCCTAGATTTTCCTAAATGAATCCCAAATATTCCAAACTGCCATTCTCTATAACTCTAGATGTCCTCTTGACTCTGAGTTTGACAAAGGAAAAAATATTAATAGGGAAAGCCAAAAATAAAGCTCACATCAACCAATATTGTCATTTGAAGAAGCATTCATCCTCCTTAAATTTAATGAACATATGATTTAAATACAGAATCAAATGTTCTATAGAATGTTACCAAGAAAAAAAAAATGAAATAAACATCTCTGTCTCTGTCTCTGTCTCTCTCTCCTTTCCTCCCTCCATTTCTTTGGGAGATTACAGTAAAAATTAAAACCAAACATTTCCACTTCTGTGATCTAATCTAATCTAGTAAAAACTGAGATATTCCTTGCCACAAATTAGCTATAGGGTAATATTCTTTTGGTCTTCTAAATAGTTCTCTGGTGTTATATACAATTTCAGCACACCAAAGAGAGTGTATAACTGAAAATCTGGTATCCTAAAAAAGAACTACATTTCCCAGGATCCCACTGACTTCCTGTCATTACCTACTTCCTCTAGACATGGGATATCAGGACCTGGAGGGTCCGGCTTCTTGGGCATGGTGGTAGTGGTAAGAGCAGGAATATTTAAGTGTTAATATTAATAATAAGTGTTAAGTATAATATATAATATTATATTATATATATAATATAATAATAATAAGTATAATATAATAATAAGTGTTAAGTATTAATATTTAATATATTAAATATAATCTGGCATGGGTACATGGTCTTTATTTTATATCCCTTTTATTCCTTTATTTCTAATGTTCATTAATAAATCTCCCAAAATATAATATTTTATTATTTGATATTAATTTTAATTTTTACATTTATAGTAACCACAAAGGAAAAATTCTCAATCTTTTTAAAATAGTCTAGATGAATTTTTAAAGCCATGTTTCTCCTGTTAAGGATTTTTGCCCCCCTCTCCCCTTGCAAACTCTTAGAGAACTCCAAATTCTCTTCGGAGCTGCTGCTTTATTTCTGCTGTCCCCACCTTTTACCTGGTCGCTCTCCCCATTGGGCAGACTATTTATAGCCTGGGGACTATTGGCAAAGAAGAGGTAAGCAGCTTCTCTCACCCATCAGCTTGAGCCAATGTTCCTCAGTTTCTAATTGCTGCTGCTGAAACCGCCCGCTCCTGATCTTGCTCCTACTCCTGAATCCTTCTCCTGATACCCAGCCCCTGACAACTGTTGTTGGTCCTGCTGGGTTGTTGGTAGCTGTATCTTCAGAACTCACAAACATGGAGCCACTCTCTGTGAAGTAGCTGGTAAAAACCAGGTTGTATTTTCCTTAGGCAATAATTAGCCTCCAAGTGGCAGAGAACTTCAGTGGGGAAGGAGAAAGAAGTTTAATCTTCTAAACAGGAAGTAAAAATTGCAAGCATGGCACAGTCTATGAAAAAGAAATACCTTCTCTATTTCAAACAGCTTCCAGTTTTAGGATTTTTTTTTCTTTCTACCACTGATTCTTTCAACTATCTTGCCTTGAGCTTCAGGGGAAAAATTCATCCCCTACAACCTTTTGCCATTTGGGACTGCCCAGTCTCTAAGATTCATCCAGTTTGGGATTCCTCAAAACCATCTTATCCCTCACTATTGAAGATCCCAGAGCTCTGACAAAAGAAATATGAATAGATAAAGGAATTTTAAGGAGTCTAGAGGTGAAATTTTAAGCCTTTTGACTCCAATTTTTTATAAAAGTCTCTGTATTTCATTATATTTTGCTGTTTGTTTTGTTTACAACTTAATTTGGTTGGTTTTAAATTCATATAAAAAACTGTTACCTTGTAAACAGTGGATCATGGCTAACTTTGAAAAGAAAATGGATTTCATTTTGGGGTGAGAAACCTTTTTATTCTACCTTTCCTTAGTTGACACAGTGTGCCAATGATTGTAAGCTATATATTTTTGATTTTTAAACTTTATAATATTTCAGTTTTTTTCTTTTTTGTATTTGAAACACATGTCAACAGTACTGAGAATATTTTTCTTTATTTTTATTAATTTTGCAGTAATATAAGTTAAATATATATTTGCAATAATGTTAATATACACCCCCAAAGCTTTAGACTATGTAAAACTGCCATTTATCAATAAATATTATGGGACTGTGATCAATGATTATGTCTGATTCCAGGAGAAGGGAACAAAAGAGCCATTATACAGTGCCAAGAAGCACAAGGTCAAGGAGACCAACCAATCCAAATGGGGTTGAAGAAAATCTGTACAGTGCCAAGAAGCACAAGGTCAAAAAAGACCAAACCATCCAGGTAGGATTGATGAATTTCTAGGGCAATATTTGTACCTAGTGGGAGATTCAAAGTTGAGGTTCTTGACATATGTTAAGATGCAGGATGTGGACTTCCAGGTAAACATGGCTGCAATCTAGACGCAACTCGCTTCCCCTCCCCAGCACTGAATGAAATAGACTACCTCAAAAGAGCATAAAAATCACCTTTGGAAGAACAGAGGGACTCCCCAGTATCCCACAGAAACGAAGGTATGTGGGGTTTGAACATTTCCACACTATAAGGAGGAGGAAAAGCTGCACAAAAACTTGAACTGAGCCACCCCTCCCCCCACCCCCCAAACCAGAGTAAGCTATCAGAGTGCTCATTGGGACAGCGAGTAAGTGAGGAGTGTCTCTGTCTGGGGGGGGGGGGGCACACCAGGGTCCTTGGGATCTAAAGACTGCAAGGAAACTACCTCTCAGGGCTGTTTCATGGGAAAATCCTGCTCTGAGCAAAGGGGCAGCCTCGCTGAGAGGCTGCGCTTAGAAAAGGGGTGACCGCACTGAGAAGCTGCGCTGAGCAAAGGGGCGACCACTCTGAGAGGCTGCGCTTAGCAAAGGGGCTGCCACTCTGAGCACAGGGGCCTTCGCCATAAGAAACTTTGGAGGCTGGGAAGAACTATTCTGAGGCAACCTAAATTCACAGAAAACCCACCCACATCACCCAGACCCTAGACCAAAAAAAGAAAGTGGAATAAAACCACCAAAAATATGGCTCAAATGTCCCAAAATCAAGCCTCCAAGAAGAAAGTTGGGGGGGGGGGGCAGGAGTGACTATTGAAAACTTTTATGGAGGGAGTACCCAAGGAAAAGAAGAGAATGAGGATGAAATCCAAACAAAATCAGAACATGCCTCCCAAAATGGAAAATATCCACAAGCTCTGGAAGATCTCAAACTAGAGCTTACCCAAAAGATGGAAACCTTTTGGGGAAAAAATGAGAGAAAGAGATCAGCAGTCTGATAGACAAGACTTCACAATTGGAGAAGGAGCTGGAAGCATCTAATAGAAGGGCAGACAAAGCTGAAAAGCAAAACCAGTCCCTAGAGACCAGGATTAAGCAAATGGAAGATAGTGAGATTACAAAACAGTAAGAATCAATAAAGCAAAGCCAAAAAATTAATGAATTAGAAGAAAACACGAAATATCTCACTGAAAAGGTCACAGACTTGGAAAACAGAGGAAGAAGAGACAACCTCAGAATTATTGGTCTCCCCCAAAAAACAGAGATAAACAAAACCTTCGATGCTATTCTACAGGGGATTATAGAAGAAAATTGCCCACATGTTCTGGAACAAGGGGACAAAATAGAAATAGAAAGGATTCATAGAACACCCTCTAAACTAAATCCCCAAAAGACAACCCCCAGGAATGTAATCACCAAATTCAAGAGCTTCCAAGAAAAGGAGAAAATCCTACAAGAAGCCAAGTAGAGGAGTTTCAGATATAGGGGGGTTCCCATAAGGATCACACAGGACTTAGCGGCTAACACACTAAGACACCACAAAGCATGGAACATGATATTTAGAAAAGCAAGAGAGCTGGGTCTCCAACCAAGAATCAACTACCCAGCAAAACTGACTATATACTTCCAGGGGAAACTATGGGCATTCAACAAAATAGAAGATTTCCAAGCATTTGCTAAGAAAAGAAGAGAACTTGGTGGAAAATTTGACATCCAATCACAGAAAATTAAAAGAAACATGAAAAGGTAAACATGAAAGAAAGGGAAAAGGAGATAAATCTTATCTTTTTCTTTAAGTCAAACTCTCTTCTATAAAGACTACATTTATCAAATTATATATATATATATATACATATATATATATATATATATTAATATGTGGGGAAAATGTATTGTTTAACTCTCAAAAATTGTATTCATCATGAGAGTAGTTAGAAGAATCATGCATAGGGAAAGATTGGGGCATCAAGAAGATTTTGTGAAAGGGGGGGCAAAGAAAGAAAAGGGAGGGGGGAATCATCTATAATACTAACATTTACTTCAGGAAATGGGGGGGGGACTAAAAAGAATAATCTTTCCCATAAAAAGATACACATGGGAAGGGGAGGGGAAGAACTCTCATATGAGAAGGAGAGGAAGAGAGCGTGAAGTGGGATTACTTAAACCTTACTCTCAGTGAAATCAAATCTGAGAGGGAAGAACATCTAGATCCAGTGGGATCCTGAATTCTATCTTATCCAACAGGGTAAGAAAGAAAGGAAAATCAAGTAGGGGGAGGGGGGAGTGAATATAAAACGGGAGTGAAGGAGAGTGGGGAGGGGAAGGGAGCATAAAAAGGGAAGGGATAGAAAGGGAAACATATCAAGGGAGGGGACTAGGGGGACTGACCTAAAGAAAATCACTGGTTCAAGAGGATATAGCTAAAGAAGAAAGGTCAGAACTAGGGGAAGTTATCAAAATGCCAGGGAATCCATAAGTGACAATCACAACTTTGAACGTGAATGGGATGAACTCACCCATAAAATGTAGACAAATAGAAGATTGGATTAGAACCCCAAACCCTACCATTTGTTGCCTTCAAGAAACACATATGAGGTGGGTTGATACTCAGAAGGTTAGAATTAAAGGTGGAATAAGACCTTTTGGGCCTCAATTGATAGAAAGAAGGCAGGAATTACAATCATGATATCTGACAAAGCCAAGGCAAAAATAGACCTGATCCAAAGGGATAGGGAAGGTAAATATATTCTGTTAAAAGGGAATATAGAAAATGAGGAAATATCACTAATCAACATGTATGCACCAAATGGTATAGCATCCAAATTTTTAATGCAGAAACTATGAGAATTGAAGGAGGAAATAGACAGTAAAACCATATTAGTGGGAGACTTGAACCAACCACTATCAAATTTAGATAAAACAAACCAAAAAATAAATAAGAAAGAGATAAAAGAAGTGAATGAAATCTTAGAAAAATGAGAGTTAATAGACAAATGGAGAAAAATAAATAGGGACAAAAAGGAATACACTTTCTTCTCAGCACCACATGGCACATTCACAAAATAGATCATACACTAGGTCACAGAAACATGGCACTCAAATGCAGAAAAGCAGAAATAATAAATGCAAACTTTTCAGATCATAAAGCAATAAAAATATTGATTGGAAAGGGTACATGGAGAGCCAAATCAAATATTAATTAGAAATTAAATAATATGATACTCCAAAATCGGTTAGTTAGAGAAGAAATCATAGAAACAATTAATAATTTCATTGAAGAAAATGACAATGGTGAGACATCCTTTCAAACCTTATGGGATGCAGCCAAAGCAGTACTTAGAGGAAAATTCATATCCATGAGTGCATATATTAACAAATTAGGGAGGGCAGAGATCAATGAATTGGAAATGCAAATCAAAAAACTTGAGACCAAACAAATAAATAACCCCCCAAAGAAAACCAAACTAGAGATCCTAAAAATTAAGGGAGAAATTAATAAAATCAAAAGTCATAGAACTATTGAGCTAATAAACAAGAATAGAAGCTGGTACTTTGAAAAAACAGACAAAATAGACAAAGTACTTGTCAATCTAATTAAAAAAAGGAAAGAAGCAAGGCAAATTAACAGCATCAAGGATGAGAAGGGGGATCTCACCTCCAACAAAGAGGAAATAAAAGCAATCATTAAAAACTACTTTCCCCAACTATATGGCAATAAATATACCAACCTAGGTGATATGGATGAATATCTACAAAAATATAAATTGCCTAGACTAACAGAAGAAGAAATATATTTCTTAAATAATCCCATATCAGAAAAAGAAATCCAACAGGCCATCAAAGAACTTCCTAAGAAAAAATCCCCAGGGCCTGATGGATTCACCAGTGAATTGTATCAAACATTTAAAGAATAACTAACCCCAATACAATTCAAACTATTTGACATAATAAGCAAAAAGGGAGTTCTACCAAATTCCTTTTATGACACAAACATGGTACTAACTCCAAAGCCAGGCAGGGCAAAAACACAGAAAAAAAAATTATAGACCAATCTCCCTAAAGCATATAGATGCAAAAATCTTCAATAGGATACTAGCAAAGGTACTCCAGCAAGTGATCAGAAGAGTCATTCACCATGATCAAGTATCATTTATCCTAAGGATTCAGGGCTGGTTCAATATTAGGAAAACCATCCACATAATTGACCACATCAACAAGCAAACCAACAAAAATCACATGATTATTTCAATAGATGCAGAAAAAGCCTTTGATAAAATAATAATTTTTTTGATAATTTGATAAAATAAAAAAATAAAACACCCATTCCTATTAAAACACTAGAAAGCATAGTAATAGAAGGGTAGTTCCTAAAAATAATAAACAGTATATATCTAAAACCATCAACTAATATCATCTGCAATAAACTAGATGCATTCCCATTAAAATCAGGAGTGAAACAAGAATGTCCATTATGACCTCTATTATTTGACATTGTACTAGAGACAGTAGCAGTAGCAATTAGAGAATAAAAAGAAATTGAAGGCATTAAAATAGGCAAGGAGGAGACCAAGTTATCACTCTTTGCGGATGACAAAATGGTCTACTTAAAGAATCCTAGAGATTCATCCAAAAAGCTAATCGAAATAATCAACAACTTTAGTAAAGTTGCAGGATACAAAATAAACCCACACATATGTCATCAGTGTTTCTATATATTTCCAACACAGTTCAGCAGCAAGAACTAGAAATAGAAATCCCATTCTAAATTACCTTAGATAAAATAAAATTCTTAGGAATCTATCTCCTGAGACAAACACAGGGACTTTATGAACACAACTACAAAACACTCTCAACACAACTAAAACTAGACTTTAACAATTGGAAATATATTAACTGCTCATGGGTATGACAAGCCAATATAATAAAAATGACCATCCTACCCAAACTCATCTATCTATTTAGTGTCATACCCATGGAACATCCAAAAAATTTTTTTACTGATATAGAAAAAACTATAACAAAGTTCATTTGGAAGAACAAAGGATCAAGTATATACAGGGAAATAATGAAAAAAAAAAACACAAATGATGGGGGCCTTGCAGTCCCAGATCCCAGACTATATTATAAAGCAGCCAATGGGTGCAAAATGGGTGAATGACTTGAACATAAAGAAGGAAACTATAAGAAAATTAGGTGAAAACAGAAGAGTATACATGTCAGACCTTTGGGAAGGGAGAGGCTTTAAAACCAAGCAAGACGTAGAATGAGTCACAAAATGCAAAATAAATAATCTGGAATACATCAAATTAAAAAGCTTTTGTACAAACAAAACCAATGTAACTAAAATCAGAAGGGAATCAACAAATTGGGAAACAATCTTCATAATAACCTCTGACAAAGGTTTAATTACTCAAATTTACAAAGAGTTACATCAATTGTACAAGAAATCAAGCCATTCTCCAAATTGATAAATGGGCAAGGGACATGAACAGGCAGTTCTCAGCCAAAGAAATCAAAACTATTAATAAGCACATGAAAATGTGTTCTACATCTCTTATAATCAGAGAGATGTAAATCAAAGCAACCCTGAGGTATCACCTCACACCTAGCAGATTGGCTAACATGACAGCAATGGAACGTAATGAATGCTGGAGGGGATGTGGCAAAGTCCGGACATTAATTCATTGCTGGTGGAGTTGTGAATTGATCCAACCATTCTGGAGAGCAATTTGGAACTATGCCCAAAGGGTGATAAAAGCCTGTCTGCCCTTTGATCCAACTATAGCACTGTTGGGTTTGTACCCCCAAAAAGACAATAAGTAAAAAGACATGTAAAAGAATATTCATAGCTGTGTTCTTTGTGGTGGCCAAAAATTGGAAAATGAGGGGATGCCCTGCAATTGGGGAGTGGCTAAACAAATTGTGGTATATGTTGGTGATGGAATACTATTGTGCTCAAAGGAATAATAAAGTGGAGGAATTCCACAGAGTCTGGAACAACCTCCAAGAAGTGATGCAGAGAGAAAGAAGCAGAACCAGGAAAACATTATACACAGAGACTGATACACTGTGGTACAATCGAAGGTAATGGACTTCTGCATTAGTGTCAATGCAATGTCCCTGAACAATCTGCAGGGACCTAAAAAACACAATCCACAAGCAGAGGATAAACTATGGGAGTAAAAACATCGAGGAAAAGCAACTGCTTGACTACAGGGGGGAAGGGGATATGACTGAGGAGAGACTCTAAATGAACACTCTAATGCAAATACCAACAACATGGAAATGGGTTCGAACCAAGAACACATGTGATACCCAGTGGAATCATGCGTCGGCTATGGGAGAGGTGGTGGGAAGGGGGTAGGGGGGAGGAAAAGAAAATGATCTTTGTTTCCAATGAATAATGTTTGGAAATGACCAAATAAAATAATGTTTAACGTAGAAATAAAAGAAAGACGCAGGATGCCTTGTATCCACACTCTTTGTAAAATAATCACAGATAAGTACAAAAGTTTGGCTATCATCCTGGCTCCCCCTATCCCTGAAAGTGAAGGTAAAATCACATCAGGGAACGATACTTCCCTATCACACAAAAATGCAGTCCTTTTTGCTCTCTTATAGTGTGGCAACTTCCTGTAGTCTTGGATGTAAATGGGTAAGTGAAATATAACTGCATTTGTCCTATAGACTTGTGGAATAGAAATTATTTTAATTGGTCCCTGATTCAAGGACCTGTTATAGGTTTATTTTCCTTAGAATTTTTTTTCACAGAAGACTTTGATTGTCTATATTTCATCAAGAAATTATCTTTTCTCTTTTATTTGGATTTTTTTGATGTTTTTGATTTCTCTTGTCAAATGATTCATATACCTCATAACTCAGCCATGCATCTCTAAGTGATTCCTGTGTTTTTCAATCACCCTCTTCAGGGGGGTAATGTATTATTATTCTAAAATGCGAATGCATTTGTTTTGCATGTTTACTCTTAATGCAAAGGGGACTTCCCCCTAACTGGCTTTTTGTAAATGTGCCTAGCAATCATTGGTTTTGTTTTCTTTTCATCTTATCCTTGAATTACTGTAATTTCAATGGTGGTATGTCCACAAGACCCATCAGAGAGACTATTCTTACTCAGCTCTCAGGGGGAATGTATAATTGAAAATCTGTTACCCTTAAAAAAAGAACTACATATCCTAAGAGCCCACTGACTTCCTTTCATTACCTACTTTCTATAGACAGGAGATATTAGGCAGAGATGTGGAGAATCCCACCCCTTGGGCTTCCAGAAAGCATGGTGGCAGTGGTAAGATCTGGGATTTTTAAATGGATTAATCAGGCATGGGCCTGTGGTCTTTATTTTGTATCCTTTTTATTCCTTTATTTCTAATGATCATCAATAAATCTTCAAAAATATAATATTTTATTATTTGACATTAATTTTAGTTTTTACAAGAGAAACTACTGAGATCAAATGACTATAGTCAATCCACTGTGGACAATTCTGCTGAATTATTAGTATGATCTTGAATCTCTCTGAGGAGTTAAAGTTGGATAATGTGATAATTTGATTGTTGATGATATGATAATAACAAAAGAGGAAGAATGGAATATGAGGAAGTAAATATTGTTTTTGGATATTAAGGAGCACATGTTTTAATGGAATTGGAAAAACTAGGTGACCCTAGGGAAGTTATTGACTTCTTGAAGGTGAAATGGACATGGACTATGTAGGGACTGTTTAAAAAATATATCTGTACAATAGCTTATAGCCAGTTCATTAGTGGTTCAAATAATTAATGAAGTCTCCCAAAACTCTAGTGTCTATGTAAAATTATTCCTTAAGATTCCCAGAAAATAAGCGAATTCATATGAATAAAACAGGAAATTTCAGGATGAATATCATTTAAATTTCTATGTACCATATACACAGATCAACTTAAATTGAAACAAATTATTATGTATCATGAATTAAAAGTTTAGCATAAAAATTAGAAAACAAACATTAAGTTTTCTTATCCCTACTGAGTCTATCCATGGACTTTTTAGTTTACCATCTACTTGTTAACCACAACAGTTTGAAAAGGCTAAGATTCTACAATTTCAAAATCAGCATCACTTCTATTCCAATTCAAAAAGTAATTATAAAGAGTCTATTCTGTGGAAAATCAGTAAGTAATAATATATTAAGCATTTATTATGTGTCCAGTCATTCTGTTAAAAACATGGTAATAAAAAAAACAAAGGCAAAAATAAAGATTCCTGCCTTAGAGGAGCTCACATCATATAAGAGACAATCTGCCAAAATCTAAGTATGTTGGAAATATGTACAATGCAAATGGAAGTGAATCAGAGGGGGAAAGCAATGAGGGGTTTGCAAAAGAGAGGAAAGACATGGGGATAGATCTGTTTAAAATTTGGTATTTAAACTCATTCCTAAAGGAAGACATGAAAGCAGGGGTGAGTGAGACAAGTAAGGCACTGGGGACAAATCTCCTATTGTCACATAATTAAAGTCTGTCTCAGGCACAACTTGACTGCAGATATTCATTTGAAGGTCAAGCATTTAACTATACATTTCCATTATTTACTCCCATTAAATTCTCCAATATATAATTCAAGAGGAAACTGAGTAGGATCAAATATAATATTCTATATTTGGGTTATGAAAATCAACTGTACAAAGGATAGGGGATTCATGATCAAATTATATGGTTACAAATATAACATATATATGATATATATATATATATATATATAAAATTATATGGGTATAATTTCTTTTTTTGGTTTTTAATATTCTATATGCTTATATCTTACATTCCTCAGTATTAAAATAATTTCCTTCCTATATTTTCCACTAAAAAAAGAGTAAAATTGTAAAGATAAGCAATCAAACTAGAGAGGCCTATGAGTAGGCCATATCTATTAAGAAATAACATTATAAATTTCCAGGCAACCATAAACTGAATCATAGCCTCCATTTCTATAATAAAGTATGGAATTGGTAAAAGGAGAAAATAACTACAAAAAAAAAATTTTTTTGCCTCTTTTTTGGGTTTGCCTTAGGATTTAGCATAGTGCCTATTTAGTGGCAATAAGAAGTTGATGACTAACTGAAAAACAGAACTATTGATTTATAAAAACTGAAAAGCCAAGTTAACACGTATCTTCATGTCTTCAAAAGACAAAGGAGCTTACTGTTTTTCATATCACTTGAAGGAAAATTGATGATAGTCACTTTCTCAAACTCTACTCTGATCATCATAGGATTGAATTACCTGTGGTAGTTCTTCTCAACAATGAGAATTATGTTGTTCTTTTCATCTTCTCATGATTATACTGACATACTACTGTAATAATTAAAATGGGGAGGGTCATAAACTGTAGTGATTAAATAGTGGAAGATATAAATTGTAGTAGATAAAAGAGTGGATGAGTAAATTGTGACCTCAGAAAATATGGTTCACTACAGTGTCTTGTTTTAAAATTAATATATAAGGTGGTCTCCAGGGAAATATTCCCAATTATGAATATACCCAAGTCAACTGGGTTTTATAGAGAATTTAATTAATAATACAATGAGGAATTAAAGAAAAAGAGAAAGAGTAAGAAAAGAATAAGTATGAAGGGCCTTAAGCCAACATGGCCTAGACCTGAGTTTTAAGAGAGAGATCAGTCAGTCCTTAATCACTCACCACAAGATCTGTCCAAGCACGGATTCTAGTGACACCAGGCCAGCATCATCTCAGCTGCCTTCACCGGCTCAATCCTCAATCTGAATGTTTCAGAATGTCCCCAAGAGAGTCCCGAGAGAGACCCTTCAAGGCAGCCTCTCCCAGATGACTGTTCTCTACTCAGATTTCTCATCTCCTTATATAGGGCATTTTCTCCTTTGTCACCTCCCCTAAATTCTTACATCCACCAATCACAGTAGACGTTTTTCAAAGGACAGACCATTCTTAATTCACATTTTGTTATCACCTTCTTAATTCACATCTTGCTCTCACCTTTTCTGGGTAGACTAAAACTTCTGAGTAATTCACATCAGGAAAGCTCTGAGTAAGTTTTCACTTTTTTGCTCCTTGTAAATTCACAAGTTGCTTATCCTTTATAGGTAATTAGCACCCTTTTTGCCTTATTATAAGTATGGGTTTAAGTACTTTCATTGTTCAGAAAAGAGTTCACAACTTTATCTTCCCCTAGGGCAGACTTAAGTAGGTGAAGTAGAGTTCTCACATTCCTGATCTAAGTAGAGTTCACTGCCCAAATGGGGAATGGCCTTAATCCAAACTTATGAAGTAGGGTCTGGGAAATTTTAAGGTTTACACTACATAAATGATTATTGTGAAAGAATTTGCTACTAAATGGTGAGAGTTAGATAAATTATTTTTTGGTCTCTAAATATTAACTTTTTGAAAACAGAACTATCAGATCCATATCATCCCTTTCATCTATAAACTGATTTGCTTATTTTTCAATTATTTCATTCTTCCTTCAATTGCCAAACTGCATCATATAAATATTTATATTCTATAGATGCTACATGCCTGTGGAATAATGAATGCCAAAGATATAGAAAATTAGTGTCTTTCAATGTTTTACCAAACAATGATAATACAAATAGAATGAGTATAGACTTCCATATGTCAATAATATAGATGAGAAGTAGCAAAAAATAAATTATAGTACATAAACAACTAGCAAAATATATGGGCAGTCATATTACAAAAATCATAGGTGGTAACTTTGGGGTCCAAGTGTCATACCAGTAATCCCTACAGACTAATGAAAACAAAATTAAGATTTTCAGTGGATAGTCTATCAAACATTTATGGGTGGCAATGGATGAGAACTGCATTAGATGAGAAACCACATGAGTTGTAATTTAAATTATTGAATGGTGTGTAAAGGGAATCCCTTCCTTCCAGGGTCCTGGATTTTCTGCTCATCTGAGCCAGCCCATTAGGGTAGCTGGAACACTCTAAACAGAGGTCACAGGTTAAGAGCCCTGTGAACATGACTTGGAACTAAGGGTTATGGGTCTGAGTCAGAGAGAATTTGATTGGTTCACAAGATGTGATAGACCAGCACACAGGGAAAGGGAGTGGCATGGAGAAAGAGGACTATAAAAAATGAGACTGTAGTGGAGATGAGGTTCTTCTCTGGAGGTCTTTGGCTGGAGGTCTTTTTGTGATTTGGCATTAGTGGCTCAGGCAGAAGACACTCTTGTGGGCTGGTAAGATTAAGGTGGTAGGCTAGGAAATATTTTTCTATTTCCTTCCCTATTTCTTTCTTTCTTAGAATACATTTATAGTAAAATTAAATTGTTAAAAGTTACTATCATCCTCATGACTTAAGGGTAATTATTTTATAAACAGCAATCACAACAATCTTTTTTAAACTGATATTATATTTCCAAACCAATTTCTAAATATTACATTTAGCACATTACAATGGGGTGCTTACACCAATAAAATCATGACTCCATGAAGGTAAAATGATGATATGTCATTCTTCTCTTCTACCATAATACACGTTCCTTGAGTGTTTGAGTCATCATCTCATTTACCTTTGAATCCTACACAGAACCTAGTACATATAATGCATTGCACATAATAGGTACCAAAATAATCATAATATACTTGAAATTACCAAATTCTAATTCACTTCAGATACCTTGGATCTGGCTTCTCTCCTTGGAAATTTCGTTTTCACTTTGGTTTCTCTGGAAGTTGTGAGTAAATGTGTTAAATTCAACTCAGACCTAAAATCAAGTAGAGTAGAATATGGAAGTTTCAGTCCTTCCCTCTGCATCAACATATATAAAATTCCAACAAAATAATTTGGAAAATTGAGTTGGTAAGTTGTGATTATTTGAGATAATGTCATTCTGAAGCGCAGGGCATGCATTATTACCCAACAGAGAATAGCTTTGACTTCTGCACCATAAGTGTTAAATTTGTAATTATGGTTTACAAATATCTCTTGCCTGAGGCTAGTCACTGCAACCATTTCCTACTTTTCTTCAGCAAAAATGTTTAAAAACTTGTGTGTAATAATGTGCATGTGTATGTGTCTTCAGATCTCCATGGCAATTCTATGTGGGCTATGCAGCTTCCTGGTTTACTACTGAAATCACATAAATCTAGCAGATGCAGCTCAAATGGATAGGAATTATTGTATCATAAATTGCCTATTAGATTTATTACAGCCACTGTATAGCTCTAAAAGGTATAAAAAAGAGGCCAGGATTATGTGATCTTCAGAGTACATCACTGGCATTGATATTGTATGAAAAATTCTCAGGATTTAACACATTTGTGTTAAATTAAGGATGAAAGTTGGATTACAAATCATTTTCAGCAATGAGTTAGGATATTTTCCTTTTCTCTTGGGATCCTGGTGGTTTGATAATAAAGTAAAAATATTAATTCCCAAATATCATATTTTTATCATTTTTTGTTAAATGTAAATTGTGGTTGGACTCTGAACATTTATATAGGTGGTTGTCAGGGATTTAATTTCTAAATCCCATAATGAATTACTAAAGAAAATGAAATTTATGCTAGTTTATTTACAATAGAGGGAAGATATTGAAGAATGAGAAAGAAAGAGGAAGCTCTGGCTTCCTCTGAGCCAGGTAGAAATACTAAGGCCCTAATCAGGGAAAAGAGTCTCAAGACAAAGGGCTAGACCTCTGAGAAAGGAAGGGTCACTAAGTCAGCCTTTCACTCACCAACAGTGACTGTCTAAATGGAAAGAAATCTGGGTGTCTGTCTTCCAGTCTCTCCTCTGAGTCAGAGAGATCTTCCTTCTCCTCGAATTGAATCAAATGGAGATCTCTTCTTCTGGCCTCTGTTCCTCCTTTTAAAGATCTTTTTCTCTCCTGTCCAGGCTTTGAGGTCTCTTAGCGTATCCACTGCTAGGTCTTGTGTTACCCTTACTGGGGCTCCTCTGTATCTGAAGTTTTCTTTCTTAGCTTCTTGTAAGATTTTCTCCTTAGCTTGGAAGCTCTTGAATTAGGCGATTACATTCCTGGGGGTTGTCTTTTGGGTATTTAGTATAGAGGGTGTTCTATGAACCCTTTCTATTTCTATTTTGCCTCCTTGTTTGAGAACATCAAGACAATTTTCTTTGATGATTTCTTGTATTATGATGTAGAGATTTTTGTTTATCTCTGGTTTTTCAGGTAGATCAATGATTCTCAAGTTGTCTCTCCTTCCTCTGTTTTCCTGGTCTGTCACCTTGTCAATGAGATATTTTATGTTTCTTCTACTTCAATAATTTTTTTACTTTGCTTTATTAATTCTTACTGTTTTGCAAGATCATTGTCTTCCAGTTGCTTAATTCTGATCTTTAAGGACTGATTTTGCTTTTCAGTGTGGTCTGCCCTTCTGTTTGAGGCTTCCAGCTGTTTCTCCAGTTGGGAGTTCTTGTCTGTCAGGCTGCTGACCTCTTTCTGAATTTTTTCCCATTTTTCTTGCCAGAAGGTTTCCATCTTTTGGATAACCTCCATTTTGAGTTTTTCCAGAGCTTGTGGATAATTTCCTTTTTTTTTTTTTTGGCATGTTTTGATTTTGTTTGAATTCCATCCTCTTTTTTCTCTGAAGCCTAGGTTTTCCCTCCATAAAAGTTTTTAATAGTCACTGTTTTCCCTTTCTTCTTGGAGGGTTGATCTTGGGCAGTGTGAGCCATCCCTTTGGTGGTTTTCCCTTTCCTTTTGAGTCAGAGGTATGAGTGACCTGGGCGGGTTTTGGTGCTTTTGCCTCAGACTGGTTCTTTCCAGACTCCCTGTGCAGGAGTCTCCTGTAATACTGCTCTTAAGGGTAGTTCCCTGGTAGCCCTTGTCAGTTCCCAAGTACCCTGGTGTGCCTCACCCCCCCCCCCCAGCCAGAGACTTTCCTCACTCACTCACTGTCTCCTGTAAGCGTGCTGGTCCCTACTCTGATTCCCTAGGTGGGGTAGGGGAGGGGTAGCTCAGCTCACATTTGTGTGCAAGATTTTTCTCCTTCTTATAGTGTAGAAATGTTCAAACCCCATATACCTTCCTTGCTGTGGCATACTGGAGAGGTAGTCTATTTCATTCAGTTCCAGGGGAGAGGAAGCGATTTGCATCTAGATTGCAGCCATGTTTACCCGGAAGTCCTCTTCTGTATCTTTAATTAAAAAAAAATAGTAACTGCCTATATGTAAATTATTCTTATGAATTGCGACTGATTATTTTCCTCCCCATTCTGTCTTTTAGAGACTATTAAGGTATGAAATGTCAGTGTCCTGGTATGAAATTTCTTTAAATATTTATCAAAGCATTGACAAATTTCTAAAATAATTTGTCAAAGTTCAAGAAGTAACTCTCATCTTCCTCAACACAGACTACCCAGACAGGAGCAAAAATTTCCTTAGATTAATGCAATTAAAACTATATATATATATATATATATATATATATATATATATATATATCCACTCTTGAACTATTTCATAAAAGTGATTCTTTCATTCTTTTGTGTGGGCTAAATTTAGGTTAATTTTAATGTATTATGTTTCTTAAGCCAATAACAAATTCTAAATTTTGTATCCTTTCTTAATTTTATCTGTGGAATTTTCCCTCTATTTCTTGATTAATATAAAATTATAATTATGAATGGTTGATTTTGCAAACAATTCAAAGTTATTGAGATTTTTCCTCTTTCTATCTGTAAAAAATAGACTCAAAAACAGGACTACAATCCCCACAAGCCTTTGCTCCACTTCCCCAGAATGCCTTGTAATCTCACCTGGGCCAAGATCGAGAAGGTATTTAAGCTGATTCAAAGGCTTTTGAGAGGTCTCTCTCTTGGCTCTTTTTGGACTTCCGTTTTGGAGCAGGCTCGTCTCTTGCGTGATGTGAGGTTATTTTGTCTAGGCCTCTGGCCTAGGCACATGTTTCTTACTTGTATACTCTTTAATCTTTAACCTTTAATAAACCTCTAAAAAATATAATACTTCTTGCAGAGAGAAACTAATTTCTACCTGCCTCAGATGCCTCAGTCTCCCCATCTCCCCTAAATTTTAACTGTTACATATCTCTCCTCTTATCTCTTCTCTTTCCCATATGTAACAAATGAACACAGTATTGAGAGTATACAAGTTAGAATATATTTCCTTTACTTTTCGATAGAAAAAGTATTGAGTTTTTTCAAATTGTGTAGACTTTTTATATCACATTCACATTTTAATAGGTATGTTGTTATTTTTACTTTTTCTCCTGTTTCTTTTCAGATAAATTTTTGAAATAGTTTTTTCATAGAACTTATCTGAACTAGAAAATTGCCCTACCCTACTTTATATGAACATGTCAGATTTCAGGATAATTACAAATATGATTGAAAGTAAGTAATTTGTTTTAAAATTATTTTTATTATGGTCCTTTCTTATAAAAAGAAACAACCTCCTTAACCACTGAACACATTATTTTATGGCTATAAATCTAAGGGCATGCTTTCCTTGTTCATGTCCTGGGAGCTAGAGGAAATGTATAGAAATGTAAAGTACTTAAAGTTAGAACATGGGTTCATGCCCTGAGTTTTGCTACCTAATACTTGTTTATCAAATTTATTGTAATAAATTACTTATGATATAAAATGTACTATTTATGAAAAAATCATACTACCTTTTTCTTAGAAATTATTCAAGAAGAAATTATGAAGAAAACAGACTTAAGGTATTATCTTATGTGTTGAATATACAAAGACTATAATTATCTTGATGATAATGGTGACAAAGTGCTGATGTTCTCAAGGATCTTATTATCATAGTTTTAGTCTGAAAGTCCTTTTGGGGTCACTGCATCAACACCCTAAATTTACAGATGAGGACATTGGGATCCAGAGACATTGTAGTGGATTGTCTAAATTTGCACAGGATTTAAGGAAGAGACAGGATTTAAGGATTTTGAAGGGACAAACAATTATTATGTTTAATTAAATTGAAAATGACAAAATATTAAACAAGCTATAATATTTGGAAGAAATGACACTATATTATAAGTTCAAAGATGAGAGTTTTAATCCTTACTGATAATATGTGATTTTTATAAGTCATATCCATTCTTCAAATAAGTTTCCTCATCAGCAAAATTAAAGTTTGGACTACATGATTACTAAAATTGCTGTCAACTTTAAGTTTCATGATCCAATAAGAAAATATTATTTATGTTATATTTTATGTCATATCCAAATCATATGTGCCTAAGAATTAATTTGAAAAAAATTTGCCAGGATTATAAAAACATATTCTATGCTTGGTATTGCCTATCAATCCTTTTTTTCTTCTGCTTTCTTTTTCTACATAACATGAAGTGATACTACCCTAAGGATATGCTAAAGCTTTCTAAGCCCAGCAGTACTAGATGTATTCAGAGGATGTGGTAATAGGTGAAGAGAATCGATAGAAGTTGTAGGTATCATGAATTTAGTTAATATGAGTCTCAACCTGTTGGTAAGGAAAAGCTAATGAAGTTTAAACAAGTTCATTCTCAAAGTATAAATATCTCTTTTGGAAGTGTTTTATTAATTTCCCTCCCAGTTAAATATCTATTGGTAACTCTCCCAGTCCTCCTTAGATATAACTTTCTTTGAAATTCTCAATTGATCCAGCATATATTATGTTTGTACACAGTTGTTGGCATGTTGTCTTTTTCATTAAATTAAGAGTTACATGAGAGCAGGATCTGCTTTCATTTATTTGCTTTACATTTTTTTGTCTTTTATTGTATCCTCAGTGTACAACACAATATATGGCATTTAGTAGATATTTAATAGATGCTTACAGACTTGTGTTTATCAACTTTCCTGGGCTTTAGTTCCATGTCTTTGCACAGGCTGTCTTCTATTTTTGGAATTATCTTCTTCCTCCCTTTCAGCTCATGAAATCTTTAGCTCCCTTCATGATTGAGCTCAACAGCTACTTCCTATAGAAACTATTTGCTGATATTCTTCCCCTTCACCTCAAACATTAATGATTTCTATGACCTTTAAAGTATATTGTGATGATTAAGTATTTACTATTTTGTGCATAGTTTTTTTTTTTAATCAGCTAGTAGAAAACTAGCTTTTTGAAGTTAGAGACTTTTGAAACTGTTCTCTGTATCTTCAGAGTTGATAAAAGTGCCTAACACACAGTAGGTACTTCAAAAATATTAATTAATTAATTAATGCAGGGTGAAATTAACAACTACCTCATATAGTACATGATTTTTTCTTGTTTACTTGCTAAAGGTCTGATTGACTCTCTAGGGTCACTTCAGGATGTTGCATCACATTCTATGTTTCTAGGAGAGAAGAAAAAACAAAAGTCCAAAATCTGATAAGTGTTGAGCTCTGAGCCATGACTAATTTTCACCTCAAGAATCTGAGTACATAAAAATGAAGATTTTAATGAAAATTCATTAATATGCCCAAAGGCCAAATAATGTTATTTCTGACAGGGAAAACTAAATTTCTGAACCTAATATGCGGAACTTTGAACCATGGGATTTATTATGCTGTTGACCCTAAGTCACTGACTAAAAATTATTCTATTTTTAGTAAAAGTAGGTTATAAAACAAATTCAGGCTCCTTCTTTACACTTTGTTCCATACATACTAAGTTTATTTAATTTATTTTATTGAAGTAAGTATTCAAGGTTTGTACTTTGTGAAGAGAATGAAAGAAACAGAAAGCAAGGAAGGAAGGAAAAAAGGAACAAGGGAAAAGGAGAAGAAATTTACATCTATAATTGAATTTTTCTGTGGACCTTTTCTTAATTTTATAATAATAATAATTATTTACTAAATAGCAAAAAGTGGGGGATAAAGTGGGATAGGGATGGGGAATGAGCTTTTGCTAGGCAGTATTTGGGAGAACAAGAGCCTGGGATCATCAAGAGAGTTAGTGTTTCCAGCTGCCTGGTTCATGACCAACTAAGCAATTTCAGAGCCAGACCAGGGGACCTCCCAGGCTTCATTTCCTGGAAAAAGCCCTGACTTCTTACCATATCTATCATATTGTGCTCTTTATAATATCCCTTTCCCTTTCTGATTGGAAGACTCAGTCCTCTGGGAAGCAAGATACCCACCTGGAAATCCAGAAAGGCTGCATTATCTATCTTCATTCTTTCCCTAAAGGTGTCTGTCTACCTAATTTAATTACTTCACCATACAAATGAATTTTTGTATACAGGTAAAACAAGGAACTGGTCTACACCCTACCAGGCTTTTTTTTTTCTTTTTGCTTGTTTTTTTTTTTGAACAACATTCTTTATATATATATATGAACCATTAAATTTCCCTCCCACAAATGAAGTGAGTGAAATGAGATTCTTCCCTCATTTATCAAAAAAAAACTTGTCCCTAATAAGTCATTAAGGAGTAAATGGTAACAAGCTACATTTGTTCACCTATCCTACTCCATTTGAGAGTAGGTTCACTCTCAAAATTTTATACACCAAAAAAAGTAAGACCAACTAGGGAGAGAAGTTGGCAAGAACCTTCCTTTACTCTCAATTTTCAAGGTAGCTCTTTATAGAGAACAGCCTGTGCTTACTGTGGCACCACTTCTCTAGCTAAGGACAGTTTTTGTTTTGTTTTGTTTTGCTTTGTTTTCCATGGGGATAAAGATTTTCTAGGAGCTTCCAATCTTCAGAAATTACCACTTAACTTGAAGTACCTAGGAGTGAATGGAAAGGGAGCCTAAAAAAAGATGAAGGCCCCATGGAAGCCACTTTAGAAGGGTGATTTACTAGAATTATATCCCTAAGCATTAATTGATTTCATTAAAAGTTATTCCATCAAGTTGTCTTTAAAGGATGAAAGTCAGAACTAGAGGACTGGAAGAAAACTTAAATTAAGGCAGTTGGAAGGTCACTTTTTAGTAAAGGAAAGAATAATTTGGAAAGAATGACTGTAGTGTCTGGAAGAAATGGATTTTTTAGTTAGTCATTTATTAAATAAAAAAAAAGCTAAGAATCAAAAGGATGAACCTATGAGGTTCACTACAAAACAAAAAGTAAAGTGATTATGTATACTAGATGCATCTGTTTTCAAACTTTTGTTCAGTAGGCAGGGGAAGAGACTTTTGAGGTTAAATGCCTACTTTAAAGCAGACCCAAACTTCCACTAATATAATGAAGTATGCAATTCAAAACAGGAACAAAATGCTAAGTAGAGTGTAGCAAAACGGAATCAAGTCTCAAACTCAGCAAGAGACTAGGGGAAGATTCAGAAAGAGAAGATAGAAGCCAAAGGGAGCAGAACCTTGCTGACAGTTACTTTCAAGGAATTAAATTTTATTTCTTACCCCCCAACTTTTTAGGACCTGCCCCAAATCCAGGGTGCTACAATCACTCTTTCACAGACTACTCATATTCAGAGTTCAAATGTCTCCAATTTCCATCTCCCTCTACATCTCCTAAATAATAGATAGTATAAAATTTGGGTCATAAAATAGGAAGTGAAATAAATGATCTTCCACACTTTTCCCCCAATATAAAATCAGATGAAATGGCAGTTCATAACCTTACCTTGTCAAAGGGTCACAATTTGTGGATTATATAAAGTGAAATTGGAAAGCTCACTTTCATGGAAACTCTGGGAATTATTCAAGTTTTCTTAGGTACTTAGAAATGAGAATTCTTAGTAGTGTAGCCATAGAATCTCTGTCAAGGAGCACAAAACAGTTCCAAGTTTCCTGATCATCTGAGATGTCCAGGGATCTCAATTGTCAACTTCATCATTCTGTTCCTCCTATTCCATCCTTTCATCAAACTCATCATCTTCCCTGCTCTTGTCTTGCTCTTCAGAATCTGTCTTTTTGTCTTTATCTTTTTCTTATGTTCTGATGCTTTCTTCTTACCTCTCTGTTCACCTCTATATGCATCTAGTGCTTCTTTCAAAGGAGAAATGAATTGCTGAAATCCCATCTCTCCCCTGGCTGACTACATCACCAACATTTGCTTCCGCTTTTCTTTTCATTGCGAAGTTGTTTGCACAAGACGTGATGTACAGCACCGCACCAATACGCGGGGGCCCAGGGAGATGGCACTTCGAGTCTCTCTGTAGATATTGAAGCCATCGCGGATCGCCTCCATGACGATTTGGTGATGATGGCATTGGGAAAGTTCAGGTCCTCAGGTCTTTCTCCAAGGCTGCCAAGTTCCCTCGTCCCCTCTGAGAAAGCCACAAGGACCCCTACGCCAGCCTCCCAGACAGGGCGACAGTTGTCCTCCCGAGATATGCCTATCCCGTTTCTAACACAGGGCGCCAATCCAGCTTCCTTATTTCCTGCCCCAGACCGCATGTCCTGCCTGGGCTTCCGTTTGTACTCCTGCCTCTCCTCCCCAGTGCGTTCCAAACTGCCAGGGAGCCCTTTCTAGGTTTTATCTCCAGACAAAAATGAGGGGGAACCCAAGGTATCTTCAGGAAGAAGCAATTTGAGCTTCAGCAGAAAAATTAAAATGTTAGAGCTTTAAAATTCAAAAGACTTTTCAGGAGACAAAAAAAGTGTTATACAAATTAATTTTCCATACTTGTCAAACTCTCTGAAATTTAAAAAAAAATAGCTACCAAATTATAGCCAGGTAGACAAACATGTAAACTCTCATTCAAAGGGTCCAATATGGTAAATAATATTTACAAAACCTGTTATTTTCCAACATAGAAGATATTTTCACTTTATCCATATCCATTCCCTATCCATATCACATTATCAACATCCATATGAAAGCATTTTTTTTTTCCTAATGTTAGGGGAAGCACAAAAATAAAAGTTACATGGAATGGTTATGGGACAAGGAGGAAGAACAAAGGAATACTCTAATTGAGGTCAGTATTTATCCAAATAGGATAGTGATTTGAATTACTCAAATGTAATGGATTAAAAGGAGCTTTTACAAACTAGAAATTAAGTTTCAGGAGGATAGGTAATGATGCTTTATTTTTGAGGATAGAATTGCCCTAACAATATATTCTTTTTAAAAAATAATACATAAGTAAACATTTATTAAATGTCAATCATGTGCCTGGCACTGTGTTAAGTGCTAGGAATACAAAAAGAGGCAAAAGTGTTGGCCCTGCTTAGAATCTAAAGACAAATCCTGCTGTTCTTTAAAATAATAATAAATTATTTATTTATTCAATTACATGTAGAAATTATTTTGAAAATATTTTTCTGACATTTAGGATTCAGATTTTCTCCCTTCCTCACCATGCCCCCTACCTCATCATAGTGGTAAACCATCTGAATATAAATTTCCTTATTATTTCTGTCTGATAGAAGACATATATTACATAATTAAAAAAAAACTCATGAAGGAAATAAAGTGGAAGATGGCCTGCTTTGATCTGTAATCAGACTCCAATATTTCCTTCTTTGCCCATATAAAGCACGTTTCATCATGTTTCCCTGGTGGTTATCTTGGGAATTTTTTTTGCTGATAATAATTTAGTACTTCACAATAGATCATTATATATTTCTTTTACTTTGTAATACTTAAAATTAATATCATGCCAATGTAATATATTAAATGTAATATTTAGAAATTGGTTTGGAAATATAATATTAGTTAAAAAAAGATTGTTGTAGTCACCATGTATAAAATAATTAACCCTTAATTTTATTATAAATATAGTCAAAGAAATAAGGAAGGAAGGAAATTTGGCACAATATTAATTTTCAGTATTACAACTTTATACATCATTCTCCTGGTTGTATTCACTTCACTTTGCATTAATCCATATAAGACTTTCCAGGTTTTTCCCAAATCATTTTTTCATTTCTTATGATGAAATAGTATTCTATTCCAAACATATACAAGAAGTTATATCTCATTTCACCAAGTGATGGACAATTCAGTTTTTAATTCTTTGCCACCACAAAAAGAACTGCTATAAATATTTTGGTATAAATAGGTCCTTCTTCCTTATCTCTGATCAGTTTGGGATAAAGCCCTGGTAGGTGGTATTGCTAAGTCAAAGAATATGCATAATTTTATGGCCCACTGAGTGTGTTTCCATATTGCTTTCCAGAAAGCTTGTATCTGATCACCATTCCACCAATAGTTAGTATCTCAATTTTCCCAACTCTTCTCAAACTGTTGTCATTTTGTCATTAACAGAAAGCCAAATTAGGGGTGGCCTCCTTGGCATAAAAGTGTTACATTTACAATAAATGTTCAATCAAACATCAGTTCAATCAACCACACCCAAAGTTCATTCTTTATCTTCTTCCTCTAGTGTAGGTTTTCAGGCATCTTTCTGCAACAGTTCATTCTCTGGATTTAGGAGTTAGCAAGCTTTTACCTTGAAGATCTTTTCTCGAACAAAATCAAAAATCTTGGATTTTAAATTAAAATACAATCTCCCCTGAAGTAGGTGTTAAAAAAAAATCCAGTTCAGATCAGGTTGCAATATTGAGTTATGGGTGTGCATAAGTCAATTATCAAAGAAAAACACAACCAAAAACATAAGGAAAAAAATTCAAAATAGGTTCAATTTAAAGTAATTTCTATCCCACAAGGCTGTAGGACAGAATGCAGTAATATTTCACTTACCCATTTGCAGCCAAGACTACAGGAAGTTGCCATACTATAAGAAGGAAAGGAACTAGAATTCTATTTTGATAGGGAAGTGTCATTCCTCATCTGATTTTTTACATTCTCAAGGATATAGGGAGCCAGCATGATAGTCAAATCTTGTACTTGTATGAGTACTTCTCAGAGTGTAGATACAAGGAAGTCCTACAACTTAACATATGTCAAGCATCCCAACCTCGAGTCCACATTAATATTTCATGTGTGCTCTTTTTTGGCACTATTCAGGTTAAGTCTGTGCTCCTTGTTTTTATCCCATTTCCTGCCTGGAATCAGATACAAACATTAATCACAGTCCCATAATATTTTATCAATAAATGGCAGGTTCCCATAGTTTAAAGCTTTTGGGTACACATTGATATTATAGCAAGTATATATATATATATATATATATATATATATTTATATATATATATATAAAACTTATATCACTGCAGAAAAATAATATTAATTATATGTACCTTTAGTACAATAAGTGAGAAAAAAAGAAAAAATAAATTATTCTAATAAAAATAAAAGGCAATAATAAAAACAAGGAAAAACCAGGAATTCAATGTGTTCTTGAAAAACAGCATCCATTTGTCTATGGATTATTATCTCCAATGCATATGATAGGGTACAGTCAATCAATCTCAACAGAAGATGCTTTCTTCACACGTGAGCAATGAATCCAAGAGTCCTTTTCTCCAACCTTTATAGATGTTGGAGTAGTTAACAAAATTTGGAATGGTCCTTCCCAGGAAGGCTGAGTTTTTAAAATTCTTAATATACTTTGTCTCCTGGGTTCAGGTCATGAAGAGAAAAATCTAGTGGTCCAGCTTGTTCCTCAGCTACAGATTCATGAAGTTCATGTAGTTTGTGCTGAAATTTCTGTATATAGGAAGCAATAGTAGCATCTCCCCCTAATAGTGATGTATATGCAAGGGAAAAAGGTTTAGCCTGTATAGGCAGATGTCCAAAAAGCATCTCAAATGGTGAGAGGTGTAGGTCTCCTCTAGGCCTGCTTCTAAGATAAAATAGGGCCAGAGGGAGAATTTCAGGCCATTTTTAATGTTCTCATTGCATAATTTTCCAATCATAGTTTTAAGTTCTTTATTCATCCTTTCCTACTATTTAGAGGGGAGACAAAATTGAAAAAGGTTAATTAATATCCATAAAATCAACATAATCTAAGAAGAACCACCTTCTTTATATTTGGGACGTTCCTTGGGCACCCCCAAAGGGCACCTCCCTGAGGGGCATTAGCACCTCGAGCATTTTTTGGAAGAGCACCGTTTCTTATATATTGTTGTTGGGTATTATCATTTTCTTCATTTGGAGCATTGTCATTATTTTCCCAATTCCTATTTCTAAAATTTTGGTTTCTAAAGTTCTTACTTCTATAGTCATTAGAGTTATTTCCATAATTTCTAAAATTCTGGTTTCTATGATTATAATCCTTTCAATAGTTATTATTTCTGAAGTTGTTATTAAACTGTGTATTCCTTCCAATAATCGTGAGAAAAGTTCTACATTCTATCATTCTGTGGCTCTTCTTCTCACAAAAGTGGCAGGTTACTGATTTATCCATGGATTCCTGCAAAGGGGCTATGGTTTCTCTCTTATTTTTCAATTGTCTCTTTAACATTTCAATTTCTTTCTTTAAGTCTTCCACTAATGTATTGTGTTCCTCAAGTCTTTTTACACGACCTTTATAAACATAGATTGCTACTCTCCTCAATTCTTCAAGGTCCTTAGAGTCCCAATTAGATCAGCTAGTTTTAAAGTAGTCTTTTACCACTGAACAACAATTCTCAATGAATTGCCTATGTATTTGCCTATGTCCCTTTCTCTGGATAAATCAAGGTCCATATAGGTATTTCTTATGTCAATAAGTCTGTCCATAAAATGGGAGGGGGTCTCATCAATTTCTTGTTGGGTTCTTTCAAATTTTACCATTTTTAAGGTCTATCCAAGCATGCTCTCATAGCTGTCAATAATGCTTCTCTGGCCTGGTTTAGTTTTGTGTAATCTGGTTCAACATTGGGGTTCCAATGTGGATCTTCACTTGGCCAATAATGTCCTTTCCTACCTTGTTTCTGATTAGCCAGAGAGATGATATTGTTTTTTTTCTCTTTTTGTTAAAACTGTCTCTAACAAATTTTCAACATCCATCTAGGTGGGGTAAAAAGTTCTGAATATGCTCTCTAATTTTTTTTATGATTAATATTGGTTCTTCCTCAAATGATGGAAGATCTTTCTTAAATTTATTTAAATCATTAGGGTTAAAAAGTGTGTGATGTCTTAAAGATAGCAAGTTTCCATTTATATTAAAAGTGGGTACTTCCCTTAAAGGAAATAACCTATCTGAATTATTTGGTACTCCTGTTTCTGTTTCTAGCCTTCTTGCTCCATTCTCAATGGGGTAGGTATGATAAAGAGAAAAGTTAGGCATATCTTCACCCTTCTGCCCAGCAGTCCAATGGAATCATTTATTCCTTCCACAAAGCAGAGCACCCAAGCCACTTGCCTCCCTTTTTCCAGCCCCTGTCTTGGGTAAGGTTGCAGGGTAGCACTTAGTCACTGAGGGAGTGAGGTACAGCATAGTCTGCAGTGGGGGTGGCACATGGCATGTGATCTCTAAAAGTTTCACTATCACTGAGCTCTATTAATCAATATTACCAGTTTCCATTTTATTTTGGAAGGCTGCACTGGTTCCCTCTTTGCTGCTTCTCTGTGGTAAGTGGCTTGGGTTGGGCAGGTCACCTGTCCTGGGCTCTGCTGTCTGAGGAATTCTGTTACTTTACTTCCTCAGGCATTCTGCTGCTATGTGCAAGTGTAAGTATTATCCACTCTGCCTTTGCTACCTTTTCAGAGTGGCTTCCACCCCAAAAAAATTATGTAGGTATCCTGTCATCTCTGATTTTACCAACTATGAAAAATGGCTTGGACTAGCCTTGTTCCCATTCTTTAGCTTTGTTGCCTTTATCAAGTAGCACCACATTGGGCTGGCCCATATTCTTTCAGTACCTAAAGATGTTGTGCTGCATGGGGCTCGTCTCTCTTCTTACCCCAATGAGATGGGTTTCTTTTGCTTTCTTTTCTTTTGAGATGATTTTCTGTTTGTCTCTGTCTCTGTCTGTCTGTCTCTGTCTGTCTGTCTGTCTGTCTTGTCTATTTCTCTCTCTCTCCTCTCTCTCAGAATTGGAGTTGTTGAGTATCCTTTACACCATAGTCTTAGCTCCCAGAATCTCTCTCTCTCTCTCTCTCTCTCTCTCTATATATATATATATATATATATATATATATTCCTTTACAAATGTATACTGTGAAGCATGAGGATAAATGGGCTTTGATATTAGGATTTCTACAAAGTAAGAAATAATAACTTAAATTTCTAAGAAGCCAATGAACAGACCCATGATGGTATTTTTTCTTGTTATATTTGTATTGAGAAAGTTCTCGGATGTTCTATATATCCAGGGTAAAGAAAAAAGTATAAAATAAATATTAGGAGCTGGTGTTTATGTTGAGAGAAAAGACTATTAGGTAATCAATAAAGTACTATCCTCCCATATTTCCCCATCTTTTGTTACTACGTTCCTATGCATGCTAAGGAACTAACTTTTCTAAAAACCTCTATTATAGGTACTTTGATTTTTCTCTCCTCTCACTTATTAACTATTTATAGCCTGGATCGTGGCATTTTAATTGAACTGAATCTGCTCTCACCAATGATAATGATTACCTCATGTTATTCTAAGAGTGTGTTATCAACCCTCATTTTCCTTGATGCCTGCTCTTCCTTAACTCACTTTTCTCTCTCTTTTGGATTCTATCTCTTCTGATTCTCCTTGTCTTTTAAGGTTCATATTCAGTCTCGTTTGCTGGACCTTAATCTTAGTTATGCCCTTAACCTTGGGTGTCTAACAGAGCTCTGTTCTATGCCTTATTCTCTTTTTTCATCCTACAATTTCATTTAGTAATCTCACAAGAAAGAAGGACAAAAGTCCTTGCATGGATTCAATAATATTTTTGATGATAATTCTTTAGTGAGCATATTCAATTCTAACCTCTGTCCTGACTTCTACTAGCTTATTTGAAACTGCCTACTTTAAATCTTAAGCTGGATGCCCTGTAGAAATCTTAACACTAATATGTCCAAAGTTTAACTAATTATACTTTTCCCCAAACTCTCCTTCTTAGCTAAATTCTCTATTATTTTGATGGCAAAGTTTTTCTCCTGTTCTCCAACCTTTCATCTTAACTGTCATCTTTGAACCCTCACTCTCTCTGAGCCCCATATACAATTTGTTATTATTTTTAATTCTGTGTAGCACTTCAAATATATATATATCCCTCTGAGGTTGCCAGAACTATAGTACAGACCCACATTTCCTCACCTTGCCAACATTTTGATTAATATACTTGCTACAAATCTCTCTCCAATAAAGTCAGTTCTCTACTTAGCCAGCGAAGTGGCTAAAACACAAGCCCATGTATTCAATACTTTTACTCAATAAACTCCAATGGCTATTTATCATCTCCAGGATTACATAAAAATTATTTTTTTCATATTTAAATATATTTATAACTCTGCTCCCCTTGCCAACTTTTCAGTCTAGTGTGGACAACAGAGAGATTGGAAAGCATGCAACAAGAGCTTGGAGCAGCTGAGTGATGACCTGTCAGTCAAATGAGAAATAGTCTGATTTGGAATGTTACTGAGAGAAGCATTTGGAAGAAAGGAATAGACCAACTGAAGGGTTATTTCTTAACCTTGAAGACAGAAAGGAGGTGGTCTTTTGACTTCTGAAGACAGAAGAAAGAAGGACAAAAGTCCAGATATATCTTTCTCTGACTTGCTGTAACTGTGGAAATGTGGGTCTCAAGACTGTGAATTGCCAAAACTGTAAAAATAATTTTAGCGTCTTGATTTAAATAAAAAATAAGTGGTCGCCATGAGAAAATTCTCAAATATGAAAATATACTCAAGTCAGCTGGGTTTTATGGAGATTTTAATTAATACAAATGAAGGAATTAAGGGAAGGGAGAGAGAGTGTGTTAGAGGAAATAGTAAGAAGGGCCTAGCCCAAATGGCCTAGGCCTGAGCCTTAAGAGAGACTAGTCAGTCTTTAATCACTCACCACAAGATTTGTCCCAAGCAAAACTCCAGTCCTTCACTGAAATCCTCAACTTCTGAACTGAGTTCAGAGACCCAGCTCCTCCAACTAGTCTGAACTCCAACTAGTCTGAACTCCAACTAGTCAGAACTCCAACTAGTCCGAACTCTCCCTCACTCCACCTCGAGCTCCTTCCTTTTAAAGAAAATTTTCTCTTGTGTCACCTCCCCTAAATTTTCACATCTACCAATCACAGTAGATGTTTTCCCCAGGACTGACCATTCTTAGTTCACATCTTCTTTTTTTATCACCTTCTCTGGGTAGACTAAAAGTTTACACCCCTTTTGTTAAGCTTGCCTTTTGTAAGTTGCTTGACCTTTTAGTGATTAATTTAACCTTTATAGGTACTTAGCACCCTTTTGTATTAGATCTAAAAATAGACCTAGCTTAGGGTTTTTGCTTCACTATAAATATGAGTTGGGGACTTTTCATTGTTCAGTAAAGAGTTTACAACTTTATCTTCCCCTAAAGTATGCCTAAGTATGGGTGGAGTAATGTTAAAATTCCCAAAACATTCCTGATCAAATACCTTAATTTGTTATGATAAGGGAATAGCTTAACCAAATATTCTAAGGTAGAGTCTGAGCAGTTTTAGGATTCACATTGCTCTGTAGTGATAATGACTGAAATTCCAGACCTATCAGCCATTTCTCCCAATTGAACTATGTTCCACCATCTTCCAATCTAAGACTCATCCTAGTGATAGAGAACCCTCCCCAAACCCTCTTTCCTTCAATTTTCTTATCCTTCCCTGTCTTCAGGTTACACTACAGGCACTACAGGGTAAGGCATTTTCATATCAGCTCCTTAACCAAGGGGACAATGGCTCAGACTTAGAATCTGAATCTGGGGAGAAGAAGAAAAAAAAAAGAGGAAGAAGACTCCCAGACTCCACTTATGGAGGAAAACTCAAAGTTAATAGTTCAAGAAATAAAATCCAAGAAAGGAGAAAGCAAAGGCTCTGGAGTCCCAAAGAGTGGTGACCTGACCCCTGTGCTTCCCCAGGACTCCCTTTCTCTCGTCGTTCCCTCCTCTGCCCCAAAGCTTAACTTTTATTGATGTACAGAACATCACTGAAGGAAACCTGGTGAAACTGTGGTATGTCAGGAATATTTGATAGACAAGTAAAATTACTGAGGAAGTGGGAGAGGATGAGCTTCCTTGACACAATACCCCTGTGATCCTTTGAGAGACCTGTCTCCCCAGTGGATCATTTAAATATAACTATCTTATAACTCTAAATACCTTCTAGCTAAAAATACATACAATATTACATTTTTCTAAGAGGGGGTTACAATAGTTAGAGATGGAAGTAAAAATACAAAAACTGATTGATAGACCCATTGACAAAATGCCAAATAGGAGGCAGTCCCCTTTAGCATAAGAGTTTACATTCAAGTATATTCAACCCCCTTCAATTCAGTTAATTATATCCCAAAGTTCATTCTGGATGTTTTGATGCAATGTGTAGCTCCTTCAGGCATCTTTATAGCACCTTCTCCAAAAGGATTCACTTTTTTGATTTTGGGTTGTTGGCAAGTTTCTTTTCCTGAAATTTCTCAAAAATAATTTAAACCTTAAATTTTTGGATAATTATACAATTCCCCCTGAGGAGGGTATTGACCAACACCAGAATCACAGTGGGATACATAACTGAGTTATGAGGTATATGAAACAATTTTAAAAAGAAAAACAAAACAAAAACAAACCACCCCGCAAAAATCCCAAATAAGAGTAAAAAATCAAAATCTGTAAAGAAATAATAAGAAATACAGAAATGATAAAAAATAAAATAAAAATCTTATGTGTATAAAATTCTGAGTAAAAAATAAAAATAACCTATAACAGGTTCTTGTATCAATAACAAGTTCCAATTAAAGTTATTTATGTCTCAATAGCCCATAGAACAGTAGCAGCAATGTAGCACTTTACCCATTTGCAGGCAGGACTACAGAAAATTGCCAAACTATAAGAGAGAAAGGACTAAGTTTTAGCAGCATATGGGAAATTCATTCCCTGGTCTGATTGTACCTTCACTTTCAGAGATGGGGGAGCCAGGATAATAGCCAACCTGAAGCACTTTAGTCAGAATATTGCACATGGAGTGTGGTACAGTGCGTTCTGCATCTTAACATATGTCGAGTGCTGCAACCTCGATTCTCACACTAGATTCAAGACCTTTTGTATTAGCATAGAAGTTCAACAATCCTCCCTTGACTGGAATTTGGTCTTTTTTGACCTTGTGCTACTTGGCCCTTTATAGTGGCTCTTATGTTCCCTTCTGCAATTAGAGAGTTTCATTAAACAGAGTTCTATAACATTTACCAATAAATGGCAGGTTTCTATATCTGAAAGCCTTTTGGGTATGCATGTTACTAGGGCTAATAGATACTGTAAACTTATACTGTAAACTTTGTCCTTTAAGTAAAAAGAAAAACATTAATACTGATTTCATGTACTTCAAGTATCACCAATGTTAGGGGAAAAAAAAGAAAAACTCAAATATCCTATTACAAACCTAAAGAGAAAAAATAATGAAAAAAAAACATATAAGACACTGAAGAAATAAACTATGGTGTATTTTGAAGAAAAAAACCATTAGCTCCAAAGAAAAGTCTCCATATAATATATATAAAGGCTCTGCCAACCATAGTAACAACAAAGAAAGTAACAAAGTTATTTCAAATGAAAACATAACTCCATCACCAAACAAAATTCATTATAATAAAACTCTATCTCCAAGATTTATCTAAAAGACAGCAAACAATAAATCCCCTTGTGAAAAATTCAAACATCAAAAGATAAGAAAACTTCAAAATCATATTCTTAACATAAATTTAAGAACTTATACATTATGCATACAAGCACTCATGAAGATGATCATATGTAAAAGCTTAATTCTACACATGAAGAATAACTAACGAATATTGACAAGCACTCATGAAGAACTCATATCTTACTTCCATGCACAAAGAAAATTTCAATCTTCCATATATGTACATGTAAAAACCTTACATACATGAAGGTTCCTAATTGTTCCAGTATGTTACTGAATAATAAAGTACACAGGACTACAATCAAGAATGACAACAAACAAAAAGTGGCTTGCAGCATAGATGAAGAGAGATCAAGACACATAGTTTTCTACAATCAACATCAAGAGACATTGAAGGACTTTGGAAATTTTGGACTTGTGACCATGAGGTTATGTAAGAATGTGACATACATGTTAAAATCACATAAATACATACATATGATATACATAAATACAATGTAGAGGAAATCTCATGGATTGGGTAAGTATATAACATATGCATAATTTCAAAACACAAAATTCACACTGATGTATAAATTTCTATGGAAAATTCAAACAAATTACTTATCTTCGTGAGTTTGCACAGAAATCAAGAACAATGTATTATATTTGTACACATGTAAATCTGTATAGATACAACTTATGTACATATGTGAATACTAATGTACTAACAAACTAACTATATTAGATTAATTTATTAATGTGCTAATAACTGACAATTGGAATAGTTTAGCAAAATTTGTTCAAAGTCTTAGGGAAGTAGGGATGGACATAAAACTATTTAAATATAGAAGTTAGTTATGGTTTTAGGTTAGCAATTGTTAGTAATAAAAAAAACATTTTACTTAGTTGAATTTATAGACATTAGAAGATGACAGTTACATATTCAAAATGCTATTGTAATTGTTTAAAGTTGTTACATGATTTGTTATTATGTTCAAAAAACTATGTACATGTAAAATTCCCATTACCAAGCTTATCATAGGATTAGATAGACAGAATAGCTAAAATAGATTAAGATTTGTTGTTTTGGGAGGCTAAAGGAATATTTAATAAATATAGGGTTAAATAATTAGGTAGATCGAAATACATACATACATACATACATATATATGGTAAGTATCATTAAAAGATGCAGGTTGCATCTTTTCCAAGATGAAAAGGGAGGATTGTGGAAGACAGAGATTGGAAAGCATGCAACAAGAGTTTGGTGCAGAATAATGACCTGTCAGTCAAATGAGAAATATTCTGATTTGGAATGTTACCAGGAGGAGCAGTTGGACGAGGGAACAGACCAACTGAAGGGTTATGTCTTTAACCTTGAAGACAGAAAGGAGGTGGTCTTTTGATTTTTGAAGACAGAAGAAGGACAAAAGTCCAGATATATCTCTCTCTGACTTGCTCTGTTGATGATAGTGACTGAACTTCCAGACCTATTAGTCACTTCTCTCAATTGAACTATATTCCACCATCCTCCAACCTAAGACTCATTGTAGTATTAGGGAAATCCCCAACCCTCTTACCTCCATTCCTTATTCTTCCCTTTCTTCCCCAATAAACCCTTTTATTTAAGATAGAGAAGAGGAAAAGTAATTCATTTGAAACATCATAAACTCACCCCTGAATTGATTTGGAAGAAGAAGAGAGAAGGAAGGCTGGAGGGGAGGAAAAGAGAGACTAATTTAAGAAAGGTTTCATGCAGATTAAACCAATACAATGAAGATTAGGAGGGAAAAACAAAGTGGTGAAAAGTTTTATAACAAATTTCTCTGAAAAAGGTTTCCTTTCTCAAATATAAAGAACTAAATCAAATTGATAAGGATACAAATAATTTTCCAATTGACAAATGGTCAAATAATATAAATGAGCAGTTTTAATATGAACTAATCAAAGTTATCCATAATTTTATAAAAATATTCTAAATTCATCTTGATTAGGGAAATACCAATTAAATATTTCATTTTCCCAACTACATATGTTAAAAAATTTTCATCATATTTCCCTAAATTACAAGGTCCAAATTGTCTGCTTTCCTTCTTTTCCTTTCCCTTCCCAGAGATGGTAAGCAATAAATCTGGGTTATAAATGTGATTATGTAACACATATTTCCATATTAGTCATTCTTGTGAGAGAATACTCATGCAAAACCAAAACCCCAAAGTAAGTGCAAATAAACTAAAGTGAAAATAGTCTGCTTTCATGTATATTCTAATTGAAACAGTTCTTTCTCTGGAAGTAGATAGCATTCTTTGTCAAAAATCCTTCAGAATTGTTCTGGATCATCATATTACTGAGAATAGCTGTCTTTCACGGTTTATCATTATACAATATGGCTATAGCTGTGTACAATTCTCTCATGGTTCTTTTTATTTCATTCTGTACTGGTTCCTGTAGGTCTTTCCAGGCTTTTATGAAATCATGCTTATCATTTCTTATAGCACAATATTATCCCCATCACAACCACATAACACAATTTGTCATTCCCCAAATCATATACATTAATTCTATTTCCAATTTGTTGCTACCAAAAAATAACTGCTATAAATATTTTTGTACAAATAGGTACCTTCCCCCCTTTTAATCTCTTTGGGATATGGACTTAATAGTAGGATTATTAGATCTAACTTTTATGCATACTTTTATAGCTCTTTGGACATAGTTCCAAATTGCCCTCCAGAATGGTAGGATCAGTTCACAACTCCACCAACAACATATTAATGTGCTAATTTTGCCACATTCACTTCAACATTTTCATTTTCCTTTACTGACATCTTAGCCAGTCTGATAGATGTGACTTAGTACCTCAGAGTTGTTTTAACTGCATTTCTTTAACCACCAGTAATTTTAATATGATTATTAATGTGATTACTTTAGGACATTTTAATATGATCATTAATAACTGATTCCTTTATCTGAAAATCACTTATTAATATCTTTTGAACAATTTACTTGCCTGTTAATAAAATGAGGACAAAAAGAATATCGGTAGTCACACTATTATGTATTCACAGAATCAAGATATGGAAAATTTTAGCGTTAGAAAGCAATGACCTAATAAAACAATATGAATTTCAGCACTCCACTGTGAAAAATATTATTATACATGCTGCTTCCATAGAATGATATTCTGGGTCTTACATAAACTATAGAATTGTAAAAAAGAACCATATATTATACAATTGCTATAAAAACATGATTGAGAAAATATTGTGACATTTGAGAACTCTCTAATTTCAGTAAAGAGATGCAATAATACTAATATGAAAACACTTGTTAAAGAAGGTAGACACTATTAAGCCATAGTACTAGAATATAACAATTCAGGCTTAATGAAACATTTAAAATGTGCTACTGCTGATATTGTTCATTTAAATATGCTATTACTGATATTGTTTCATTAGGTATACAATTTCTTGCACAGTATTTTCATGCCTAAGTGACCTCTAAATTGGTCTACTCCAAATCACTCCTAATAGCCTCACAACAATATATTCTACTCAAGCTTTCTTTAGAATCAAATGTCACAGTAAAAAAAAAATCCAGACTTCTTAGAAAATCTAAGCTTCAAAAATGTCCAGTTATGCCCACTGAGAGGGACATATAAATATGAGGATCATTTAGAACAGCCTTCAATAGAATGCTTTGTTCTCTTGCATGACAGAGGAGATAGATCAACGTGTGTATTATTTAGTCTGGTAGAAGTGCTCTTATAATGTCTTTTTCTGATTTAAAATTAATGTGAGTTTTTCATTATGTGCATATGACTTACACTAAATTTCCAAACTAAAAAAATTATTAAAAAGAGTTTTATCTGCATATTATTGAAGTATTTACAAACTTCATATAACTAATTATTAAAAACTCCATTTGGTTGTTATCAATTATTTAAACAATAACAAAAATAAATAAAATTGTACCATGAAATAATAGAAGAGATTTGGAGATGGAAAGCATATTAAATGCCCATCATTCAAGACATCTAATTTTGTAGTTGAAGAAATAAAAGGATAGACATTCAATAAAATATTGCTACTTAGATACTTCAACTCCCAAAGTGCACATTTTCCACTATACTGAAGGGACACTCTTCCTCTATTGCCACTTTTGCTTAACTTAAGAAGATTTAGCTAATAATTTTATAATAGGGGACTCGACAATTAGAGCTCCATCACTACAGGTTGCATACATATACAGATACCTATTAAAATATTCCAAAACTTAATATGCCTACCTTCAGCCATTAGTGACAAAGGGGTTGGTGCTATCTGATAATTTGTAATACTTTTAATTGGTTGAGAGATTGAAAGAAGAGATGACATAGTACAAGCTGTCTTGGAACTAAATGTGCATAATGTTCCCCTATATCATACTGCTGCTGTGTATTTGTCAATTAGCCAGTCAATAATCATTGATTCAAATACTTACAATGTGCTAGGCATTGTGCCAAATGCTAGGCAAATCAAAGGCATTCTCTTACTTCAAGTTGATCACAGTTTAATGGGAGAAACAACATAAAAATGTACAAACAAGATAGAAACATAACTCAAATATTTATTTTTCTGATATTATCATCCTGATTTTTATATGAAGAAATTGAGGATGAAAGAAATTAAGTGATTTGTCCAGAATCTGAGGTAGGTTTTGAATTCCAAGTTTTATTTTCCTTCTGATTCCATCTTCAGCATAATACTCACCTTTCTAAGTAATAGGTAGAATGAATAAAAAAAAAACACACACAACTGGAATTTGAACCAACATATTTTGCAAATTTAGATCGTTTGTTTTATTGTATCATTTCCTTCCTCTTAAGAATGGGAAAATATATAGTCTAGGAATCAAGAATGGCAGAGGGAATAGTTACAATGAACAAATATTCCCCCTAACCTTTTTTTATAATATACCTAGGAAAGCACCACACAATTTGGGGTGGAAAAGGCAAGAAAAGGTCATCATGAGTTATTTTTTTCTAGCACAGGGATACTTAAGAAGACAGAAAGATATAGAGATACTGGGGTAGGAGTTGAGCAGGAGTTCAGCATGGTATTAACAGCATTAGCTGAGAGCTATGGGAGAGTAGCACAAAGATCCCAAGAGAACATTGTACTAACACATGGTTCAGGATCAGGTACCATTTGGCAGCTCTGTTACCAATTGCCATTATCTGGGTTTTAGTTTCAGGATGGAGAGGTGCAATCATAATCAAAAGAGAACAAGAGGTAGCAAAGGTCCTACCTGTAAAGGAACAAGATTGTAGAGGATAAGGAAAGTGATATGACCTCCCTTAGATCACATTATATTGGAAGAAAAAAGAAAAAGACTTACAGATCCCATAATTAAGCTATGAAAACAGAAGGACATAAAACAGAGAAATACAGTTCAGTCAAACTTCCCATGGTTAAGCAGAGCCTAACTCTAATATAAAATACAAAATCAAGAATTGATAAAGAAAATGAGCAAAAAGGAAATTAATCCAAATCAAAGGGCTATAGACAGCAACCCACTTAACTCTCCCAGTAATCCCCCTCATAAGATATTTAAAAGAACATCAAAAATTAAATTTTAGAGTAGCTTATGCAACAAAAAATCAAGGTGAGGCATTTTTTTTTTCCCAACCTAAAGCAATTTGGGAGGTTGACAATAATGTCATTATGTAATGTCATTGTGTAATGTCATTGTGACACCAAGGTAGAAGTCAGATTGTATGCATTCTGCAACCAAAATTGCAATGGGTATTAGAGGGAGGCTTGATTAACATCATTCTTTGTAGTCTTCAACTCAGAGACTGTAAAAGAATTAGACAACTGCTCAGAAAGAGCTTACAGGACACTAGTTGCTGACTTTTTGGTAATTGAATTCCCCATATGAAGTTCTGAGTTGTAGTTTCAGGGAGGAGAGGAGAACTTGAGGCCAATCACAAGGGATCAGAGGCCTTGTTGAGTCCCAGGTCAGAGAGCAGCATTAATTTGTGTCTGTAGAACAAAAGATTAGGTTACATTTATAGGGGCAAGAAAACTACTGTTGTTTGGAGTGATAGGGGCCTTTCCGCTGCCAAGAATAGTGTATAGGAAAGGAAAACATTTGACCTCAGATGAAACTACTTTGTAAAACTGAAAACTTAAAGATCTCCAAAACTAGCTTTGAAAAGAAAAGAACAACCCCTCCCCCTAAAATTAGATAGTGCTTACTCATCCTCGGGTCCAACTTTAAAATAAAGTTCAAAGTCAGGAAATAGACTGTAATTTGGCAAAAACCACAAAAAAAGCTGATCATTAAGAATTACCACATGGGGAGGGAAGATAATGACTCAAGCTCAGAAATTTAAAAAAATGTGAAAATATCCACAAGCAAAATACTAAAGAAAAATGCAAACTGAACATAATGATGCATAGTTTTGAAGCATTAAAGAAACAAGGATTGTGGAGGAAAAGAATTGAAAAGAAATGAAAATGATGTTAAAAATCATGAAAAAAGAATTAAGATTTGGGTAAAAGAAGTACAAAAAATACTGAAGAAAAGAACTTAAGTAAGCAGAATTGGATGAATGGTAAAGGAGAAACAGAAATTCACATTAAAATATTTCTTAATATATAGTTAGCTGAATTGGAGGAAAAAGGGTAGGAAATTGTACTGAAGATAATGTCTTAAAATTAGAATTTTGAAAATGGAGCCTAATAATCCCATGAAGCTTCAAAAAATATTAATTAAACAAAGTCAAAAGACTGAAAAGAACAGAACATAATGTAAAATACTTAATTGAAAAAGAAACCTAAAAGGGAAATGGAGAGATTTAAGGATTATTATACTGCCAAAAATTCATGATCTAAAATTGAAAGAGTTTAAACATAATATTTTGAGAGATTATAAATAAAAGCTTCTCAGATATCTTAGAATAAGTTGGTAAGGTAGAAACAAAGACTGTATCAGTCACCTCCTGAAATACCATCCCCAAATATCAACCATGAGGAATGTTATAGCCAAAAGCTATAAATCAAAAATTAAATTTTATATAAAAATTTGAGCTCCTAGGTAAAAAAAAATTAAATAGTATAAGAAACAAGAAAAAAATAACATTTCATGGGGTCACAATATGGATTACTTAGGATCTAGCAACTTCCACTCAAAAAGAATAGAGAGGTAAAGCCATGATGGTGGCTTAGTAACAGTCAAAACCACTCTTACAATCCTTCCAAATAAATCTTTGAAAAGCACTTCAAAATGACAGGAATCAAAACCCAACACCAAGATGGAGTCAGGGACCTCTCCTGTTGAACAAAACTTGAAAGATAGGGCAGAGAGAGTCAATTTTCAGAGGATAAGGGAGAACTAGAAGCAAAAGTTCACACAGTGGAGTACTGGCCAATCCACAACCCACATACAGTGGTAGGTTGTGCATTTCAGGGTATACTAAGTTTAGGATTACAGGAAGGGGGACACATCAACAAAAGAGCAACTCAGATCCATCCCCATGAAGTCCCAGAACCTGGCATCAGACCTGAATGACATCCAGTAGTCCATCTGGCTAGGCTTTCAAGCACCCTCAGCCGCATTGAAGACAGCCCCAAGGCAAACCAGCAGAGGAGAGAGAATCTACAAACAGCTGGGAGAATTCCAAGTCCACATATGTATGTGTATGTATATACATACACATACATACATACATATATGTGTGTGTATGTAGTGGCTGGGGAAAATGAGAAAATGAGGAAAGAATAGAAAACATTTAACCCTTGAAAACTTCTATGGGGGAAAAAGAGCAAAGAGCAGAAACAATAGAGGAGTTGAGATCTAAGTGAGTATAATCAAAACATCAAAAAAATGGGAATTAATCTCAAGCTCTGGAAGAACTCAAAAAGGAACTAAAAATGAAATAAGAAAGGTTAAAGAAAAATGAGAAAAAGAAATGAAAGTAATGACAAAATAAGATAACAGCTTAAAAAGCAAAATTAATCTATTGGAAAAAGAAGCAAAAACAAAGAAATCCAGTGAGGAAGAGTGGCACAAAAAGTAGAATTAACCAAAATGGAAAAGGATCAAAAAGTCATGAAAGAAATTCAGTCTTTAAAAATCAGAACTAGACAAATAGAAGCTAATGAATTCATCAAGAAACAATAAAACAAAATGAAAAGAATGAAAAAAGAAAAAAAAAGAATAAAATGAAATATTTCACTAAAAGAAACTAACTTGGAAAATAGATTCAGGAGTGACAATTTAAGAAATACTGGACTACCTGAAAGGTAGGACCAAAAAGAATGCTTACACATCATATTGCAAGAAATTATTCAACAAAATTGCCCTGATATTCTTGAACAAGAGGAAAATAGACAATGAAAGAAGCCACAGATCACTTCCTCTAAGAAATCCCTAAATGTTTAATCCCAGGAATGTTGCATCCAAGTTCAAGAGCTCCCAGGTCAAGGAGACAATACTATGAGTGGCCAGAATGAAACAATTCAAATATCATGGATCTCCAGTCAGGATTATACAAAATGTGGAAGCTACCACATTAAATGACCAGAAGGCTTAAAATATGATATTTCAGAAGGCAAGGGACCTGGGTTTATAACCAAGAATCACCTACCTATCAAAATTGACCATTTTCTATCTTATCCTATAAAGAAGTAGAAGGGGAAAACAAAGCAGGTGATGGGAAGGGGAGTAACATAAGAGAGAAGAAAGAGGGAGAGTGATTAAAAGCAAAACACTGGTATGGAGGGAAATAATGAGAAGAGAAATTGCAGTATTAAAGGAGAAAGTCAAGATAGAAAAAAAACATGAATATTAATCATAACTGTGAATGTAAATGGAATGACTCACCCATAAAATGGAAGCAAAAATGGAAGCAGATGGAAGAGTAGATTTAAAATCCACAATCCTGGCATATGTTGTTTAGAAGAAACACATTTGATGTGTGAAAATGGGATTAACTCTCCCCCTTTGCCCACTTTTAGATTTAATCATCAGAAGTATATACACCCCACTTATCCTTAAGTATGAGAAGGTCTGTGACTCACTTGTGCTATAGAGGATAATGAATCAGAAATGACTGACTGCCCCATGGTCAGTCCTAAGCAAAGCTAAAGGTACAATTGGTCCACGTAAAGTAGAAGGAATACACAGGAAATGACTCAAAGAAGTATATTTAAAAGCAGTGGCAACTTCCTGTGAAGTGAGTTCTTCAGAGTTTCTGAGTTCAATTTGGAGTTTAAGTTGGAGGCTGGCGAAGGATCTGCTTCGTGGATCTGAGACTCTAAGATCTGGTGAAACCGTTCTTGAATCTCTCCCTTTGAAATTCCATGTGGATAAGTGAAAAAGTTGACTCCTTTTCCTGGCTTTTCTGAAGGTTCTAGCCTCTGGAGAGGCCCCTCATTTTAGAGGAGGCCTCATGGCTAGAACCCCTGTTTAATTTATCTCTGGGCACTTGCTTGCTGGGGCCTGTGAAGCCCTGCCTGGTTCAGACCAGGCCAGAGTAATTATCTAGTCTGTCTGTCTGTCTGTCTGTCTGTCTGTCTGTCTGTCTGTCTGTCTCTCTCTCACTCTTATTTCCTTACTTTTACTCTTTATCCTTTTGTAAATAAACTACCATAAAAAGTCATCCTGACTTGAGTAATATATTTTGGTTACCAAAGGCAAATATACAAAGAGTAAAGGTAAGAGGCTAGAGCAGGATCTAATTGGCTTCAACTGAGATAAAAAAAACAAGAATATCAAGCATATCTCAGACAAAGCTAAAGCAAATTAGATATGATTAAAAGAGATAAGGAAGGTAATTAATTATATATTAATAAAAGGAATTACAGACAATGAAGAAATAAAAGTACTTAACATATATGCACCAAATGATAATACAGCATCCCAATTTTAAAGGCAAAACTAAAGGATCTTAAGTAGGAATTTAGAAGTAAAACTGTAGTAGTGAAGGACCTCAACCTTCCCCTATCAGAACTAAATGAATCTAACAAAAAATAAGAAAGAAATAAGTAAGGGAAGTGAATGAAATTTTAGAAAATGGTTGAGTTAAAGATATCTGGAGAAAACCGAAGAGATAAAAAGGAATATACCTTATTTTCAGCAGCATATGGTATATATATATACAAAGACTGACCATGTACTAAACCATAAAAACTTCACCACCAAATGTAGAAAAGCCAAAATAACAAATACAACTTTTTCAGATCATAATGCAATAAAATTAAATCAATAAGGGTTCATAGAGAGACAAATTAAAATTAATTAGAATTTCTTCAAAACTGGTGGGTCAAAGAATAAATGATAAAAACAATCATCAATTTCATTGAAGAGAATGACAATGAGGAGATATCAAAGTTTATGGGATACAGCCAAAGAAGTACTCAGGGGAAATTTTATATCTCTGAGTGCTTGTAACAGGAACAGAGAAAAACCAGATCATTGAATTGGGCATGGAAATAAAAGAAGAAGAAAAATAACAAATTAAAAATCCACAGTTAAATACTAAATTGGAAATTCTAAAAAATCAAAGGAGAAAGTAAAAGGGCTATTAAAGTAATAAAAATGCTAGGAGCTGGTTCTATGAAAAATAAAATAAAATAAATAGAATAATGGTTAATTTGATTAAAAATAAAGAAGGGGATGAAATAAACTGTATCAATAATGAAAATGGTTATTTTGCCTCTAAGGAAGAGGAAATTAAAATCATTATTGGGAGTTATTTAGAGCAATTATATGAGATAATTAAATGAGATAAGCTAGGTGAAATGGATGAATATTTACTAAATTATAAAATAACTAGATTAACAAAAGAGAAAATAGAATACATAAAATATCCCATCTCAGAAAAAGAAATTGAACAAGCCATCAATGAGTTCCCAAAGAAAAATTCCTAGGGCTAGATGGATTTATAAGTGAATTCTATCAAACATTTAAAAAATCAATCCTAACCAGTTACATAAGATTCTACCAACATGGGAAGAGTTCTACCAAATTTGTTTTATGACAGGAATATGGTGGTGATACCTAAATCAGGAAGACCAAAAACAGAGAAATAATATTACAGACCAATCTACTTATTGAACATTGATGCAAAAATCTTAAAATTCTAGCAATATATCACAAGAATTATTCATTAAGAACAAGTAGTATTTATACCAGAATTGCAAAGCTGGGTTAATATTAGGAAAACAATTAGAATAATTGACTATATTAATAACCAAACTAACAGAAATCACAATTATCTCAAAAGATGCAGAAAAAAACTTTTGACAAAATACATAAATTCCTATTGAAAACATTAAAAAGCATGGTAATAAAATGTTTTTCCTTAAAATAATAAGCAGTATTTATTTAAAACCATCTTCGAGTATTATTTGTAATGGGGATAAGCTAGAAACATTCCCAAAAGATCAGGAGTGAAGCAAGGATGCCCATTATCACTGCTGTTATTTAATATTGTACACAAAATGCTTTAACAATTAGAGAAGAAAAATAAATTGAAATCAATTAGGAAACTAAACTATCACATTTTGCAAATGATGGTATACATAAAGATTTAAAAAATTTAATAACAAGTAATGTCACAAGATACAAATAAACCCACATAAATCATTTATATTTCTATATATATCTAATAAAACCCAGCAGCAAGATTTAGAAAGAGGAATTCCATTTAAAATCACTCCAGACAATATAAAATATTTTGGAGTCTATTCACAGGAATTATATGAACACAATTACAAAACACTTTTTCACACAAATAAAATTTGATCTAAACATTTGGAAACAAATTAATTGCACATAGATGGGCTAAATTGATACACAAGAACCTTAAGTCATGAGCAATTTGAGATATGTGGAGTTTATGATCAAGATTTTTTCTTTAAATCATAAGTGAGTATTTTGATCACAAGCTTCCTTCAACCACCTGCCAAACATTTGATTTCACAAGTTACATGAAGCTGTCTCCATGTAGGCATCTATATTGAATTGCTTTTGCTCTCTTCTTTATTTTTGTCTTCATTTTTTTTTGTAAATTTCTTAACTTTTAACTGTGGGTCCTGACATGGAAGAATTGAAGGAATTACAGCAGTAGCAGCATAGGGAAGTTTTACAGATAATTAATGGGGAGGAGCTCAAAGTGGATTAGGTAATCAGTATAAGCAAGATTAAGAAAATGTTGAGGATTTGGGGAAAAAAATTAAAAACTTTATTGAAAAGACACACCCAGAAAAAGTTGCAACAAGACAGTCATGCATTAAAGCTGTTTGATGACACTTGTTTCATTTATTATCAAAAGTTCTGAAAGGTAGGAAGAAACAAACTTTCATGGAAAGGTTTTTGTTGAAATGGCCACTAAGTGAAATTAAGGAAAGTGTGGCAAAACAGCCAAAATTCAATGAAGAAAATAATGATAATTAAGTAAAGTAAAAAATACCAATTAAGTTTAGCAATAAAGTTGCATATCATAAGCAAATGTGTAGAGTGTAAATTTTACAGTTAAATGTAGTGTTATGATTGTAGAGAGTTAGTTATGTTAAACAATAGTGAATGAAATGAAAACTGCCTGACTTTTAAGGTAAATAACATTTCATAAGCAAGTTTATTTCTTTGAATTCTTTCTTATCATCTTTAAATATAACTATTATTTATAAAGTATACTTTCATACTTAAAATCCTATAAAACAAACAAATGTGGGTTTTTTGGGGGGGAGGTAGAACAGATTAATTGCATTTCCATTAATTTAAATGTCAAAATTCTGACACACAAGTAAATTGAGTTACGAGCTTGGCCATGGAACAAATTAAACTCATGTGTTAAGGTACCACTGTATAATAAAAAGAACAATCATACCTAAATTAATTTACTTATTTAGTGCCATATCTATTGAACTACCAAAAAACTATTTTATAGAACTAGGAAAAATATAGCAAAATTCATCTTGAAATACAAAAGGTCAAGAATATCAAGGGAACTAATGAAAAAAAAAGTGAAGGATGGTGACCTAGCAGTGCCATATCTTTAATTGTAACTTTAAAAGTAATAGTTATCAAAACAATCTGGTACAGGCTAAGAAATAGAAGGGTGGATCAATGGAAAAAAAAAACTAAAGGTCAATGACCTAAACAATCTAGTGTTTGATAAACCCAAAGATCCCAGCTTTTGGGATAAGAACTTACTATTGTGGAAGAGAGAAATTGGGAAAGCATGCAACAAGACATGGAACAGCTGAGACTGATGACACTGTCAGCCAAATGAAAGTATTCTGATTAGGAATGTTATAGGGGAGAAACAGTCAGAGCCAGACCAACTGCTTGGTGGACCCTTGTTGCCTTGGGAGAAGGAAGAAAGCTGTTTTTTTCTCTCTTGGACTTTGGCGACACAAGCTGGAGGTGGCCTGGTGACTTTGAAGGCAGAAGAAAGAAGGACAATAGTCCAAATATCTCTCTGACTTGCTTTGTTGATGATAGTGACTGAACTTCCAGACCTATCAACCATTTCTTTCAATTGAACTATATTCCAACATCCTCCAATCTAAGACTCACTGAAGTATTAGGGAAATCCCTAACCCTCTTACCTCCATTCTTTATCCTTTCCTGTCTTCCCCAAATAAACCCTTTACTTAAGATAGAGAAGAGAAAAAGTATTTTCATTTGAAACATCATAAACCTGTGCTGAATTATTTAGAAAGAAGAAGGAAAGGGGAGGGAGGCATAAGGGAAGTAGAGGGAGGAAGGGATATATAGAGGGAGGAGGGAAAAACTGAAGAAAGAAGATAACTGCCTGATCTTTAGTTATCAATTACCAATCAATATAGTCCCTTATTATTATTATTTATTACAATTTGGCACCCAGACTGACTGAACTTCACAATCCCTAAAACAACAGCAAAGATGTTCAAACAAGTGATCTGTGGGGTAATTGTGCTGACAGCCATTATAGGCTATTGGATTTATAACATCTTATATAGCAAAATGACTAACATGATAGTAAATTCAGTAGAATGCATTAGCAATACCACTATGTTCATACTCCAGTTGCCTTTTCAAAAAGAAATCATTCTCTGGCAAATTTTGACACAGATCTACATCATTTCCATGACTGAAATACAGCCACTGACCTACCTTAAGAACATTTACAGAGTTATGATTCCTAAACATACAGTAAAGTTTATGGTAGTGGATACAAACTTAGAGACTCTTGTTAAGAACATGTTTGAAGAATTTCTGAAGGCAAAAGGGCTAGGTCAGATAAAGGATAAGTGAAATGGTCAGGCAGATAATGCACTCAAAGAGAAAGATGGAAAAGCCAAGAAAGCAAAATCCATTGCACAGGGCAATGGCAGTGACAAGGACACTAAGACAAGTAGTGAAACTGCGAAAATTTTTCCACTCAAAAATGTTACTAAGATATCAAGTACAGCTAGTGTGTTGCATTCAAAGGTTCATGTGCAATTTACTACCTAGGAATTATATTCCCTGAGGAAACGATTCCCAAAGATTATCGATGAGCCCTATAAAACTCAGAAGGAGATGAAAGGTGCTTTCTGAATTTTTGAACCTGATTTTCAAGATGTGGAATTTCTTTTGGCAGAACTTTTAGCCCCCATGAGCATCACCAATTCATTGATAAGACTAGGTCAGAAACTGCATTGACAAGTTGGCCTACAGACGAGCAAAGGGAAGACTTTGATTTCTCTAATCCCATCAGCATGACCAACCTGAGGAAATGCAGGGAGGACTTGCTCCAAGCCATTAAGATGTGTTGCTCCAAACCAAATGCAAAATTGACAGATTGGTGCAAAATAAAGGAGAACATCCAGCTTCCTTTATTGATCACCTTTCAGAGATAGCAGAAGCTATAATGGGTGTAGAAAGGGAGACCGATGAGTTTGTTTCCCATGTTAGGAGACAATATTTTGAAAGGATGCACACAACACTTAAAAAACTTTTTCAGATATGATTTTCCAAAATATGACACAGTGAGTTTAATTGAATTATGGGATACAGGGACTTACATTCATGACAATCACACAGATCAAAGTAAACAGTTGGAAGATTTAAAGGAAAAATTAGAAGAAGCACAGAAAATTTTAAGAGAAAAGGAGATTGAAGAAATGAAAAAGTTGAATACTGTAAGGACATACACAAAACCTGCCTATAAGCCAAGAACAGTGCAGAGATGAAGAGAGAAATTGAGAATTATTTTGTAGCAGCTGAGTTTGGAGCAGTTGTCAGTCAAATGAAAGTGTTCTATTTGGAATGTTACTGGGAGAAAGAGTTGGAGGCAAAACCAACTGCTGACTAGACCCTGTGTGACTTGTATGAGGGAAGAAGGCTAGTTTTTCCTCTCTTGGACTTTGGGGACTCAATCTTGAGGTGGCCTGGTGACTTTGAAGACAGAAGAAAGAAGGAGAATAGTCCAGATATCTCTCTGACTTGTTCTGTTGATGATAATGACTGAACTTCCAGACTTATCAACCATTTCTCTCAATTGAACTATATTCCAACATCCTTCAGTCTAAGACACTATAGTATTAGGAAAATCCTCAACCCTCTTACCTCCATTCTTTATCCCTTCCTGTCTTCCCCAAATAAACCCCTTACTTAAGATATAGAAGAGAAAAAGTGTTTTCATTTGAAACATCATAAACTCACCCTGGTGATATAGAAAGAAGGAAAGGGGAGTCTGAAGGGAAGTAGAAAAATAGTCATTCTTCATGTGTTTGGGACCATAAAATCTGTAATTAAAAGTAGTTAACTAGGCATAGTTAAGCTGTGTTGGTATTCTACAGTGACCAACTAGACTTTCTGACTTTCATGTGAAACCTGCTAATATATATAATGATAAGCTTATGATATATATTAATAATTTGTGTATAAATACACACATATTCTTGATATAATGTGAGCTCTTAGAGAACTTGAAATGTCATTTAATTTTCTATTTTTATCTCCTTCACCTTGTTCAGAGTTTTATATATAGTTATTGTTAATATATTATTTTAACAAGTTATAATACATCATAATATTTAATATTTTTATCATTATTTAAGTGTTCTTTTAAAATATATTACCAGGAATTGAACACAGCAGTCTAAGATGATCTGAATAGTAGAGGAGACAAGACAATCATCTTTTCTTTGCTTAGCATTAAATTAAACAAGTACTCAAATCAATTAGTGATGGCCAAATTGAATATTTCCTACAATGATACAGATACCATGAATACTTAGCCAGCTTGTGCAGCTCTTGGCCAAGTTTTCCCATCAATTTGCTCAAGGGCATCCACAGAAAAGCCTGGAGGCTTTCCATTTTTCTCCTGGCATCATCAGGACATCAAGAAAGCACTAGGGCTTTCATTCCTCATCCTTGCAACATGAGCAATGCACATTCTTTTTCTATCATGCATTTCCTTAAGGACATTCTTTGCTTTGGTTCTGCAAAGTTATTCATTTGGAATATGTAGCATATGTATATGTACATATGAATGTGCATTTGTAAATGTAGTCTATAAGTATCAGCACATGTGTATATAAACACAAAAGTACGCCATGTATGCCTATGCATATATAGAAGGGGTATACATGTTTTATATGCAAGAAGTATGAATAAATATATAATACTTAAATACATGCTATATATAAAAACACATGTGTACATGCATATAAATATATATATGTAAGTTATGTAGAAAAAAGAGATGATAAACCAAATAAACCCAATAAATAGTTCATATAAAAAAGAATGGCAAAAATGTGAACAATAAACATCATTCTTCTGCTTATTTATCTTTCTTTTATTTTTTTTCCCGTAACAACAATTCACAAAAATATATTGTGAATTACTCTTCAATAGTTCAGTTTCACATGATATTAGTTAGTTTGTGTGACTCTTTGATTTCTTGCTTGTTTATTAGCAGATACTTTAAATTATTGACTGGTCAACTAAAGACTTGAATATTTTGTATAGAAATCTATCAATTCCTCTTATATTCTCGTGGACCTCTTTATTTATTTATTTATGTTTATTTTAATCTATTTTTTAAAATCTTACCTTCCATCTTATAATCAATACTATATATTGGTTCCAAGGCAGAAGAGCTCAAAGGGCTAGGCAATGAGAATTAAATGACTTGTCCAGGGTCACACAGCTAGGAATTGACTGAGGTCAGATTTGAACCTAGGACCTCACTGTCTCTAGGCATATTTAGCTTCTTATCTCTACTATGACCCTGGAAGTAAAAGGATGAAGTATAAAGTTGAAATAATGAATTAAAAAATGAAAAGGGAAGATGAGGATGTGATAGACAAATGGTAATGAAAACAAAATGCATCACAGAATCATAGTATTTCAGAAATAAAACAGAACTACCTTAATAAAAATCCCATTTACAAATATTGAACAAGTATATATATATATATATATATATATATATATATATATATATATATATATATTGCTTGAAGCCATACAGTAATGCAGAACCTATTAACTCCTAAAGCAGTGAAACTGACTTTGGGAAATTATTTCTCACATGTGGAAGAAATAGAAAAAGAAACTGAAATATTCATAAAATCATACAAAATGTTATATTTTCATTATAAATAAAATTTACATGAAATAAAAATAAAATATAAGCATATTTTAATTTTTAAAATAAATTAATTTCTGAGTGCTTTTATTTTCAGGAACATATCTATTATGAAAAATATTGATAACTTGACTATATAATTTGATATTAGTGAAGATAGGAGAAATAAAAGAACATATTATGTAGTAACACAAATATTGTACAATGATCAATTGTGAAGGACTAAATTATCATCAATATTGTATGGTTCCAAGATAACCCCAATGGTTTTGGGAATTGAGGGGATGTCCATCTATTGGGAAGTGGCAGAACAAGTTGTGGTAAATGATCAAAATGGAATATAGTTACAATAAGAAATAATAAGCAGGATGAAGTCTAAAAATCCTGGAAAGATCTACATGAATTCATGCAAATTGAACAGAACTAGTAAAACATTATAGATAGTATCAGCAATGTTGGTAAAGATCAACTATGAATGAATGCTGTTCTCAGCAACATGATGATCCAAGATGATTCCAAAGAATCATGATCAAAAATGCTATCCAACTCTAAAGAAAGAATTGATGGAACCTGAAAGCTGATCAAATTATATTATTTTTTGCTTTTTTCATGTTTTTGTTATATCTATATCTTATTCCACAAAATGACCAATATGAAATTATACCTTGCATTATTTTGCACAGGATATATAACTTAGATCAAATTGTCTACCAATTCAGGGCGGAGAAAGGAGGTAGCCACAGTATTTGGCATGTGAACTTTAAATTACTCCACCCTACTTAGATCTTACTTTATGGAAAAGATGAAATTGTAATCTCCTGATTGAACAATGAAGGTACTTAGTTCTTACTTTATAGTGAAGTTAGAACTTTAAGCTAAGTCCATTTTAAGATCTTAATACAAAAAGGTGTTAAGTAAATATAAATGGTAAATTAATCACAAAAAGTTTAAGTAACTAACAAAAGGTGAATTTAACAAAGAAGTGTTAAATAACACAAAAGATATAATCTAATCAAAGAAGATGAGAACTAAAGAAAAGGCAGTCCTGGAGAGAAGCCTCTGATATGATTGGTTGATGTGAAAATTAAGAGGAGGGGACACAAGAGTAAAAGGTCTATATGTTTTGCATCACTTCCTCCTTTCTGGTAACTTTTTTTAAATAATATTTTATTTGATCATTTCCAAGCATTATTCATTATAGATAAAGATTGTTTTCTTTTCCTCCCCCGCACCCCCCATAGCTGACGCGTGATTCCACTGGGTGTCACATGTGTTCTTGATTCGAACCCATTTCCATGTTGTCAATATTTGTATTAGAGTTTCGTTTAGAGTCTCTCCTCTGTCATGTCCCCTCAACCACTGTAGTCAGGCAGTTGCTTTTCCTCGGTGTTTCCACTCCAATAGTTTATCCTTTGCTTATGAATAGTGTTTTTTTCTCCTAGATCCCTGCAGATGTTCAGGGACATTACACCGCCACTAATGGAGAAGTCCATTACGTTCGATTATACCACAGTGTATTAGTCTCTGTGTACAGTGTTCTCCTGGTTCTGCTCTTCTCGCTCTGCATCACTTCCTGGAGGTTGTTCCAGTCTCCATGGAATTCCTCCACTTTATTATTCCTTTGAGCACAATAGTATTCCATCACCAACATATACCACAATTTGCTCAGCCATTCCCCAATTGATGGGCATCCCCTCGTTTTCCAGTTTTTGGCCACCACAAAGAGCACAGCTATGAATATTTTTGTACAAGTTTTTTTGTCCATTATCTCTTTGGGGTACAGACTGAGAAGTGCTATGGCTGGATCAAAGGGTAGACATTCTTTTGTCGCCCTTTGGGCATAGTTCCAAATTGCCCTCCAGAATGGTTGGATCAGTTCACAACTCCACCAGCAATGAATTAATGTCCCCACTTTTCCACATCCCCTCCAGCATTCATTACTTTCCTTTGCTATCATGCTAGCCAATCTGCTTGGTGTAAGGTGATACCTCAGAGTTGTTTTGATTTGCATCTCTCTGATTATATGAGATTTAGAACACTTCTTCATGTGCTTATTAATAGTTTTGATTTCTTTATCTGAGAACTGCCTATTCATGTCCCTTGCCAATTTATCAATTAGATGGCTTGATTTTTTGTACAATGGATTTAGCTCTTTATAAATTTGAGTAATTAAACCTTTGTCAGAGGTTTCTATGAAGATTTTTTTCCCAATTTGTTATTTCCCTTCTGATTTTAGTTACATTGGTTTTGTTTGTACAAAAGCTTTTTAATTTGATGTAGTCAGAATTATTTATTTTACATTTTGTGATTCTTTCTATGTCTTGTTTGCTTTTAAAGTCTTTCCCCTCCCAAAGGTCTGACATGTATACTATTCTGTGTTTACCCAATTTACTTATGGTTTCCTCTCTGGTAACTTTTGGTGGCGGGGAGGTAGCTGGTGGCAGCTTGCTGGGTCTTTTGGCATCTTGGCATGGCTACATCTATTGTCTGATTAAGTGGTAAGTTTCTGGCTGAGTTTTTCTCCTTTACTTCTAAACTTTGTCCTCTTAGAAGCCTCTAATCTCCTTCAGAGACCTAGTGGCAAAGATCTTGAACTCCCCCTGGCACAGGGCAGGAGAAATCCTATACCCTCTTCCCCCTTTCTCCTTAAACCTTTTCCTCTATATTAATTAAAATTAGCATAAAATTTCAGACTGACTTTGGTATTTTATTTGGGATTTTCCCTTGTGACCAATTAATTTAGATTTTAAATCACAATTCTTAAATTATCTTCACAGTCACTAAAAGGTTAAGAAAATGAATACTAAAAATAGTTATATTTAATCAAAAGTAAAAAAATATTAAATTAACATTTTTAAAAATTGAGAAATAATCTATACATTTACAATTCTAGACTTCCAGAGATGAGTAATTTATTTTTTTCTTCAAATTAATTTTTTCATATTAATTGTATTTTTTCTCTCTTCCTTCACAGAGCTCTCTTAAAAGTTTCTTTTATTCCCTAGAATTCCAACCATTTTCTCTTGATTCTTAATGATTTCCCTCTTAATGTATAAAAATATTGATGTGCACTGATTTTAACGCATATTAATCTTTAGTTAAATTCTGAATTTGTTTTGTATATTGAGAAAATAAAATCTTTTTACATGTGTAAGTAGATGTAGGCATTTTCTTTAAAATAAGGAGGGAAAGCAATCATATTAAAATTAGTACATTATATAGGTAAATAATGTTCTATCTAAAATCATCAGCCCCTTTGCCATTGAACATTCTAATTTAGTTTTATTCTTGCAAGTTAGAATGTTACTAGAGGTTTTACCTATTAGTTCTTTAAAAATATTTTCTAATGGGTAATGCTAAATCCACCTGATATTCACAAGAGTCAAGATGTAAATTTATTTAAAGACAGTGAAATAGTTAAAGAGCAAAAATAGAACCTCCAGTCACTGATATTTTATCAGGAATTTTTTTTTAAACTATTACTCACAAAACATGTTATGTGCATCTAAACAAGTCTACAGGCTGTGATATGGTCCATTTTATCACCTTTCTGACAAGTTTTTTAAAAAATATTATTTAGTATATTTAAAGAAACCACATTTTTGCAGAGAATATGCATATAATATAATCAAATAATGATGATAAAAACATAATTGTCATTGAAATGATTGACAAAAACAGCAGTCAAGGGCTCATCATCTCCAGCACAGTCTTAGAAAGATTAATACTTCATTCTGAAAAAAAGTAGGAAGAGAATTGATAGATGTTCAGTGTTCATGACACCAAGGTTGAAATTTCTTTTTAATTATTTTTTTGAAAAATATAGTCAGTACACAGCCCAATACTAACTACTCCCATTTGTTAGACAGTATTAGACTCGTCAAGTACAAAAAGTTTGTCTCTAAACAGTGCTTATGAAGTGGCAAGAAAGTTAGCATTTATATAGAAGATATATAATTTGCAAAGCACTTCATATATGATATCCTATTTGAACCTAACAAAAACCTTAAAAAATGGATGTTCTGAAATTAACTGCATATTACAGATGGAGAGATACATTAAGTGATTTTTCCAGGCATCACACAGGTAGAAATGGTTGAGGGCAAGGTTTGACCTCAAGTCTTTTTGACTTGATTTCTATACTCTACATTATTAAACTGACAAAACTCTTAAGAAGTGACTAAAATGCTCTCCAGTAGTGGCTTCTCCATGAATGCAGTCAAAAGTAAATATACTGAAACAGATTTTAAAAACAGGTGTATAAAAGAAAAGAGATCTATAATAATGATTAGGCTGGTGTTATTTTTACTAGAACTTAGAAGAAAAAGTTTATGACTAATATCATTGGAGTTAACGATCCATGTAGATTTTGCAAGAGGCAGTGTACATTTTAATATATTTCTGTTGGTTACAAAACATTATCATTTACTGGTTCCCTAGGAAGATACAATCAAAATCTTGGAGCAGAAGGTAATCAGCAGTATTAAATGCATCAAAAACATTGGGAAAGACTAGGACCTGGAAAGGTCCTTATCAATCAGTAGATCATTGGACATTTTTGGAAGCATCAGTTTCGGTTGATTGAGATCATAATTTAGATTGTAAATTAAGAGTAAGAGGCAATATTTATACCTAGTTTTTTTTTATTGGAGTTTGGCTAAAAATAGTAGGATAAAAGACAGTACCTAGAGGGGATTGTTTTTCAGCCTTTGTTTTGAAGAGGACCAATGACATCTCAGGACATGCCTTGTTTTTGCAGTCAAATTGGATTCAAGTGAGTCAGAGTTGCTCAGTCATCAACCTTCATCTCTCTTTCAGCATTATCAAACTCTAATGACAATAAAAGAGTAAGTATGACCTGAGACTCAGTGGATGATCTGGGCATCTTCAATGTTTGACCAAACTCTAAGCACTCTTCAGCTACTTTTATGACCATTGGAACAAATTGGTCTTATTGGCTCATTCCAGTGGGAAAAGTTTTTACATACACAAGATACACATCATCCTAAAGTGGCCACAGCTTGAGACCTGTGAGTTACTTTCAAATTGGTTTAATCAGTCCACTGAAATTGTTCAATCAGGATTTGGATGCTGTGCATGCTACAGTTTATTTTTTTTTTTAACCCAAATGAGAGTTGTGTGAAAGGTGGAAACCAGAGGTGGAAGAGCTGCCTTGAAAAGGACTCAGCTAGCTCTCACATTAGAAATACTAGTCATCCTGGAATATCCAAATCAAAGTGCTTATAGATATTGTTTTTAATCCAGGGGAAATCTGGCATTGGTTGAAAACAATAGGGAAGGAATCAAAAGACACCAAAAGGGTAAAAGGTCAAGAGGCAGAGAGTGATTGAAATTTCTACCAGAGCAGATGGGATCTTGAAATCAGGTTAATTTTTATAGTTATTATGGTTATTAGCACTGAAATAAATTTTGTTCATTTTAAATTTTTATTATTTCTATGATAGTGATAAAACTTGAAATAGACCTCATACACAGACTTGATTTATTTTTTCAAATGGACATAATTTTTGGTATCCATTTTTTTGGGGGAAAAAATGTCATTAAATGCAAAATAGAATCCCAAGGATTTTAAACTCTTCATAAAAAAACTGCTAGCAATTGTAATGTCATTATAAAATAAGGCAGCCTCATGGAGGTTTGTTAGAGACTCATTTAACTCTACTTGAATTTATCTCAATTGATCGATGGCACTTACATGAGTAATTTTCACATTTGTTACAATATACATGCACAAAGAAAAATAGCCAGGGTGAAAATTATTCCCAATTTGGCCTAACAACTAACATGAAAGAGGAGTACATTAAAGCTAATAACCTTTCTATTACCTTGTCATTCATTCATTTAAAAAAAAAAAACTGATACAGGATGTGAATGTAAAAACAAAGCTTTGGGAAGATGGTGATAATGGAGCTGATAAATGATATATACTTGATTCTTTTGTTTGCCTCAGTATCCTGTCATTTTCATATGCAATTTCTTTCCATAATTGTGATATACTTTGTCTTCTCAAGTAATAAGATAAATTTTAAGGTTTGGCATGTTTGATAAAACAGTAACCAGAGGTGTTAATTTTCAATGCACTAGAATAATACAGTTACACTATATCACAAAATACAGATCATCAGAGTTCAGAGGAAAAGAGCCATCAGGAGGGAAAAAAATTGATTTTCCTACTTACAGACATTAAGTAACCTGTACAGCCACATGTAGCACTCATGATATCAATTATTTCTTTCTCTAATTCTAGATAGTATTTAAAAAATTAATTATATCTGAGAAATATTTAGCTTTCAGATTAAGATAATTTAAATGTTGCTTTAATTTTTTGATAAAAACAAAGTCAGTCTTAGAGTTTAACACATTTTCATAAATTATGATCTCCTTCAATAAAAATCAGTAAAAATAATCTATTTCAAGAGCACTTAGCACAGAGATTAAATCTTAATAAAAGTTTATTGCATTGAATTGATCTTTTCAAATCATACTTTGATTTTCAAGTAAATTAGGCATTGTTTTGTCTATTCTAGGGACATTTCATGGAATAATAAAAATTAGCTTCCAACAGTTATCTTACTAACTAATCTCTCAATCAGTTTGCAATTTTTGAGTTGGGTCAACACAATATTAAAAGAATTGTTTCATTCTATCAAAACATCAGTCACAACAAAAAAAGTCATATGTCATTTTTTCACTGATGCTTAGATAGTTCACACAAAATACTTGATTCTTTAGTCCTATGTAAAGAATACTCTTATTCTTTTTCCTTTGATCAAGAGACCCAAACTAGGTATTTCCCTTTACTGATAAGAAAATTCCAGCCTTCCTCTGCTAACTGTTATCCTTGTTAAGTCAATCACAGATTATCCTGGACATTATATTGAATGCTGGATGTAGAAAGATGGAATACAATTGACATAAAGGAAGAAATAAGAGAAAAATTATGAACAAGACTAAGGATTACAGTTGTAACTGCTATAGTAATAAAAGTCATATACAGGAAGGGATCATGGATGCTTTAATGGATGATTTAATCACTGGGGATGAAAGTGCACCCATGGGGAGTAGATTCAGAACAGCTAGAGTTTTTGAAGAGGAACAAGAGAAAAGGGATATAAGCATATCAAGCTATGGATCTAGCTTGGATCTAGCTATGGATCTAGAATCCATCTGCTATGGATTCTAGACATATGACTATGGGGATTTTTAATATTTTGTATTAATTCTAATATCATGCAGGATTCTAGAATAGAAATTCCCATATATTTTGGAAGAATTTCTGTATATTTCAGTATATATGTCAGGTTTGGGTTAGAGATTCAATGCAGTCTACTGCTTTTTGCTTTTACTTTTCCATTAGGAATCTGAAGGAATATCTTCCTTTTGTAATAGAATTTGGCTAATAAGTAAAAGAGACAAGGATTTTTGTGTATGTGTATTCCCCATCATGCAAGACCACCTCTTCTTTACCTGTCCTCCAACTAGAAATGTCTTGGCACTATCATGGTAGGAACCAAATAATGAGCTCAGGTCCTAAAACTATTTATTAAGCTGCCTGACCCAACTTCCAGGTTGATGATCATTTGAGGGAGTCATAGTCCTTTACGATGCTGGCCTAACCAATAAGTGGATATATTCAATAAACTAATATTCCTTACCCAAAATCAATCTCAAGATCATTTTAATCAGAACATAGCCAAAGGCAAGTTGAGCAGCCAGATCCTTAGAAGTCTGAGAAAGGCACAATGAGCTTTGCAAAGTCAATTAACTTTAAAATGCTAATTGGTGTTGGGAAGAAAACATGACAGGCAGGGAAGAATGTTTGATTAACAGCTCCTTATCTGTTTCTTACTGCTGAATAAGAGCATAAAATCTAGAGCCATAAGGGACCTCAGAGACCATTCAGTCCAAACAATTCATTTTACAAATGAGGAAACCGGGGCCATTTGGAGGCTATGTGATTTCCTCAAGGTTACTTTTGAAAACACAGAACCCACACAGTATCAGGGAATAATAATCAAGAACCAAATCCTTGGAATACATTGGTTAATAGTGTGATTTAAGAAGAGTATGGTGATGGAAATATAAGTTTGAAGCAGGGGATTAAATCTATGGCTATCTAGATTGCATCACCTGAACAAAAGTGATGATTATTTTTGCTTTATCAGAGCATTACTGTGACATCTGAACATAGTGAAAACAGTAGAAGTAGTTTGAAGCTTTAATGATGATCTATAATCTAAGGTATAATTATAAAACCCAAAGTTGTTGCTTAAACAGGATATCATGGACTATATTTGGAGTCAAACAATCTGGGTTTATACCCTATCTGTTCCATTTACTCTGTGACTTTTTCAGTGACTATTTTCCATTACTGAAATGCTTTTCCTGCTTGTCCACCTCCTCATTTCCCTCAGGTATCAGCTAACATCCTAGCGTTTGCAAAGCATCTTTTTTTCATCCCCATTAATGCTAGTGCCTTCTCTCTAAGATTATTTTCAATTTCCCCTATATCTATCTTGTATTTACATAATTGTTCCTATTCTGTCTTGACCATTACATTGTGAAATCTGTTAGAGTCCTGTCTTGCTTTTTATCTGTAGCATTTAGGATGGAGCCTGGCTTATAGTGAGAACTTAGCAAATGATTGTTGACTGGGTCAGTGATTTGTTTTCTGTATATATATATGATTATAGTATAGAGATGAAAGGATACTAGAGGTGTCTACCTAGACTATTAGTTTTTATAAAATACGAAACCAAAACACAGGGAAACTAAGTGACTTGTCTAAAGTCAGATATGTTATAAATATCAGAGGCAGAAATTGAGAACAGGGCCTCCAACATCAGAGAAAGTTTTATTTCTACTGTAAACACAGAGAATTCAATAACCATTTATTTTATGTTAACCTCTCTGAACCAAAGTTTTCTCATAATTCAAATGAGAGGACTGGATAAAATAGTCTCTGAGGACCTTTACCATTCTAAATGTATGCTTTAAAATGAGATTCCCCTCACTCATTCAACTCCAATGGACATATGAACAACTTATTAATCAGAGGGCCCATTATAGAAAAAGGAAATATTTTGCTTTCTCCTCTATTATATCTCTCCTTCCTTCTCTCCTCTTGAAACTAATTCATTTCATTTTGCATCTTTCATTTTCCTCTCCATTCACTTCAGTTCTTTCTCCATTCACTTTTTGCCTTATCCATTTATTCTTCCTTAGTCAAAATTTTTTCTTAATTCTTATATTTGTCTTTTACTCCCCACATTCTTATGTTATCTTCCAAAGTCTCTTTTCTCCTTTTACATAGATCAGAAATTAGTTTGGATATGTGATGAGTCAGGAGTATTTAGTTTAGTGGGGGGGGGTTAAGTTGTTCTAATTCATTGCTTTTAAAATAGATGGATACAGTAGAATGTAAATCAAGAAAAATGAAGATGAGGGTCAGCTCAATTGTTAATTCATAGTGTTAAATTCCTGGCAAATAAGCTCTTCATTGATATAGGACAGCAACTTTTAGAATCTATAAAGAGTTTTAAGTGAGTAATTTAAAGATTATATAAATTTCCCATTTTTTCCTGTTAGAATGTGTCAAAGGCAAGAATAAAAGCCAGGTGTCTAGATTCCAAAATCATTTCTAAGAATTGTGTTACTATGCCTTTATAAAGGGAGACATAGCTTGTATTGAAAAAATTAAATGGGAAAAATGTTTCATTTCATATTAATTTTTTAAATTAAATTAAATTAATTTTTTCAGGTAAAATAAGAGACAATTGCTTAAAATTAGAGGCCAGTAGAAGGATAAAGTTGGAAGTCCCAAAACATTCCAAGGAATGAGATAGAGAAGCAAAGGCTATGTGTTCTCTCAAGTAAGTATTGATTATCTATATATGCCTTTCAATATTTTTTTAAAAAAGATAAATGCAAGAATAACATCCTGGGAAATTTTGATTAAAAATGAATCTCTGTCTAAGGTGTTTCCAAAACTAAAAGTTAAGCTAACTTAAATTTGCTTAAGGAGTTTTGGGACACCCTGAATATTTCAAACATCAAAATGTTGTAAATTATTACTACTTACACTAATTATTTCATAGGGAGAAAAATATGAGCTATTCCTGAAGATGGTAATATGAATTAGTTTTGTTCTTTGAATGAAATTTATTGCTGGTGGAGCCTAAACAGCAATTATAAACATATGGTTAATTATTCCATAATGCAGCCAATATTATTAATTATGTGATTAGCATATTAGTAAATACAATCCAACTTTCCTATTTTCTATGGAGTATAATAAGTGTTTGTCTATTATGCAGAAAAAGAGTATGTTTTTAGTAGAAACATGCCAATCATCAGTGTTCTAATTGTGATTTTATTAGGGATAATTTATTATATTGAGAAGTATGTTGAACACTTAAAATAATGAAATTATATTGATAAACAGGAGTTATATAAAGCATCTTCCCTTTACACTTATTCATTTTTTCTTTTTAATATATATTAATGGAGCAAATGAAATAGCTTTTGGATTTGTGGTGTATGTGTATGTATGTGGTTGTTAAGTCTTTAATGCTGTGATTATTTACTTTTGAATGAAGCTTAATTCTTAATGAATAGTTTAACTACTACATTAATTGATAACAATCAAGTTAGTTATACACTCTCACCAATTTAATTCCGCGTAAGTGGACATAAGCCTCACCTCCTTGCACTTTGACACCATTTTCCATTATAACTTGTGTATACATTTAAATGCTAGGGTAGGTAATTTCATTTTCTGGTCCTCTAAATTTTCATCTGAAAAATGGAATAACAGATAATAAACAAATCTCAAACCAAAGCTTTCCTTAGTAGAGGTCTGAATCTGGACTTTGCATCTCATTCCACATTTCATATACAGCTCAATTTGGTCCCAAAACCTTGGAATAAGATATCACACCCAAGATGGGCAGATCTCCGACAATCTCTTCATTGTGCTATTTAACTCAAACTCAGTAACTTCCCAGATCTCCTTAGCACCCTAACCCTCCCCACTGGAGGGCCAGAGGATGGAGTACAAAATTCTTCCCAAAGCTATTCTTTATAAAGGGCAGAACCTAGAAAATGGAATTATTCTACTTTCTATCTGTAGCTCTCCTTGTTCTCAGTTGCACAGAAGATAAGCTACAGTAATGTGAGACCACCATTTCCAGATTCCTTCTGAATGTTGCCTGTCTTTACTATAGTCTAAACTCTTTATGCCAGAAATCATCCTTCATCTTCTTATTTGTGTTTACAATACTTAGTGCTGTTCTTGGCATATAGTATATGCTTAATAAGCATTTACTGAGTTTAATATGTTGTCCCTCATGCAGAGGTTTTGAACAAAGTATTTTGCTAATGATTAGACACTATTGGAATGTGAGCAATTGTTAATAATATGAGCTACAGAAATAGACCTAAAAGTGGCAATGAGAATCATCTCCTTATTGTCTGAAAGATGTAGGTTTTGTGGACTTTCCTATTACCTGACATTAAACATTTTGTTTAAACAGCCAAAGACCATTTTTTTCTTCCCAAAGCATCTGCTTCATTTTTAATCTCCTGGACTAACATGTCATTACTCGTTTGTTTATGGACCAAATCATTCACATCATTGTAAATAACTCCTATAATGTTGCTCTCTCAACTGTGTAAATTTTCAATAAAGCACAATAATGAGTGGGTTGCGCAACTTCTGCTTATCTAGTTGATTGTGAACTATGCCAATGCTTGCATTTTATTAAGGAGTCTGGCAGTGGAGCAGAATCACTTGGCTCCTCAGTTGTAGATAAGGGGAAGAATTTAAATTCATAAGAATCTTGGGAGATCCATTAAAATATAATGCCCCAAACTACATAACTCCAGGATCCCACAAACAACTTACATTGTCTTTTGAGTTCCACTGTGCATTTGGACCCTATGCATACATTCTACAGAGTTTTGTTTTTTTCTTTTCTGTTCTATCTGTCTTAAAGGGGCTGAAACAATTCTATTTGAAACAAGTCAATCATTCTCTATCCTTACTGCAGACTTCTGAAATTGTCAGGAAGACTTAGGCACAAATCTCAAAAATTGTTTTTGTATTTTTAACCTAGATAAATCATATGACTTACATGAGTTTCAAATTCCTGATCTATAAAATGTAGGTACAAAAAGTTCTGAACCCAGGATAATTGTAAAGATAGTTTTACTTTTTCCCCTTGGCTGAGTACATATCATTCTCAGCATTTTAGTTTTGCTAAGGGTTAGTTGGAAATTTTGGTTATCATTCAATCATTTTAGTCACATCTTTATGTGACTCTTTATGACCCCATTTGATGTTATCGCGGCGAAATACTGGAAATATACCTTTTCTTTCTCCAGTTTATTATAAAGATGAAGTACTCAGGCAAACAGGTTTATATGACTTGCCCAGGGTGACACAGTGACTAAATGTTTGAGGTCAGATTTGAAATTCAGGAAGATAAGTCTTCCTGACTTCATGCTTGGCATTCTAACCCCTGCATCACCTAGCTCCTATAACTCTTTGAGGAGGCTCTCCTTTTAAGCTCTCATTCTCATGAATCCATCTTCTCCATCTTCATCCACTAGTAATTAGCATAATAGTTCCATTTAACCAATTAATATTTATTCACTCTAAAAAAAGATGAATTTGCATGAGAAGGTGTGGAAAGAACAGAAATACAAATATTTGACTAACACCTGGGACAGTCTTCCCCATATTAACTTTACCTTCAACAAAAGAAGATTCATATTTAATGAATTTTTGGGTAGTAATCTCAGCAAGTTTACCTCCAATTGAAGCATGGCCCATGAATAGATGAATCTTTGCTACTAGCCAATTAGAGGACTAGGTCTCTTAGGTCATTGTAATGTATCCCTATTGGGTTGGCTGTTTTAAAAAAAATGCCATAAATGCTTCAGCTGGCTTCCATGTGGCTTGATTTTCTGAAATTTCAAAGGTCACAAGTTGGTTACCATCTCCAAAGTCCTTATCTTAAAAAAGAGAGATATTTAAAAAAAATGTATGCCTGGATAAAACTCTTGGCTTCATGGGCTTCATGATACTTGTCAGTGAGAGGAAAAGGTCCTTTGCCTACCCAGAGATCTATAGCAGCTTGCATTTCTTTCTCTACCAGTCAATCTGAAAAAAGTTGGACACAAAAGTTACTTTGGCTACCAAGAGTTTTTTGATTGGATAGCACCTGCAGAATCAATTAATACAATAAAAATGTTTATTTTTTTTTAATTTAGATTACACATCAGTACAATTTTTAATAATCATTTTCTAAAATGTTTTCCCTTCCATAGAATAGTAAAATCTAGATATCTATGATAAAGGTTGTACACAAATTATCATATATCATGTTTATCATGATGTGAAAGAATACACATACTGTTTTTACCCTACAGAAAAATTCAAGGAAGAAAAAAATGTGAAGAATGGCATGCTTCAGTATTCATTCAGACTCAATCAGTTCTTTCTTTACCTGTTTTAGCAATCAAAATTGAAATAGCCCTTGGGTAATGAGAATAATAATGTTACAACAATAATATTGAGAGTAATAACTAGCATTGTTGACCTTGAAATTTCAGGAGGGCATCAGGGTTCATGCACTTGTCATCCTTGGCATAGGTTATGGCCAGCTGAGTGTGGAGGTGATGAAAGCTGGCTTAGTTTAGTCCAGCACTGGATTTGCACCAAGCTATTTCTTTTTGAAAGTTTGATGTGATATTATTGACTGAAAATATCTTATTTGGGGGTAGTTGGTAGAGGATGGTGGAGGAGTCAATTGCTTAATATCAACCATAATAAACTCACTTTTCTCAGAAATTAAGATGAAAGGAGTTCCTGGTTCATTGTTCCTGGTTTTATTTACATATATTGTATATTACATTTAAAAAACTAATAGATATTAAACAGTTAAATTACACATTGTTTATAATATATTTTATACTGTTGATAATATTATACTTCAATATTATAAATTTTCTGAGGGACATATTCATTATCACTGATTAGAAGACAGTAAACATATAACTCATGTTTGATATTGAGGAGAATATAGTGAAAAGAGTATTTGAACAAAGACAACATTCAATCTTCAAGTGTAGTCCTAGAAACCAGAGGAAGAGAAATAGCCTTCTTCTAGATCTCTGATTCTCTGTCAATGGGCATTAGGATAAAGACTTATAGAAACCATAGCTCGACGTACTTTGAAATTCACTTTTACAGAGCAAGAAGGAGGAATTGGATGAATACCTTAATTGCTAATAAATGCTACAAAATGGCATATTGCTGTAATGTGAGAAATGATGGTCATAGAATCATAGCTTGAGCCTTGAAATACAAGGAAGTCTAACCAACTCATTTAACAGATCAGACTCGCCCAAC